>NC_090646.1:191121030-191439601 GCF_040937935.1 Hyperolius riggenbachi | reverse complement strand
GAACAGGAACCATAATTGTCAGTGTCATACTTTCTGGGAATCCCCCCCACAATGGGGATTGGTAATGGGGTTTTCATAATGTAAGGCTTGGTGGTGTATTCTCCACAGTCAGCATGCAACGCATGAGCTGACGTGGAGGAGGTACACACACTAGCACAAGGAAACAGGCTATCCCTAGTATAGTGGAGGGGAGGACTGACTCCAATAGGAGATTGTGGCGCACAGAGCCGGTGCAGATCTGACAGCCACAAACAATGCTTTCGTTATAACGTCTCAGCGCAAAGTAGCGCTGAGCGCATAAACCAGAACTGAGGAGATCAGGACAGGTAGACAGAATGAACGCTTGCTAGCTAGCGGCTACTTAGCGACAGCAAGCGTCCAAAACAAGACAGACTGGAATGAGGCAGCCAATGAGATTGCAGCGATGGCGTGCCTCACAAAGACAGGACAGGATAGTCAGGAAATAGCAGGATCAAGATAGATGAACGTAACACAGACAAATATACAATAAGTATGTTTTCCTAGCGTATTACAATTACAGCTATCAATGAAACTATTTGTAACGTCTGACTAACATATGTATATATCGGCAATGAACCGATATATGACATAAGCAGGAACGCTGACTAGGACTGGAGTAATACAGGGAACAGGACTCAGAAGGATTCACTATCTCCACGCAGAGATGAACGCAATCCACAAACGGTAACAGGACAGGATTCAGAAGGATTCGTTATCTCTTCGCAGAGATGAACGCAATCCACAAACAGTAACAGAACAGGATTCAGAAGGATTCGTTATCTCTTTGCAGAGATGAACGCAATCCACAAACGGTAACAGGACAGGATTCAGAAGGATTCGTTATCTCCTCGCAGAGATGAACGCAATCCACGAACAGGACCAGGAGCAGGATACTAGCTCAGCACGGGTGCTCACGATACGCGCAAACTACCAAAACGTGCTGGAAAGCTGACTAACTGCACACAGGATATAAACAGTTCGTGTACGTATATATCAGCGACACTGATGTATCAACGTAACACGAATACAAGGAAAATAATAAACGTGCTGGTATGCATATATATGGGCAATGAACCAATATATGATGCAAAACCAGCAAAGTATCTTTTAGAACAAGAAACACGATCGGGGGCTGAAGCGACAGCAAGACAGGCTTAAACTGAAGCTATGAAAACCCGAGGAGTCCTGCAGGAAGCAGATCTTTATACTGAGGTCATCCAATGGGAGCAGACATGCAAATTCCCACACAGGTGAATAATAATCAGTCACAAGCTGACAGCAGGGAAAGGCAGACAAAGCTATGCAGCTTGCATGGAAAGAGATCAGAACTGCCTGAGCTGCAGCACTACTACTTCCAGCAACACCTGCTGCAGCAGCGATCATTACAATAGGTGTGCATATACAGTATATATGTTTTCCCTGCTTAAAAGCCTTGTTGTACTCTTACTGTGAGAATCCGCTCGGCTGCCTGCGCAGACAGGCAGCTTTTTGACCACTGTTCAGGTCTGCATTCTGCAGGTCTCTGGAAGAGAGACCTTTTGTCAGTTTTGCAGCTTGCTGCTGCTGAGGAATTTGCATACATTTGTCATGCAGATTGCCTAGCCACATCCTTTGTAGGCTTGCTCTATATATACCAAGTGATATCACAGACCTGGGCAGGTCATAAGGGTTTGTCCTGTGAAACACTCCTGGAGTGTCAGCCTTGCTCATTGTTTGAAGATTAGCTTAGAGTAATTCCTGGGACTGCACTAGGCAGGTTCCCTAGTGCAGTTAGGATTGCATATCTGTTTTGTTTGCCTGTTGCGATTGTCCTGTCCCAGCGGTGGTCGACAGGAGATCGTTCTGATCTTTGTTCTTGGAGTATAGCTGGAGCAGCGGTTGCTACCAGCTATAAGACTTCCTGGAAGGATCGGCACCACACAGAAAGTTGTATTTATAAGCTCTTCAAATCTTTATTCCATTAAAAGTCGACAAGGCAGCGACAGCCCGCTGTTTCGGCCCAAACTGGCCTTTCTCAAGGTGCCAAAAGAGTCGATGCATTCGACTCTTTTGGCACCTTGAGAAAGGCCAGTTTAGGCCGAAACAGCGGGCTGTCGCTGCCTTGTCGACTTTTAATGGAATAAAGATTTGGAGAGCTTATAAATACAACTTTCTGTGTGGTGCCGATCCTTCCAGGAAGTCTTGCAGTTTTTGCCCCTTGTGGTATAGGGGCCAGGATCTTGGCACACACTTTATATCCAGAGCTTGGTGGGTGCTCCCAAGTGTTTGACTACGTTGCTACCAGCTATCTCATCTGCCTGTCTAGCTTGGATCGCACTCGCCTTGCGCTAGTGCTGTGGATCCTTCTGTTCTGTCTTCCTGGATCGCACAAGCCTGTTGCGCTAGTGCTGTGGATCCTATCTCTCACTTATTCCTGTTTTCGTGTATCTGTCTTGTCTGCTACGAACGCTTGCTGGAGGCTCGGTGAGGTAACCGTTAAGCAAGCGCTCGCGTCCTCTGTTTCATGTTTGTCTGTGGTTAGTTAGGCGTGCTTGTCTCTGTTGTGCTTAACACACGGAGACCGCGCATAAACGCGTGCACTGTTGCGAATGAGTGCGGTGTTCGCGTTTAGTTAGCGTTTGTTATTTTCCTTATCTCCTCATTGTATTATTTGCTGTGCCTTTGCTACTCTCGTGCTCTGCCTTGCTGTAGCCTTGTGTCACCTCTGGCAATCGCCTCTCTCGCGATTGCGTTCCTACTTCATATCTGCTGTTGTGTATGCACTGTCGCAGGTTGGCGACTAGATTGGTGCACACACATACCCTCTGTCGCTTTGCTCTCTCTCTTTCAGGGCTATCTTGCCCTGCGTTTCTTCCCTTCGTACAATTCCTGTCTGGCGTCTGTGGCAGGGCAGAGGAGCTGTTCCTCTGCACTCCACAGCTCCACCTGTCGACAGGAACTTCCCTCTACAGGTGCATTGCACCTTTTGCTGGGTTCCCTCAAATTATACGCTTGTGGAGGATTTCCGCAGTGTCAGCGCACGCCCTGTGCGCTGATCACGGAGAGAATTCCACAATCGTTACAGTATGACCAGCCAAACCGAAATTCCCAGTGTAGAAGGAATTTCCGATTTGTACGATTTGGTCAAATATGGGTCCTGTATCTTTAAGAGCTTTAAGATACTTAACTCTGAAACTAGAGATGAGTTTTTTCCTGCTGTGCAAAATGCTGATCAGATTAGCTTATGCAACATTTCTCTGTCATTACCATATGTTAATGAGTTGGTGCTTGCAGGCCAATCTGCTGATTTGGCTTGTCAGCCAAAAGATTCATTGCCCATAGCAACCACAAATAAAGAGGTTATTTCTGTCAAGTCTGAAATGTGCAAAACCATTCAGTATGATAATGATGTTTACAATGATGTTGCTCAGTCTCCGGGTTTTTTGCCCCAATCCAAAGCTTATGTGGATCCTATTATAGGTAGGATCGCACACTATATTAAAGCAGTTAAAAAATCTGTTCTTGTTCCTGAACTCCACCCATATGGAGATTATCTGGATACTGGCTTGTTTGAACCTCCATTGCCTCATGGGACATTGGGGCCTTGATGGAGGAATTTGATTTTGATTGGAAAGCCTTTTGCGATTTTTACATCGCAAAAAGCGAAGATGTCTTGAATGATTGTCTCGATTCTATGTACCTTTTGATTGATTCCGATGAATGTGACGAGGGTGATGTGGATCTGGTGATTTATGTATGGCAGACGATTTTGGATGAGCTGCACACACACCAATCAATTGATTCCAATAAAGAGACATCGTTGTCGGATGATTGTTCCTGCCTTTCTGGGGTAAAGCATGTGAGTCTTGACATTGTGCGATCTGAAATGAATGGGTGTACCACTGTGGTTGATTCCTGTGCGAATCCTGAAAGATTCTCTCCTGACTGTGTGCAGTTTGAATCTATGCAATCCAATGCCTGTTTCTCGGATGTTCCTGCAGATTGTGATCAGCATGAATGTGCCAGTTTTCTCAAGGATGTGTGGGACCCCTTGTCATTTAGGGACAGATCTTTAAGATCTTCCATCTGTGATCCTGCTATGGGGAAAATTCCTAAATCATGCAGCATCAAAAGAAAAATTAATTTGTCTAATAAAGTTTTTCCTGATGTTGTCGCTATTTCTACTGCAAATGCGTCTTTGTCTCACCCTGTTCACACCTGTAAGGGCTCGTTGCCTGGTGACAGTTGCTCCAGTGTTTCTGTCCTGAACACCTTACAGTCTGCCCCGCAGATTGCGGAGGTTTGCGCTATGGAAGCGTCAGTTTCACAACCTAAAGCGATTTTTGATTCGCAAGTTTTGCATTTTGTCTCCTCGGATTTGACATTGTTAGCCGAATCTAAGAGTGAGACAGCGCTTCGGTTTTGCGAATCTGATGCTGAAGCTTCTTTGCTTTGCCCAGAGAAGCTTTCCCTGAATCTGCCCTGTACCATGAATGAAAACATGATCTCCACTCGCACTGACATCTGTGAGTCGCTTTCTTGTTCTGAGGAAAATGCTGATTCTGCACCCTGTACTCTGGATGAGTTAATATGGCCTTGTTTAGAGTCTCCTGCAGTGTCCCTAGAGGCTCGTCTAGGTATTGCTACTATACTCACCTGTTTTTCTGCAGTTTTGGAGTTGCAAGCTAGTTTGACTGCTATGCAGAATTCTGGGTGCAGTGAGATTAAAGTTAGGGAGTCAGTGTGTGTTCCAGTAAATATTCCTGTACATTCCGCTCATGATGATGAAATTCAGTCTCAGTTTATGGTGGAACCTTCCCTGGGACATCTGCCCTGTCCACAAAATAAAGTTCCAGTTTTGCCCTGTAACATGGATAGTTCAGAATCCTTCTCAGAAAACTTGGAAAATTATGTCCCTGAGGTCTTGTCTGATGTCCTGGAGACCTCCGAGTTCCTCCCAAAAGGTGCAGAACTTGTAGGAGATGTCTCCTGCCCCCCAAGTCCTTCTGAGGTGTTGCCCACTTCAGTAGGCATTGCTGTTGTGCTGACTACCTTTGCAGCTCTGATGGAGCTTCACTCATATGTAGTCAATGATGATATTATTGTCACAGAGATTTCTAGGTTTGAGTCCAAGCCTTCTGAAAGTCCAATGCTTGAGACCACTGCTCATGATGATTCTCTGCCCGGTTCTGGTTTGGGTCTCTTCGTAACGGACTCTGAGGTTGGCAGTTCCTCGACGTGTCCTGAGGTTCCCCTTGGGCTAGTGTACCCCGATGTGTTCTGTGACCCAGAAAGCCCAAGTGTGTCTCGGTTGCCAGCCTGCTCAGATGCTTCCTTTGTGGAAACTTGTTCTGATGTTGCCTGCCTGCCTGCCTGCATGCCCAGAGGTGGTCCCTGAAGGCCCTGGTCTTGATGTTTGTCCTGGTAATTCCGAATCCGGAATTGTCATTGGTTCCATAGGGGTTCTTGATAGTTCTCCGTGTGAGCCTGGTGATCGTTCTGCCCTCCTGGGATCTTTGTGGAGCTTCAAAGTGTTCTGGGAGATCCTGGGAGAAATATTTCCTGGTACCTTGGATGAGATCAGCAGTGGGTGCTTTGTGGAAAGGGACACTTCGAATGGGTATTGTGGCAGGTTTGGTATTTTTGGACGGTACTTGGAAGGTGGTGGGCATGGCTCGGTGGGTGTCGATGGCTTCTTCTCTGGCATTCACAGTCCTGATGGGTGTTACACTGAGACTTGTGGTACTGATGGGCATGTTTCGGTGGCTTCTCCTTCTGATGAGGTCGGTTTCGGGTGGGCTGACTCTGGACTCTGGAATTGGGCCTTGTCAGGCTGTCCTGACCTTCATGAGTCTTCGGTTAGAGTCTTTTGCAAATATCAGGTTAGAGGCTCGTCTGGAATCCAACCCTAGGGGGGGGGGGGGGTACTGTGAGGATCCGCTCGGCTTCCTGCGCAGGCAGGCAGCTTTTTGACCACTGTTTAGGTCTGCATTCTGCAGGTCTCTGGAAGAGAGACCTTTTGTCAGTTTTGCAGCTTGCTGCTGAGGAATTTGCATACATTTGTCATGCAGATTGCCTAGCCACATCCTTTGTAGGCTTGCTCTATATATACCATGTGATATCACAGACCTGGGCTGGTCATAAGGGTTTGTCCTGTGAAACACTCCTGGAGTGTCAGCCTTGCTCATTGTTTGAAGATTAGCTTAGAGTAATTCCTGGGACTGCACTAGGCAGGTTCCCTAGTGCAGTTAGGATTGCATATCTGTTTTGTCTGTAGCGATTGTCCTGTCCCAGCGGTGGTCGACAGGAGATCGTTCTGATCTTTGTTCTTGGAGTATAGCTGGAGCAGCTGTTGCTACCAGCTATCTCATCTGCCTGTCTAGCTTGGATCGCACTCGCCTTGCGCTAGTGCTGTGGATCCTTCTGATCTGTCTTGCCTGGATCGCACTCGCCTTGCGCTAGTGCTGTGGATCCTTCTGTTCTGTCTTCCTGGATTGCACTAGCCTCTTGCGCTAGTGCTGTGGATCCTATCTCTCACTTATTCCTGTTTTCGTGTATCTGTCTTGTCTGCTACGAACGCTTGCTGGAGGCTCGGTGAGGTAATCGTTAAGCAAGCGCTCGCGTCCTCTGTTTCATGTTTGTCTGTCGGTGGTTAGTTAGGCGTGTTGGCGACTAGATTGGTGCACACACATACCCTCTGTCGCTTTGCTCTCTCTCTTTCAGGGCTATCTTGCCCTGCGTTTCTTCCCTTCGTACAATTCCTGTCTGGCGTCTGTGGCAGGGCAGAGGAGCTGTTCCTCTCCACTCCACAGCTCCACCTGTCGACAGGACTTTCCCTCTACAGGTGCATTGCACCTTTTGCTGGGTTCCCTCAAATTATACGCTTGTGGAGGATTTCCGCAGTGTCAGCGCACGCCCTGTGCGCTGATCACGGAGAGAATTCCACAATCGTTACACTTACGCAATCTTGATTTTCTTATTGAATTACCGTTTATTTTTCTGTCGAGCTACTGTAATGAAAAAAAGATAGTTTAGGGTGTATATACGCATCCAATTTGGATTCGCCAAACATCTCCCAATTTCCTATGTAGTATGAGAGACCAGGAAAGTCGTGGATTTTGGGGTTTTTCAGCCACAGGGATGTGGCGTTTTAGGAAGGGCACTCATGCTAAACATTAATCTGCAATAAAAACTGAGTTTTATGAAGGCTTCAGTGTCTCTTTAACCTCTTGAGGACTGCAGGGCTAAACCCCCCTAGTGACCAGGCATTTTTTAGCTAAAATGGCCACTGCAGCTTTAAGGCCAAGCTGCAGGGCCGCATAACTCAGCACACAAGTGATTCCCCCCCCCTTTTCTCCCCACCAACAGAGCTCTCTGTTGGTGGGGTCTGATCGCTCCCCCCATGTTTATTTTTTTTTTAATAAATATTATTGTTTGGTTTTTTTTTAAAAAAAAACCTGTTTCTTTAACTCCCTTCCCTCCCTCCCTCCCTCCCTCCCCACAGCCGGCCAAATATGGCGATCGGCTGTCATAGGCTTCTGCCTATGAGAGCCGATCGCTCTCTTGTCCCCCATGGGGACAGCCGTGTCACACGGCTGTCCCCAGTGCAGCGCTGCTGCTGATCGCAGCGCTGCACAAAGTAAATAGACGGCGATCACGCCGTCTACCGGTCTCCCGAGCGGCAATAGCCGCTCGGAGACTGAAGGCGGGGCGGAGCTCCGCCCCCCAAGCAGGAGATGCGCGCGCAGCCTGCGCGTGATCTCCTGCAAAACAGAGCCCCAGGACTTTACGCCAATTGGCGTTAGGCGGTCCTGGGGCTGCCGCCGCGGCCACGCCTACTGGCGTGACGCGGTCGGCAAGAAGTTAAATCTTAAAATTATGTATATGAGCCTGGACTCAGTGTCTGTTCCTTGCAACTCATAGCTGTAGCAGTGGAAGTGTCACCCTGGCCACCACAATGCATGCTGAGAGATGTAGTGTATTAATGTGCCTACATCTTTTGTGATTTGTTATAGGAAAATAAACTTACTCATGAGACATTCTTCAATAAGTGCCAAAACGTAGAAATCTTTATTCACTTGTACAAGGACTTTTCTTCAGCCAGCATATATAGGGACTGCAGCAACACAGACCCTGCACAGCAGTAGAAAAGTAGCTCCTCCTGTGTGCAGGGAACTTTTAAACTCTAATCAATATGATAAAATATTCCTCCTTTTGGGCAGTTCTTTCTGTTAAAAGTCCAATCAGCATGTTCAGTTCTCCTTTTGGGTGGGGTCGCTTGACTTTCCCTCTCTGTCCTTCATTAAAAGTAAAAGTCAACTGGAAAGAGGAAGTCTTCTGAAATCAGTTCCTTGTTTCCTTTAAAGTCACCCCCACCTTCAGAAAGCTGGCTCAGACTGGTTCTCAAAGAGTCGTCTCTCTCGTGGCTAGTACACCATGGCACAGAGAGGGGGGGGGGGGGTTGAGGGGTGTTCTGGAATTTCACTGTGAAGGATATAGGAGACTGTGCACAGTAAAAAGCTCAAAAAACATATATAACTTATATTCAGTGATATCGTGATAACTCCTTGGTTAATAATAATCCTATTACTTAAAGTGTCACTCTAACATACTGATCTGATTCTGTGCATGTGGTCCTTATAGCCACATGAAGATATAAAGGATATGAAGGATATACATAAAGATTAACAGATTAATTATAAATTTCCATAATTCTTTCCACATTTCCCTCCTGTTTATAATTAATACTGTGGGTCGTGGCTTGATTATATATGTGTATAAAAAGAATATTTACATTCACATTTCTGTGCTTATGCTTACTTAAGCCTCAGGTATCTGCAAATGTGTCTCCACTACAGGGATTAGAGGTTCAAGCAAACACAGCCTTCTATTCCCCTTTGCTGCAAATGGGTATGCACTACAGCAAGTCAGGGCATAGAAGTGAAATGATCAAAAAACAAAAATCAGGCTCTGGCCGTGAGCTGGCTCACATGTCGGCCTGGCCATCCCCCTCCAGCATGCCATCATAATCTCCTCCCAGATCACCGTATGCTTCTTCATCATGCTGTGCTAAGGCTGCATACATAGTAGTACTCATATGCTTATCTATTAACCTTGCAAAAAATGTTCTCAGCATTGGAAAAATACAGCAGGCTAGCAGGAACAGAACCATGAGAACAGTTAGGAATGCGATACCAAAACTCTGAAAAAAATCCAGCTTCCAAACCAGTTCTGTAACCAGTCTGTTATTGGGTTTGAAACACCTGAGTTTCGTTTCAGCTCTTCAGATAGGTCTTTTAACTGTTGAAGAGCCACTGTCACTTTTCCATCAAGGGACGTATTATCTGGAATGTAGGTACAACATTGTTCCCCAAAAAATTCACATACACCCCCTTTCTCTGCCAACAGCATATCTAAGGCAATTCTATTCTGCAATGCTGTTAATGATGTTGCTTTCAGTTGTTCTGCCAAACATTCGATAGCATCTCTAGTATAATTAACAAATCTTTGCTGATTGTAGTAAATGTAATTAATCCAATCCACATTTTTGTTAACTGTTGGCCATAGGAAAATTGACTCAAACCCTGCAGCAATTTGGTTCCTAGCCTTGAACTCATCTGGCACCCCTCTGGGGACCCCTATCGCATCAATATATACATATGGGTGCAAACTCCCTTTTGGTGCCTCCCTTTTACTCCGGTGTAGCTTTTTATCCACCAAAATTTTAAAAGATCATAGGGCAATATAGTTACATGTTCTATCATCCAGACAGGGGCACACAACCCTTTCCATTCTGGTGGCAATGATGATTCTGCTTTGTTAGGTTCACAAGTCCACCAAGTATCTTCTAACTGCCATTTTGTTCCTAGGCTCAACCCTTTATCATTGGTTATCTCCACTATTTCTCCACAATACTTAATCATTGGATGGTTACTGGGGGCAGATCTATTATAGCACGTAAGATTGCTGGCTGTAGCAAATGCACGCTGTGGCGTGCCCGGTACCTTCATACGGGCTCTCTCTGTAGTACAGTTCCGTGGTTGATTCACACTTATCATACTCTGTATCATACATTCTAATTCAGACCCACTCGCCACTACTGGTACCAGAGCAATCTGCGGTCTAGCCGCTGCACACACAATACAGTCAGACGCATTCATTCGGTTTGCAGTAAAAATTGCTAAAATAATCCAAAAATTAAAAATTCCACCGGTCACTAGAACTTTATTACTAATCACGTTCATCTTGTTAATACTGTTCAATGGGGTTATGTCAGTAGTCTGTCTCTTTGTCTATCCTGTCATTGCTGTTCAATGGAGGTCGTTCAGTCATTGTCATTGTCATTCCAGGGCTCTTCTTCTTCTTCTTTTCCTCTTTAAAATGCTATGGCTTTAACCCAACTTCCCCTATGTAGCCTTTTTAGGTATCTGTTCCCCCTTTTTTATCTCCTTTTCACCATGGTTCAAGATAAAGAACTACACCTGTGCCTTAGGAAGAATCTTCTAATATCTTCCCACAGCCTTTGAGATCGTGGTCGCACTGAGGCTCAAGCAACTGTTCCCGTCGCCTCAGGATCTCAAATTTCCGCCCCTCTTTACCCCGTGGTGCTAACTATCAAGAACAGATTGGATCTGGCTACTATTTTAAAAGGAAATGACCGCTAAGCGTTCTTCTTGAGCAAGATGCAAACAACATTTCTTTTGTTTCAAAACCACAGAAGCTTCATGTGAGTGTTCGTAGCAAGCTGTGGCTCTGGATCTTTTAATTAATCTGGACTCGGAAGGCCCATGTGCGCCCTCTTGCAATGGCTCAAATGTTCCCATGTGGTTTTATTCTAATTTAGCCACTATCCCTCCTGTTGACACATGTAAGACTCATGTGTCATCACCACAAATTAATCGGACAGAATCAGGCAAAGGAAGGTTAGTAGGTCAGTAGTGTACAGAGCGACCTGTAGTTAAAGTCTTAGACTGCAAGTCAGCAGAGGGAGCTGTAGTTGTAGACGTCAGGACTGCCAAGTCGTTGCCACGGGAGATGAGGGGATTGGGATGTTGCACATAGGTGAATGGCCAGTATTGTGGGAGCCCGGAGAACATCCATGGTCTGTGGGACGGGTGGGCTCCTCAGTTGCTGACACCTAACCCTGCGGACGCCACTAAGCCGCAAACGTATGCATGATGGGAAAGCATACAGACTGTTAGTAAAAACAGTGGGGGACGGAATCCCATATAACAGGGTGGCATAGGGAAAGCGATAAAACACACAGCTTGAGCAAAGACGTAGAAAGAAGCTTATCTATTCTACGATGTTCTTCAGCTCACTACTGCAAGACCAGCTTGGTTGTTGGTGTATTCCCGCCTGTGCACAGGGAACTGATCCACAAAGATTTGTTAATTGCTCTGCGGACAAGTCAACGCGCAGATGCGGACGGGAAAAACATCCTCTGGTCAGCAAACAACAAAAAAAACAAAAGTACAGGGGCCAGGGTGGTGCAGCTTTTTGGACAGTAGAGACGTAAATGCCCAAGCAACTGGCTGTGCAGCATAGGCGGGGTGGGGGGGGGGAGGGGGTTGGATGGATGGATGGATGGAGCTGGTGGGATTGGGCTGGTGGGGGTGGGGTGGGGCTGGTGGCGGGCTCTTGGCAGAGAACTACAGTCATGCATCCTTCTCTGCAGTTCGCAGTTTTTTTTTTTTAGTATCCCGCATTCTGGATTTCACAAAATATATATATCCTTTCTTTCAAACAAACCCTTCATCTTGCTACATGCATTCTTTCAAATCACTCAGTTCCGCTTCAACACACACACACACACACACTTAAAATTCACCATCTAGCTGGGATTAGTAGTCCATGAGGTCTCTTGCCCCCTCCTCAAAAATGTGGGCGTAACCCATACCTTCTCACAGATCCCAGGCAGAAACTCCACTCAAATTTCACAGAATTTAACATTACAAACACATTCCAAGTGACCAACATTCACAGACAATTGCAGGCAGTAAAAATGCTTTTAAATCTTCAATCTTCAGACAAAACATCAGACAAACAGAGTATAAAACTTCTACAGACATTTGTATACTGTGGAAAATACACAAACAACAAACAACAAACAAACAGCAGCTCATAACTTGTGACTCCCTCCTATAGCCCCCCTCCTTCCCTTCTGCTTGATACTCATACCTCCCAGGGAGCTCTGGTGATTTAGCTACATGATAGCCGCTACATGATAGCCGCTAAGCGGCGGCATCCCCCCACCCACTCCGATCGCCTTCGGCGATCAGAGTATGCAGGGAATCCCGTTGAGAACGGGATTTCCTGCAGGGCTTCCCCGGTCGCCATGGCGACGGGGCGGGATGACGTCACCGACGTCATGGACGTCGGGACGTCATAGGGAATCCCGATCCGCCCCTCAACGCTGCCTGGCACTGATTGGCCAGGCAGCGCAGGGCTCTGGGGCGGGGGGGAGTGACTCGGCGCGGCGGATTGCGGCGGATTAGCGGCGAGCGGCGGCGATCGGAAGTTACAAGCAGCTAGCAAAGTGCTAGCTGCTTGTAACAAAAAAAAAAATTATGCAAATCGGCCCAGCGGGGCCTGAGATATCCTCCTGCGCAGGTTACCCCGAGCTGAGCTCGGGATAACCGGCAAGGAGGTTAAAGTACACTTGAAGCGAGAGAGATATGGAGGCTGCCATATTTATTAGGGCTCCTTTCCACTATGGTGAATTTGCGTGCATAAGCAGCACGCTAATTCGCAACAGCTATGTATTTCAATGTGCCTGTGCAAACGCACGTGAATTCACATATGCATGCAAAAATAGCATGCAAATTTGCATTCTTGTAGTGGAAACGAGCCCTTACCTTTTAATCAATGCAAATTGCTTGCCTGTATTGCTGATCCTCTGCCTCTAATCCTTTTAGGGCTTTTTTCCACTGGGAGCAGCAGCCATTTCCGATTCGACAGCAGCTTCCGTAGCCATGCATGACTATAGTGAGTCATCTGCGTGCTGCAGAAATCTGCACCATGTCATCCAGATTTGCACCAGAGTGCGATCTGGACGGCAAGTCACTGAACAGATAGGCAGAGTTTCTCTGTGCAGCTCGCAAGCGTCAAAACACTTCAAATCTGTAGTGGAAATGGGCCCTTAGCCATAGACCCTAGCCATAGTAGGGCTTACCAGCTTTGCCTTCAAGTGCCACCAACAGTGCATGCTTTGTGGAAATGCATAGAGGTAGGTAATGGACACCTGAAGTAAGAGAGCTATTGAGGCTGCCATATTTATTTCCTTTTAAACAATACAAATTGCCTGGCTTCCTTCCAATCTTCCATGCATCAGCAGTATCTGAATCACACACCTGAAACTAGTATGCGGGTAATACAGTCAGACTTCAAACATCCGATCTGAATGCATGTTCAGGGTCTATGGCTAAGGGACCATTTCCACTACAAACAGATTCTAAGCATTGCGAGCTGCACGGGGAAACTGTTCAGTGACTTGCCGTTCAGATCACTCAATATTCCTCTCACTTCAGGTGTCCCTTAACTACCTCTATGGATTTCCACAAAACATGTACTGTTGGTGGTACTTGAAGGCAAAGCTGGTAAGCCCTGCTATAAACCATAGTTCCCCACCCCTGTCCACAAGGCCTTTAAGTAATACATGTATTATACTGTACTGTACTATACTGTGGAGAACCGGATACAAGTCCCTGGCAGTGGATTCCTTGACTAGCAGAGAACACCTCCACCTCTCCACTCAGATGGGGGACTCACTGTTTATAGATGACCCTGGGGCTAAGGAGCCACTTTGAGTGCATTAGCCTCAATTCACTAAAGGCCGTTCGGTAAAATAATTTCAGTCGGTAAAATACTGCAATCAGTATTTTACACTTTTTTATCCAAGTTCACTAAAGACTTTCCGCATGAGGCAGAAGTTTCGTAATTTACAAAACAAACATGCTTCAGTTCACTAAGTCCTGCTCGGTAAAGGCCAGTGCACACCAAAAAGAGCTAGTGTAATCACAAATGCTCAGCACTTTTGATTTTTCAGAGTGATTCTAAGCATGTGCCAAGCGATTTTCTAATCATGCCTAGCGATTTATGGAGCATTTTGGTGTAGCGTTTTTTTTATTTTTTGTTACAGTAGAGCTGGAACTAAACAGCTTCTGTAACAAAAATACTTGGAAAATCACTCTGTTCTAGCGCTTTTCAGAGCAATTTTCCACTTTCCTATACTTAACATTGAGGCTGAATCGGATCAGAAAAGTGCAGAAATGCTGCAGGACCCACGTTTGCGTTTGGGAGAAAATCACATAGCTCTGGTGTGATCCATCCCATTTAAATACATTAGCCACAGGCCCAGATTTACATCGTAAGAGGCTGTAGGCACAAATGTCCTGGAACCCTAGACTTCACCCTCCATGAACCTACAAATATCCACCAAACCGCACCTCCTGTACTGGCTGTCCTAGCTGTCACCTCTCCCCTACTTCCCCTGCCTGTCATACGTAACTACAGGTGCCCCTTAGTATTAGGTAGCCAGAAGTACCCTCAATATTAAAGTGGACCCAAATTAAAAATACAAGATTCCAGAAATAAAATCTATTTTCTAAATTATAATAATAAATAGCAGCCTTTTTTCAGCTGCATGATGACAAATATAAAATATTTTACATTTATTGGAGGAACCCCTCCCTTCCTTTCAAATTGCCGGGATTTTTCCGGCAAACTGGTGGAGTAGATGGTGTCCGGCAATGGAGGAATTGCTAATGGCTGCCACCTGTATAACCCTAGCTATGAAAAGAGAAGGGTGAAAAGCATGCACTGAAATGATCATAGGTTTGAAGGAGTGTTTATTTATCTTTGCATGTGTCAGAGTGGTGCAACTAAATATTTTTAATTAAAAAAATGTTTGGTTTGGGTCCGCTTTAAGTAGCTAGAGTTGCCCCAAGTATTAGGTAGCTAGTGGTGCCCCCGACTGAAGGGAGATCAGGTCACAGGAATGCCAAGACCTGGGAGAGTAACTTCTCATTTACAATCCGCTCGGGACTCTGCATAGGCAAGGCGGAACGGAGACACTTGGGAAGGGGAGTGAGTCGCCTTTCCATCATCAGATGCCTGTAGGCATGTGCCTACATTGCCTTATGGTGAATTCAGCCCTGATTAGCCAAGCGCCATTCAAAGCGCTAGCATTTTCAAAAGCCTCAGTGTCACTTGCTAGCTGTGGAGCATGTCAGCGCTGAGGCAGGGAGCTATGTGTATGAGTCTGAGTTTTCTGTCCAGTGCATCCCCAACATTCCTTTAGATGTGCTGCAGCCAGGGGGGTGGGGGCTTTTCTGTATAACAGTAAACAGATTTTCACATCTAAAGGGATGCAGAAACTCCTCATAAAATGTCACCTTCCCCTGCTCTGCTACTGTGAAGACCCCCTTCCACCATGTTGGATCAAATCAGCGTGAGAAGCAGGGCTGTGTGACTCTCCCTATTAGCTGCCTGGCTCTCCCTAGTGGCTGTCTATCAATGTTTCAGCATGGAAAGCGAGTTATCAGCTGGTAAGAGCTGGAGAAAAATATGGAAGACTTTTGCCCGATTTACCGAATGCGTAAATGTTTGTGAATTGCAATTTATTGATATTTATTGAGGCATTTGCCATACAAGTCAGTAATTTACCTCACTAGTAATTCTAACTTTCTGTGCAGTAATAGGTTAAGTTAATTGGAATTTGGGAAGGTGATCGGTAAAATCAGCTGTTTTCAGCATTACCGAATGAGGTAACACTTAGTGAATTGACGCCATTGTGGGAAATCGCAAAGTGCCCACAATTTCCCAAATTGAGGAAGTGCAACACTACAGTTCACCACAATTCCCAGAGCAATCACAATTTGGCTCTGCAGCCACAGACATGATTGCCCCCAAAATGCGGCATATCACTTTTTTGTCAGTTTTGATCGCAAACCGTAATAGATATGTAATTCCAGTATTGTTAAATTTCACACACATTTGCGCAGCACTCATACATTCTTGCTGCACATTTTTTAGCAAGAGAGCAATTATATACTATATGTATTGTTAGGGCGCTTGACAGGATTTGAATGGCTGCACTGAGTATGCGGGGCTACTCACCCCCACCACAAACAACAAAATATAAAATTCCCCAACTCATGCGCCTTAGCAACACATTAATTGCTCAGATTTATTCATATCAATATAAAACATATAAAATATTTTCCAGAAAATTATATTCATACACTAGACATTTCTCCCAATACAGCTATCCAAAACATATTGCACAGGATCCGCAAAAAGACAACCAATATTTATAATGGACAGTCCGCTGGGCAGGCCTTTTTATCTATATATGAGCACACAAAAAAAGAAGGTAGGCGTGGCTACCGAAACGCGTTGGCTGATTGGCTCTTGACATGTGGTGACGTCAGCCCCAAACTTCTGGTTGCTGTACGAAGGAAGTTTGTGTACGCCGGTTCCAGCATCCTAAGGAGAGCGGCAGTGATACCAACTAACATGCTCCTAGGATCGTGGACTTTGTCACTCTGAGGCATTTGTCTCCTTTCTTCCTCCTCTCCGCTCTGGAAACCTGAGTTTGTATCGGCAAAGCTAATAGCCACATGAGCGGTGGAAGTAAAACTGCCAATTGGAGGTGATAATAAGGAATATCAGTGACTCTGCATGCATTTACCTATCAATGCAAGTCTAATGCAAGCTTTTACATGAATTTGAGTACGCTATATGATTGTATATTGGTGCATTTTTTTTCAAGTGGAGGAGATTGAAAAATATGAAGGACTCCGAATTTTAGAAGTTTTTTGTGCTCATATATACTGTAGATAGAAAGGCCTGCCCAGCGGACTGTCCATTACAAATATTGGTTGTTTTTTGTGGATCCTGTGCAATACGTTTTGGATAGCAGTATTGGGAGAAATGTCTAGTGTATGAATACAATTTTATGGAAAATATTTTATATGTTTTATATTGATATGAATAAATCTAAACAATTACTAAGGCGCATGAGTAGGATAATTTTATAGAGAGCAGTTATACTTGACATCAGGGCTAAAACGTTATACAGATGCGAGAGTGTCTGCTGTAGATTTTACACATGGAAAAGGGTGTCACATAGAAGGGGAGCAACAAGAAAGATGGTATGGGGCAGAAAAAGTGTAAATCTGGCCTTGAACGCACAGCATTTGCACCAAAGTAAGGGCCCGTTTCCACTGTACGTGGTGCGATGCGGCTACATACAGTAGCTACGGCTACAGTGCACAGCAATGGAACAGTTTACATTGCATGCTGGTTATGCGGAGTGATCCGAGAATCTGCAGCATGCTGCAGATTCTCACACGGCCATATCCGCCAACATCCGCGTCCCGCCTCCTCCAGTCACTTCCGCAACGGGAGATGCTGAAGTGACGCGACTGCAAGTGGAAGTGACGCAATGTGGCTAGGTAGCCGCACTCGCATCACTTCACAAGTGGAAACTGTCCCTAATAATGCAATCACAGTTCTCTACAGTCAGTACAACTCACCATAAATACAGTGGGATGCGAAAGTTTGGGCAACCTTGTTAATCGTCATGATTTTGCTGTATAAATCATTGGTTGTTACAATAAAAAATGTCAGTTAAATATGTCATATAGAAGACACACACAGTGATATTTGAGAAGTGAAATGAAGTTTATTGGATTTACAGAAAGTGTGCAGTAACTGTTTAAACAAAATTAGGCAGGTGCAAAATTTGGGCACTGTTGTGATTTTATTGATTTCAAAACCTTTAGAACTAATTATTGGAACTCAGTGACCCCTGACTTACATACACAGGTGAATCCAATTATAAGAAAGAGTATTTAAGGGGGTCAATTGTAAGTTTCCCTCCTCTTTTAACCTCCCTAGCGTTCTGGACAAGCTGAGCTAGTCCAGAGACGCTAGAGGGCACCGCTCAGGCCCCGCTGGGCCGATTTGCATAATTTTTTTAAAAAACACAATCGGAGGGGTGGGAGGGACGCCGCAGGGAGGGGGGAATCGTGTAGCTAGCGCTAGGCTAGCTACATGATAAAAAAAAAATATGCATGAAGAGTAGCAACATGGGGGGACTCAAAACTACTTTTAAATGGCCTGAAGATTGTTCACCATCATAGTTTAGGGGAAGGATACAGAAAGCTGTCTCAGATATTTCAGCTATCTGTTTCTACAGTTAGGAACATAATGAGGAAGTGGAAGACCACAGGCTCAGTTCAAGTTAAAGCTCGAAGTGGCAGTCCAAGAAAAATCTCGGATATACAGAAGCGACGAATGGTGAGAACAGTCATAGTCAATCCACAGACCAGCACCAAAGACCTACAACATCATCTTGCTGCAGATGGAGTCACTGTGCATCGTTCAACCATTCGGCGCACTTTACACAAGGAGATGCTTATGCGAGAGTGATGCAGAAGAAGCCTTTTCCCCGCTCACAGCACAAACTTTTGCATCCCACTGTACTGCAATGCAATATAACGAGTTCAACCGAGGCGCAAATGTGACTTACTTGCCAATGCACACAGGCCCTAACTCTTTGTGTTCTTTTTAATTAAAAATAATTGGGTATTCTTATTTTGCTTGATTGCTTTTTCTTTTTCTTTCAAGCCCTTCAACATTTTTGTACCAAATTACTTGTGTTCAAGTAAAAGTCAATGCTTTTTAGAATAAATCATCAACAAGTTTTCCATGAATTTTTCTTAGGGGGTTCAATTCCATTTCATATTTATTTAGACAGCAGCTCCCTTTAGGCCTCTTTCAGACGGACGACTGAACTGCATGTTTGCCGAGCAGTTCAGTCTCCCGTCTTCCGCCCGCCAGTGCAATATGTGTGCAATTTAAATACAGCCAAATTGCAGCGGCTGTAACACCGCGCATATCAAGAGGTATCAAGTAGTGTTACTGGGCAGCAGAGGACGGCACCTGAACAACACCGGAACTTCCAGTAAGTGCTAACAATCGCCTGCCAGTGCAGGAAAACAGCTGACAGGCGGTGAATTTACCAC
Source organism: Hyperolius riggenbachi (assembly GCF_040937935.1). Lineage (NCBI taxonomy): Eukaryota > Metazoa > Chordata > Amphibia > Anura > Hyperoliidae > Hyperolius > Hyperolius riggenbachi. The sequence goes on along the minus strand of NC_090646.1, from coordinate 191,420,567 downwards.
TTGTCAGCTGCCTGTGTGAAAAGGGCCCTTACAGGTATGGCTCTCAAGTAAATTTGGGGGATCAGTACACAGTAACGGAGGGAGACAGAGGAGAACGGGGGGAGCGGGGGGCATGAGGAGAGCCCACTACACATGCCTGCTGTCCCCATTTTTAAATTTTTGTATGCGCTAAGGTATTTCTTAAAACCCAACCTCTTTAATTATTGGGCAGAGAAACCCTCTTTTATTATCTTGGCTTGTATTGTGCAACTGTCACAAAAATGTCACTATGACATCATGCGCAGAGCGCTCCCAGCCGCAATCATGTGCTGTAGGATGCGCACAGCTGGCCCAGCGCAGGTGCAGTGATACCCGGCCGACCAGGAAGTGGGTGCCGGAGAGCATTTAGGAGGATCGGAGGGGGAGAATGGAGAACGGGGGGAGCGGTGAGCATCAGGACAGCTTAATACCTTGTGCTTCCACACTCCAAACATTCAGCCAAGCTTAAGAGGCGCTTGGCCCAGCTACAGACCTGCACTGTACCTACTCCTACATATTGCCTGATGAAGTGGGGTCATACCTGTGAAACGCGTTGCATTTTCCCCTAGAGTATGTAAATACATTTGTTCTGCTAAACTTTGTTGGCATATCTTGTGTCTGTTTGGAGGGGGTAAGTCCACCACTGCCTCCACAAATTTTAAACTTTTTAGACATTTTTATTCTTCTGGCAACTCTGTATCCCTGTTATATTGTTCTAAGTCCACCCTTGGTGGAGGGGTGTTATCCCCTTTTATCCTGATCTACGGAGAGCGACTTCGTAATCCTGAGTGGGGTCATGTCTAATCTTTCCACCTGCCATTACAGTGGTTGCCTTTGAGGTAACCCTGCTTTGTGAGTACCGTATATTTGTATTTAGTAAATACGAAGGAGGCACTTAATTGGCTTCAAAGTTGCGTTTTATCAAATCCCAGTAATACACAACATGTTTCGGGGCATATCCCCTTCATCAGGTGTACTTACATTGAATGGCACACAGTGAATAAATACATACTCCTAACCACCACACCCTAAATTGGACCACCTCCATCTTGTCAGCTGACTAGTCAGCTGATCACTGACATCACACAGTCCAAAGTCTTGTTAAAGTGACACTTAAGCTTCCCTAAGCCCCCTGCAGCTGATCGGTGCCCTCGCCGTGTCCCTCTGGTCCTCCTGTCCCCGCCGGAAGCTACTTCTGGTTTCGCTGTCACCGTCCGTCAGGCTGAGAACGCGAGTGATTCTTCGCGTTCCCAGCCACAATATCTCCCCCTATGCTGCTATTGCGGCCTTCCTTGCCTTCCTTGCGGGGACGGGAGGACCGGAGGGACACGGCGAGGGCACCGATCAGCTGCAGGGGGCTGAGGAAAGCCCCAGGTGAGTAAAACTCATTTTTTTTTCGGCTTAAGGTTCACTTTAACCCCTTAGGTGTATGATCAGAGGCACTACTATATCCGTCTACCTCGGTAAACCTGATTAACAAATCAAATTACTACATTTAAGGTAAACTTAATACAAACAATAATGCGAAAAACCTCTGTTGCAAATAGTTGGACCACAGATCTATCTTACCACCCTCCAACCGACACCCCCAACCAATCTCGATGGTGTGTGTCCCATTAATACCTGGGGATTGGAGAGAGAGAAATTAAATCAGCAATACATAATACAGCATCATAAAAAACATTTCAAGCTGAACATTTAATTCATCCCCTTGGGGTTGATGGACTCCAACTTTCTCATCCACCGGGCCTCCTTCTGTAGGAGAATCTGGTCTCTGTTCCCACCTCTCTGCAGCGGTGGTGCGTGGTCCAAAACTAGCCATCTTAACTGTGACACCCTATGTCCGCATTCAAGAAAATGTCGGGCTACTGGGGTGTCACAGTTTTTTTTCTCCTGGCTTATAACCATGAATGTCACCCCTATGCTCCTGAATCCTTGTTTTTACTGAGCTGGTGGTTTTACCCACATAAAACATCCCACAAGGGCATTTCAAGGCATAGACAGCAAATATGCTGTTGCATGTCAGCTGACAAGATGGAGGTGGTCCAATTTAGGGTGTGGTGGTTAGGAGTATGTATTTATTCACTGTGTGTCATTCAATATATGTACTCCTGATGAACGCGATATGACCCAAAACATGTCGTGTATTACTGGGATTTGATAAAACGCAAGTTTGAAGCCAATTGAGTGCCTCATTCGTATTTACTACATTGAACCGTGTGTGGAGTGGTGATCCACAGAGGGATTGTGCACCGGCGACATAGACCTGACTAGGTCTATTCCACAGGGACTCACTGCAGTTTGCTTGTTGTATATTTGTATTTACTCTACCAACTTCATCCCATATTACCAGTACATACTATACAATATTTGCCTCTTTGTGTCCCTATTTTTGCTATTTTTATTCAGCCAAGCTTACAAAACATCTGCCCCACTCCAGCATACTAATACTCTCTGCTTCCACAAGCCGAGCTTATAAAACATCTGCCCCACTCCAACATCCTAATACCCTCTGCTTCCACACTCCAAGCATCCAACCAAGCTTATAAAACATGTATCTCTACTCCAGCATCCTAATACCCGAAGCTTCCACACTCCAAACATTCAGCTGATCTTATAAAACATTTTAATACCCTCTCCAAACAAAGTCTAAAAAAAAAAGGTATCATCCTCCCAACTCAGGATAATGCAGGAGAACACAGGCGCCAAGAGGATAAAAGGAAGCTAAATGAGCTTAAAAACCAAATTCTAGGTAAATAGAGGAGGTAGTGGTGGACCTCCAAGTAGACACATAACGACTGTAGTAAAGAAAGTCAATATATTTTATTTATGAACTCCAAATATGCAACACATTTCGCAGGTTTGATGCCGCTTCATCAGGCAATAACAACGGAGCAATAGCTGTAAACAGAGATAATTGGCTCATAACCCATGTGTAGTCATACAGTCAATAATTATATAAAAAAATAAAATATATATAAAAACATTTAACTATAAATAATAAATATCAAACATTAGAGGTGAAATAGGTATTAGAAAGTGGGGGTTATTGGGATAAAGACAGCGGAAAAGGTAATTGTGAGCAGTGATGAGCAAAACTGTTAATATTCTTTTCGCATAAATTCTTGCAAAAATAATGTTTAATTCAATTTTCGAGCAAACATTATTTGAAAAAAAAAATTCCACTCAGGATAATGATTCTCTTTACTCTCTCTTCTATTTTCAGTTCTTTTATGTTTTAGTCCCTCAAAGAAAGAAAAAGAAAAAATATATACAGAATGTTAAGACCCCAAAACAACCTTGCAAACGTATTTAATTAAAAAAAAAACCAAAAAAAAAAAAAACCAAAGAAACACTCCTCCATCTTTAGTTTCCTGTATTCAAACATTTATGTTGTTTTATTTATTTAATAACCCCCCACCCCTATCCCACGGTCACAGGTGAAGCGATTAGACTTCATTTGACTTTCAAATTCAAGTAGTTTACTACTTGAAAACCCATCCCTGTTTTGTAATCGTAATTTATTTTTTTTCAGTGAACCACTAGATGGTGCAGTTTTCCCATTAATGAAACCGTACAGGACAGAATTATTATTCTGTAAAGAACTAAGCAGCACATCAGGTGGGCCAGGTACTACACATTTAAAGTTTTGTTTACATGATCTTGCCCCAGAGCATCATTTTTACCTGTTTTTAACGCAGTTTTTTCATATTTTGGGGACCTCTTTTCCCCCTTGTGTCCTCCAGATGGGGATTTTTAGTTTTAACCTTTTTTCCTTGGACTTTTCCATATATCCCAGCTTTGTGAATTTCTCCCATTTTAGCAGCTTCTTCAAAGTTTAGCCAACATCCTACTTGTTTCCCCTCCTTACATACTCATTAAGTATTGGTGGACAGGGATGAGTGAGCGAAATTGATGACGTTGGCCTCACAGTGAATTGTTTCCAATCTCGTTTATGGTGCCCATACATGGTATTTATTTATTATTATTTATTTATTTGTTGTATTTATAAAGTGCCAACATATTACACAGCGCTGGGCATTAGTTAGGTTACAGACAATATTTAGGGGTGACATACAACAATAAGACAATACAAGAATACAAGAAAAAAGCAGATCATGCAGCACAGTATAAGTACAAGGTAATGCTTAGTCAGTCACTGGATGGGAGCATGGAGATTAGGCAAGTTGAGTTCACAAAGATGCATATCATGGGTGGACAGTAATGCAGGTGCATGATCAGGCAGGACACACAAGGAGGAGGACCCTGCCCAAAGGCTTACAATCTAGAGGGAGAGGTAGGGACACAAAATGTAGGGGACCAGAGTTCTGCTACGGGCTTAGAGCACCAGTGAGGGGTGGTAGGCAAGAGTGAAAAGGTGAGTTTTGAGGTCCTTGAAGATGTTTAAGGAGGGGGCTGCCCTAATGGGTGGAGGTAGGAAGTTCCATAGTCAGGGGCGCCGCGAGGCATAAAGCGAACCAAGCGGTCGCTTGGGGCCTCACAATCTTAGGGGCCTCGGCGGCTCCGTGACGTCGGCGTGACGTCACTTTTCCCCCGCAGCCCCGCCGGGCTGGCACTGGCAGAGCAGAGCAGGGCTACAGGAAGATGGCCGCCGCCGAAGCCCTGCTCTGGAGACTATGTCTCCAGTACAGGGCTTCGGGTGGCCATCTTCCCGTAGCCCTGCATGAATCAGCGCGGGAGATTGGAGGAGGAAGCCAGGGAGGGAGCTCCGTGGGAACTGCGCGCCTGAGGAGCCGGCCGGGAGAGGAGACCAGGGAGAGAAGACTTCTGCCAGTGCCAGCCTGCCAGGTGAGTAAATTCTTTTCTTTTTGCAGCCGCAGCCCTAATTGCGATTGATTTCTGCTGAACTGTGCCCTAATTGCATTTGATATCTGCTGAAAATGTGGCCCTAATTGCGATTGATTTCTGCTGAACTGTGCCCTAATTGCGTTTGATATCTGCTGAAAATGTGGCCCTAATTGCGATTGATTTCTGCTGAACTGTGCCCTAATTGCGTTTGATATCTGCTGAAAATGTGGCCCTAATTGCGATTGATTTCTGCTGAACTGTGCCCTAAATGCGTTTGATATCTGCTGAAAATGTGGCCCTAATTGCGATTGATTTCTGCTGAACTGTGCCCTAAATGCGTTTGATATCTGCTGAAAATGTGGCCCTAATTGCGATTGATTTCTGCTGAACTGTGCCCTAATTGCGTTTGATATCTGCTGAAAATGTGGCCCTAATTGCGATTGATTTCTGCTGAACTGTGTCCTAAATGCGTTTGATATCTGCTGAAAATGTGGCCCTAATTGCGATTGATTTCTGCTGAACTGTGCCCTAATTGCGTTTGATATCTGCTGAAAATGTGGCCCTAATTGCGATTGATTTCTGCTGAACTGTGCCCTAAATGCGTTTGATATCTGCTGAAAATGTGGCCCTAATTGCGATTGATTTCTGCTGAACTGTGCCCTAATTGCGTTTGATATCTGCTGAAAATGTGGCCCTAATTGCGATTGATTTCTGCTGAACTGTGCCCTAATTGCGTTTGATATCTGCTGAAAATGTGGCCCTAATTGCGATTGATTTCTGCTGAACTGTGCCCTAAATGCGTTTGATATCTGCTGAAAATGTGGCCCTAATTGCGATTGATTTCTGCTGAACTGTGCCCTAATTGCGTTTGATATCTGCTGAAAATGTGGCCCTAGTTGCGATTGATTTCTGCTGAACTGTGCCCTAATTGCGATTGATTTCTGCTGAACTGTGCCCTAATTGCGTTTGATATCTGCTGAAAATGTGGCCCTAATTGCGTTTGATTTCTGCTGAACTCTGCCCTAATTGCGTTTGATTTCTGCTGAAAATGTGCCCTAATTGCGTTTGATTTCGGCTGAAAATGTGCCCTAATTGCGTTTGATTTCTGCTGAAAATGTGCCCTAATTGCGTTTGATTTCTGCTGAAATGTGGCCCAAATTGCGTTTTTATTTTCTGGTGTCTGGGGTAACTGTTGCTGCATTTATTATTTAATGGTCATAGTTGGCTATATTTGCTGTGCTACGGTTAAGCTTCGCCCATACAATGTCATGGCCGCGCCAATCTTTCGGCGCGCTACGCGCGCCTCAATCACCCGAACATCCATTTTTTCCCCGCAAACAGCGCCGCCCCAATCCGCCCTCCTGCTCCACCCACATGTCATGGCCACGCCCACTTATGCGGGATAGCCACACCCATTTTTCGCCGACTGCTGCCCACTGTACGATTTTCTGGTGCCTGCTGCCCAAATTGCGATTTTCTGGTGACTGCTGCCCATATTGTGTTTTTATGGTGACTGCTGCCCACATTGTGATTTTCTGGTGTTTGCTGCCCACATTGCGATTTTCTGGTGACTGCTGCCCACTGTACGATTTTCTGGTGACTGCTACCCACATTGCGATTTTTCTGGTGACTGCTGCCCACTGTACGATTTTCTGGTGCCTGCTGCCCACATTGCGATTTTCTAGTAACTGCTGCCCACATTGCGATTTTCTGGTGCCTGCTGCCCACATTGCGATTTTCTGGTGCCTGCTGCCCACATTGCGATTTTCTGGTGCCTGCTGCCCACATTGCGATATTCTGGTGACTGCTGCCCACTGTACGATTTTCTGGTGACTGCTGCCCACATTGCGATTTTTCTGGTGACTGCTGCTTACTGTACGATTTTCTGGTGCCTGCTGCCCACATTGCGATTTTCTGGTGACTGCTGCCCACATTGCGATTTTTCTGGTGACTGCTGCCCACTGTACGATTTTCTGGTGACTGCTGCCAACATTACGATTTTCTAGTGACTGCTGCCCACATTACGATTTTCTGGTGACTGCTACCCACATTACGATTTTCTGGTGACTACTGCCCACTATATTTTTTTCTGGTGCCTGCTGACCACTGTACGATTTTCTGGTGAACGCTGCAGACTGTACGATTTTCTGGTGACTGCTGCCCACATTGCGATTTTTCTGGTGACTGCTGCCCACTGTACGATTTTCTGGTGAACACTGCCCACATTGCAATTTTCTGATGACTGCTGCCCACTGTACAATTTTCTGGTGAACGCTGCCCACATTGCGATTTTCTGGTGACTGCTGCCCACTTTACGAATATTTTATCATGAAATGCTGCCCACTTTACGATTATTTTATGGTAAAATGCTGCCCACTTTACGATTATTTTATGGTGAAATGCTGCCCACTTTGCGATTTTATGGTGAAATGCTGCCCACTTTACGATTATTTTATGGCGAAATGCTGCCCACTTTACGATTATTTTACGGTGAAATGCTGCCCACTTTACGATTAATTTCTGGTGAAATGCTGCCCACTTTACGATTAATTTCTAGTGCATTACGATTATATTATGGTGAAACGCTGCCCCGTTACAATTATTTTATAGTGAAACGCTGCCCCATTACAATTATTTTATAGTGAAACGCTGCCCCATTACAATTATTTGGTACCTATGGGGGGGGGGGCCCATCCAAATTTTCGCAGGAGGCCCAGTGATTTCTAGTTACGCCCCTGTTTGTGAGGTTTTGGATGTGGGGGTTGAAGGAGAGTGCAGAGTCCAGGGTAACACCCAGAGAGTGGGCAGAGGTAGAGCGAGTGGTAGTGTGGTTAACAGTGACATGCACACTGTCCATGGTAGTGGGGATATGTACAGTATATATGGGTGTGGAGGTAGATCTGGGTGTCATCTGCATACAGATGATAGTTAAAACCCATGGAGGAGATAACCTTACCAATGGAGAATGTGTATAGGGAGAAGAGTAGGGTGCCAAGGACCGAGCCTTGGAGCACTCCCACCAAGAGGTGGTTGGGGGTGGATGAGGACTCATTGAAGGAGGTCGTGAAGGAGCGGTTGGAGAGGTAGGATGAGAGCCAGGCCAGGGCGAGATCATGAATGGCAATGGACTGGAGTAGTAGGGGATGGTACACTGTGTCAAAAGCTGCTGAAAGGTCAAGGAGGAGGAGAATGGAGTATTTGCCTTCAGCTTTAACTAAGGCGAGGTCAGTGCCCACTTTGGTAAGAGCTGTTTCAGTTGAGTGGGCAGGCCGAAATCCAGATTGCAGTGGGTCTAGCAGGGAGTTGGCATTGAGGTACTGGGTCAGGTGTTTGTGAACCAGATGCTCAAGGAGTTTTGAGGCAAAGGGGAGGAGGGAGATAGGGCGGTAGTTGGAGGGTAGTGAGGGGTCAAGGGAGGGTTTCTTGAGCAGGGGTAGTATAGTGGCCTGCTTGAAGTCTAAGGGGAAGGTGTCTGTGGATAGGGAGGGGTCAAACAGGATAGTGAGGACTGGGCTAAATCCATGAAGGATGCTCCCATCCATGATGGTAAAAAAATTATTTTTTTCGATAATTTTGTTCAATTATCTCATTAGATTGAATTTAGAGATTTTTCCAACATGTGCGATAGGATTTTTATTGATAAAAATGGGATAATAGTTTGATTTTCTTGTTTGAAAAAAAAATTATTTTCAACTTTCATTTGATTCAATTGTTTTGGTCTAATAAACAGGGAAATTGAATGTTTTTATTGTACCATGTATGGGCACAATTAGCAGGATTCTTGTGAACTTGGCAGTCAAGTGTTTTAATTATATATATATATATATATATATATATATATATATATATATATATATATATATATATATATTTATTTATTAGCCCTTTACATATAATAACGTTTCTTCTTTAGTAAATGTGCGTACATGTCAGTTTGCCACCCTGTCACTTTGGCGCAGGGTGAGTCAAATGGCAGCTTACCCTGCTGCCCAGGAAATTCCAGGCAGCGTTAATCACTATTACCCCTCTGAGTCATAGCAACTCAGAGGGAGAAGTAATTCGGGGTCTTGCAATCACCAGAACCCCGAATTACGGCTACGTGGGCCACTCACTATTACTGCATAGCTAAGGAGCTGTGGGCCCTGATGCAAGTTTTACATTGGGGCCCCCCAAGCACTCTATTCATAACAACTGATACGGCGCACCAAAACCTGCCGAGGACAGCCACAGTGTCAGAGGTGCAAGAAGGGGATGGGGAACAGCTTGTTAATGATTACCACCATTCAAAGGGCTCGATTCACAAAGCGGTGCTAACCCAGTTAGAGACTTTAGGCATGATAACCATTGCACCACGCTGGTGAAAAGCCAGTTTAGGTGTGATAAGTTTAGGCATGATAAGTTTAGGTGTGATAAGTTTAGGCATGCTAAGTTTAGATAAGTTTAGATCGCTTGCAAAGTTCCGCACGCAAAGCAGCGCCATTAAACTTTATACGAAGTGCACCAGACTTTGCTAGCGTAAAACTTTTGATCAGCTGTGCACTGCGGTGCTAACGCAGTTGGCGCTTAAACTTATCATGCCTAAACTTATCACACCTAAACTTATCATGCCTAAACTTATCACACCTAAACTTATCACACCTAAACTTATCATGCCTAAACTGAGTTTAGGCATGATAAAGGGCTTTTCACCAGCGTGCTAACTGTTAGCACCACTTTGTGAATCAGGCCCAAAGTATCTATAGAAGTGATTATTAAAGCACAGGACCAATAGAGAGCTAATACTGCAGTTGAGGGAGGGCCCCTCGGGGGCCCCTCTGGGCCAAGGGCCCCAATGCAGTCACAACCTCTGCAACCCCTATTGCTATGCCCCTGGCTACTACTAGTACTATTACTACCCAATTAAGGTGCTACGCAGCCCACGCTTTGTGCCAAGAAGGCCTGCCTCGAGTAAATATACCCAAACTGATCTCAATAAATATCCATTATGACTTCAATCACTTACACCCATTTGGTAAAAATATTGTGCTGTAAATCAAGTTATGCGGTAATTTAACCATTTCAGCGCACGGGTATTTTTCCCCTTATGGACGAGAGGAATCTTCCCCTTTCAGTGCTCCTCCCTTTCATACCTTAAAAACTTTATCACTACTTCTGACAAAGAAATTATCTATACCTTGTTGTTTCCGCCACCAATTCGGCTTTCTTTGGGTGGTACATTATGTTAAGAATTATTTTATTCTCAATGCATTTTGATGGGAATAATCAAAAAAATGGAAAAAAAATCATTATTTCTCAGATTTCGGCCATTATATTTTTAAAATAATACATGCTACCGTAATTAAAACCCACACATTTTATTTGCCCATTTTATCCCAGTTATTGCAACGTTAAAATTATATCTCTAGTATAATGTATGGTGACAATATTTTATTTGGAAATAAAGGTGCATTTTTTCAGTTTCACATCCATTACTCATTTTTAGCCCATTATTTAATAATAAGATGCCCTCTTGACATGGATATTATTATAATTTTTCCCTAAATTCAGTAGGTATATTTCACTATTTGGTCACAAGATGTCCCCACTGAGCAAAATTCTATGTAGCGTAAGTCCGCTACATAGGAAAACAATGTATTGCTACATTGTAACTAGGGGAAGCGATGTAAGGTTTCAATGGAAACCTGCGATCACAGTGCCAGCGGGGAGATTATGAATCGAAACATTGTTCCCATTCATAAATTTAATGATCAGGCGGAGGAAACCGGCGGAAATGATGGCGGGAGATAGCGCGGCGGCTCTATGTAAGAATAAACACTGTTTTTGAATAAAAACACTGTTTATTCTCGGCAGTAATGTACGGATTGGCACAGGGGACTTTTGTCCCCTGCCTACAATCTCCCCCTGCTCCCGGTAACAGCGTGATCGCGGGCATCTGCCCGCATGATCGCCTGCAAACCCCCAAAACTGCAAGGATGTGACTAGCGCGTCCCTGTGGCTCTAGCAGCTGCTGCTGCGAACGTGAAGCTCACGTCCGCGCGGCATAAATGGTTAAAGAGAGCCCGAGGCGGCATCAAAAAATGATAAATTAACATGCTACCTCATCCACATCGCCTCCCGGATAAATCTGCGCCACTCCACGCCGCTCTCCGTGGCCCCATTCATCCTCCGATCACCGGTAGAAGAATCCAAGATGGCCGCGACCCAGAAGTACTTCCTGGGTCACGGCTTAGCTGATAATTGGAGGAGGCTGGGGAGTGAGGTGACAGAGATGGGGAGAAAGTTGGTGGAGGTGGGGAAGTGAGGGGGGAGCAGATGATTGACGGCTGGCAGGGCAAAAGGAGGCTAGCGACAATCAGATTGTCACTAGCTTTGAGGGGGACAGCAGAGCCCAAGGGGGACTGACTGCGGCACCAGAAGGACACAGAGGCATGTCATTGGGCAGAGAACATGCCTCTGTGTCCTATAATCTAAACTCAGTCCTCCTCCTTGGGTACTCTTTAAATTTGAATTGAGTATTCACTAGGATGTTCACACGTGCAGTAATAGTTCAATAAATTATCAAAAAAACTGTATGACAAATCACAAAGGCACAGTATTGCATATATATTAAGACTCTGTCAATCCATGTCAATACTTTGCTTAGTATACGTGCTAAAACAGAGTACAGTAGTTTTTTCCTGAGCATTTACCAATTGTTACTGTTTTGCTGTGACTCTGTTACTGCAGTACTGCTAGCCTGCCAAGACTGTGCTGGGCCGGGCCCATTTGACTGCCTTTGACAATCTGTTGATCCGTTACAGAAAATAATTGCTCACAACTCACTCTCGAAACATGAGAGCCTACTTAGAACCTGCCTGTGTCCACATTTTAGTTTTGTATATTTAAAGAGTTAAGAGAGCAGTGTTAACTGAATTCTAATGAAGAAGTCTAAAGCCTCATACACATGTATGAGGACTGTCACCTGCACAGTGGCGTAGCAGTAGGGGGTGCAGAGGTTGCGACCTCATCGAGGCCCTTGGGCAAGAGGGGATCCTCCCTCAACCGCAGTATTAGCTCCATATTGGTCCTATGCTGGTAATAATAACTTTTGTAGATGCTTTGAATAGTAGTAATCATTAACAAACTGTTCCCCATCGCCTTCTTGCACCTCTAACACCGTGGATGTGCTTGGCAAGTTTTGGTGCTCCATAGTAATTGATATGTATAGAGTGCTTGCACCGGGGCCCATTGCTCCTTTGCTGCAGGATTCGGGACTCTATCCCTCGGGTGACAGTTGGGCTGTACAGATGCAGGCTAACCTTCAGGTTAGTGACACATTCTATTGCTGTAAAGAGGGGTGGAGGAATAACCCAAATGAGTGGTAATGAATGGGGAGGGAGTTAAAGCGGTAAAAAACCCAGACATAATATTCAATAAAAACATGTTTTCCTACTTTTTATATGCCATACAGTTATCATATTTGCATTTGTGCATAAGTATTATTATTCATTTAGAAATTACACGTTCCCAAAAGTACAGTTTTTTGCGTTGAGAGCTAACTTTGCATTTTATTAATAACTGGTTTTATTCATTATGTATTGAAGGCAGAAATCCTTTGAGTTTCTGTCTGTGTCCAGGAGCTTCTGCACAATTAGAGAATGTGTCACATTCCTCACTTGAAACAATTAAGTAAACACAAGATAACATTATCTCCACTTCGGATGTGTCCAGCTTTCTCTGCATTGAACTTTCAGATGCTGGTTGTATATAATACGCTGTAAATAATTATTTAGAGCAAAGAAGAAATGCTGGGTTTCATTCCGCTTTAAGAGGGGGAACAATGGCCTCAGCCAGCACTCTGATGAGGTGATTCAGCAGTACGGCTCTCTTGCTGGTACATCTGGGCTAATACAGAGTGGGTCCTGGAAGAGAAAACTAAACGTAGCCATACACCTGACGATTATGTTCCGTTGTTTCATCACTCATTCTGAAATTGGCTGCCGTACCGCCGGCGCCACACACCCGACCAGCCAACTTTGGCCCGAGATCTTGCAGCATGTGCGATCGATAATGCGGCCAATTTTTGTCCCAAAATTGGTCACTTTATCGGTCGGGCATGCACTTGGCGGCACCGAATTTCATCCAATTCGATTATAATAATCGAATTGGATGGTCGATCGGCCGCCAAGTCACCTGATGTATGGCCACCTTAAGGCAATTTAGTTTAATCTGGGTGAGCAAACACTGCTGATAAAAGTTTAAATGTTCAGTATTTCTTTTTCCTAGCATCTGTATAAACCAGATTATAATCACACTTGTCACAATGATTAGTTTGGGGTTGTACTGGGGTATGGCCCTGACAAGCTTCAGTGGGAAGTAGATTTTTATAGATTTGTCAGGTCTCCTAAATGAAAGATACATTTTGTTCGGATTGATCTTCAAGGTAAAGTAGAATCTTTGTGGCGCAGCTAGAGTACATAGACACCTGAGATTAATAATAAGTCCATTGAGCTGTTTGGAAAATTGATCAATGCTGAAACTGTCATGGGATGCAAATACACATAGGTGAAGTTTAGACAATGGCCTCAATTCACTAAGCTTATCTCCTGTCTTTAATAACGTTTCTAGAGTGATCACCATGGTGATGAGGCATGTAGTATTCAGGAAACATTTTACCTCAGGCAAACCTAGAGTTAACTCTTCTGTCTTTAAGTTAACTCTTCAATCCTTAAAATAACTCCAGAATTCTAAAGTTAAAGACATGCTGTTCATTAACTGCGTGTGAAAATAACTACAGAGGAGGTAACTTAACTACAGAGGAGGTAACTTAAAGGACTTACGAGCCCAAATAGCAAAAAAAAGATAAGTACCTTAGTCGCTTTTAAATGCACGGAGGACGCCATCTCGCCCCCCGTGCCTCTCCCGACCCCCCAGATGGGGTCGGGCTCCCCTTCCTCTCCTAAGATGGCCACCGGCGCTGGCCGCGGCTGCGCAGTCCGCACACACGTTAGTTCGGCTGCGCAGCTCTAGGGCCTCCCCCCTCGATCCACGCTACTGTGCACTGAAGCGATGCTTCCCGGCAGACATGAGCGTTAGCTTAGACCTGCAAAAAGCAGGTCTAAACATGCTAACGCACGTCATCGCTGCTGCATCTGGGGGTCTCCTTTAATAAGGAGACCCCCAGAGCTCCCCGCCGGCCGCCGCTCGTCTCCGCAACCCCCCACGTAGCTACAAAGGTAATTGTAAGCAATTTTCTTACCGCTGCTTTACACCCGCCGGCCGCCGCAAGTCCCCGCTGTGTAATTACAGTGTACGAGTTACTGTAATTACACTCGCTAATAACAGAGTCCCGGCAAAGTATCTTTGAATCTGCCGCCGGGGCTCCTCATTGGTTCACAGGCTGAGCCATTTTCATTGGTCCAGCCTGTGTTGGTCCAGCCTGCGAGTGTAATTACAGTAACTCGTACACTGTAATTACACAACGGGGACTTGCGGCGAGATGCGGCAGCCGGTGAGAAAATTGCTTACAATTAACTTTGTAGCTACGTGGGAGGTTGCGGAGATGAGCGGCGGCCGGCGGGGAGCTCTGGGGGTCTCCTTATTAAAGGAGATCCCCAGATGCAGCGGCGGAAGATGGCGGCGGATGTTCGGCGGGTTTTGCGCATGTGTGGGGAGCGAGGCCATGGTGCTGATGGACTGCACCACAGGGTAAACCTCGCTCCACATCGCCTGGTAATAGGGAGCATCGCTCAGGTTTTTGCCTGAGTAATGCTCCCTAACAATCGGCCATCGCACGAGTGAAACTGGCAATAGGATTTGCCGGTAATCCTTGTGCGATGGCAAGGTGAAAAGTAGCTCGCATCTGCAAGCTACTTATCACCTGGCAGAGGCGGGACAAGGTCCTTCAGCACCCAAGGCTGAGACACCAAAGTGCGCCCCCCAACCCCTCCCACCCCAGCCGTCACACACTGATTGCTATTAGACTAATAGGTGCCCCAAGGCCCCCAACCTCCCCAACACCTTAATCTCTAGTTATCTGGCTTGCAGTCACTGTCATGTATCCTCTTTTCTTATTTATTTCTGCTTCAAACACAATTGGGAATGACAGCTGAATGAATTCTGCACCCCCTCCTACACTGCGCCCTGAGGCTGGAGCCTCTCCAGCCTCTGCCTCGGCCCGGCCCTGTCACCTGGAATAGCATCAGGCCCACTGTGTGGTGGCAAGTTTACTCTTGCCTTATTATCTCCAGCATGATCTTAGTGAATTGAGGCCAATGTTAGTTGGGAGGAGAGAAGAGCCCTTAAAGGGGAACTTGAGCCTAAACAAACATACTGTCATTAAGTTACATTAGTTATGTTAATTACAATAGATAGGTAATATAATATTTTACCAACCCTGTTTTAAAAGAACAGGCAAATGTTTGTGATTCATGGGGGCTGCCATCTTTGTCATGGGAGCAGCCATCTTTTTGGTTGAAAGGAGGTGACAGGGAGCATGAGACACAGTTCCAACTGTCTGGTGTCCTGTATTGGTATGGCAGGTTTATAGATGATTTACTTTTGGTGTGGGGGGTCCTCCTGCTCTCCTGGGGGAATTTCTAAGTTATGTTAACAACAACGATTTCAACCTGAAATTTACTATGAGCTCAGATCCGGTTAATATTGATTACCTGGATCTTACCCTCACTGGTGATCCTTTGTCTCGTTCAGTTTCCACACGCACATTTCGAAAATCCACAGCAGGCAATTCAATCTTGCTTGCTAATTCGTGCCACCCCAGACACACTATAAATGCCATTCCTACTGGTGAATTTACAAGGGCGGCACGTAATTGTTCCAATCCGAAGGATTTGGAACAGGAGTGCAATCTGGTGGAGACCAGACTTAAAAAAGGGGCTATACGACAAAACAGCTGGCCGTGGGACGCCTAAAGGGTACCAGGAAACCACGTACAGATTTATTAAAAAGCAGAGTTCGGAGTGAGACCAGAGGGGACCAGGTTACTTTTGTCACCGGTTACAGCTTGGAATACAATAAAATTACTAGTGTCATTAAAAAGTATATCCCAGTGCTGTACCTTGATACAAAACTCAAAACAATCCTGGACAAAGGGTGTCGTTTCTCTGCTAGGAGGGCCAGTACCTTAGGGTCCATTCTTTCACCTAGCCTCTTTCGGTCTCCATCCACTACTCGCACTCCCACGTGGCTTGCCACAGTGGGTTCTTACCCCTGTGGGTTTTCCACATGCAATTATTGTCGCTGTCACAAAAAAAGTAATTCTATATTTTCTTTTGTGCACCAAAAGTACTTTCCTATCAAGCAATATGTTAATTGCAACACTAAAGGCACGATTTATGTCATATCTTGCATGACATGTTGCATTCAATATGTGGGCTGTACCACTCGCAATTTAAGAGCATGCATAGCGGAACATTATTGTAGTACTAACTGGAATACTTTTCGTAAATCTGCTGTATCTAAACACTTTGAAACTGTTATAGGGGAGATCTATCTTCCTTCAGTTTTCAGGGGGAGGAGCGGGTGGTTAGTCCAATCAGAGGTTGTGATATGCACAGATTGTTGTTGAAACGAGAAGCTTTTTGGATCCATAGATTGGGTACCCTTACACCACAGGGTCTTAATAAAAAGTGGGACCTAAGTTTGGTTTACACATATTAAGCATGTATTTCCCTTTCCAGCTGGATTATATGCTATGCTTATCAAAAATTATTGCACTGCATACGATTGGTCTTCTTTTTCCTCTTGTCTATTCATATTTTCTATGTAACCCAGTGGTAATGTTCTTACATCTTTTCTACATATATATTTTTTCCAAATCTTCAAGGGGAATACTGCGCTCCAATGGTATAACTAACTCACAAAGACAGGGGATCGCAGTCCAGAAGGTTCACTCCACCTCTATCAATCACAGTAAAATCAGTCACTGCGCATACTTCTTTTTCCCCTGTAAATCATAAAAAGCACATAGTGCCCAGTACTGCTAAAATCAAATATAGCCAGCACCCTGTGCTGCACACCTGGGGGTAGTGCCACCACCTTATAGGGGAAATTTTAAGCAGGTCCCCCCTTCCGTGCGTGCACTCACCAGAAGAGCGTCTTGCTCAATTGCACATCAATTAGATCCACGCTCCTTTGCCAGCCAAGGGGACACAGACAGGATGTCAAGCATAAGATCCATTTAATGAATAGATAGCATCTCGCAGGCACACAGGTACAAGTTACAGCTCCACCGCGGATATACGAAGCCACTCGCCTCCTCTGTGTGTTCCTGCTTCCGAGTGACATCACTGCGCTCCTCCGACTCCGCCCGTCGGGGAGCGGAGTCGGAGGAGCGCAGTGACGTCACTCGGAAGCAGAAACACACAGAGGAGGCGAGTGGCTTCGTATATCCGCGGTGGAGCTGTAACTTGTACCTGTGTGCCTGCGAGATGCTATCTATTCATTAAATGGATCTTATGCTTGACATCCTGTCTGTGTCCCCTTGGCTGGCAAAGGAGCGTGGATCTAATTGATGTGCAATTGAGCAAGACACATATATTTTTAATATTCCATTTCTAATGTTATTATTGTATTTTTGTATTGTATTGTTTGGAGATGTATGTCCCTTTAAGGAATAGTTTGTGTGTGTGGCGGGGTGGAGCTTTACTCCTTCCTGGCCCCATATAAGCTCCTCCTTGAGCAGGTTCACTTTTAACTACGATTAAGGGCAGATGGTAGGCCCGATACGCGTGAGTTGATCCTGTGATTTTATTGCACTGTCTGTGGATTTTTCCAATAAACTCATCAGCCTTTTTACTACAACCTGGCCTGCTTTGCGGATCCTTTTCTTGTTCGTCCGGTGTCCTGATAACCCCTCCCAGGTGCACGCACTAGGCTTCAAATGTCAAATTCAAAATGTAAAAAAAAAAATTTGCACCAAAACAGTACAACGAGAACAACAACATCAGAAATCCCATCATGCTTTGCACAGCACAAGGGGAAAACTGCCTGGCAGTTTTCTTCTGTGCAGCTAAAAATGAGGCTTGTATTATGCTGAATACACACGTTGAGATTTCCTGTGCGATTTGCGGGATCGAACGGATCGACTCGATTATTTCCAACATGCTCGATTCGGATTTCGATCATTTCTGCCGTCGATTTGGCATACTTAACATGCAAATCGACGGCAGAAACGATCGAAATCCGAATCGAGCATGTTGGAAATAATCAAATCGATCCGTTCGATCCCGCAAATCGCACGGGAAATCTCAACGTGTGTATCCAGCATAAGAGAAACAAAGTTCTGATGCTGTGAAACTGTTAAAGAAACACCAGGCCTTTTCAGTGCTGCTGAGTTGATTTTTAGTCTGGAGGTTCACTCTAAAGAGGATGAGCTATCTTTGTGCTAAGCAAAAAGTGTTATTTAGAAGAAGCATATTGAATATCTCACGTCACTATACAAGGCGTGATAGAGACACAACCTGTAAAATAAAAAGGAAAGCTTTCATTGCCAGGCCTCCATCTAAAAGAGTATGCTATTGGTAAAGCTGTGGTTGACTTTTTTCGCAGAACATCCACAGACTCCATTAATATACTTGCTATCCAAGATACATAAACGGTTGAAAAAAACGCCTGGACGCCCGATTGTGTCCAGTGTTCGATCTCTATTATACCCATTGGGCAAATATGTGGATGGGGTGCTGCAAAGGTTAGTTACCCAAATAACAACCTGCTTGACAGATATGGATGATTTCCTGCAGATAAGGTGGATACCTTCCTCAGGACTTCATTTTAAAGGGATACTGTAGGGGGGGTCGGGGGAAAATGAGTTGAACTTACCCGGGGCTTCTAATGGTCCTCCGCAGACATCCTGTGCCCGCGCAGCCTCACACCGATGCTCCGGCCCCGCCTCTGATTCACCTATGGAATTTCAGACTTTAAAGTCTGAAAACCACTGAACCTGCGTTGCCATGTCCTCGCTCCCGCTGATGTCACCAGGAGCGTACTACGCAGGCACAAACCATACTGGGCTTGTGCTATACACTCCTGGTGACGTCAGTGGGAGCGAGGACACGGCAACGCAGGCACAGTGGATTTCAGACTTTAAAGTCTGAAATTCTAGAAGTGAACTGGAGGCGGGGCCGGTGAGTTCAACTCAATTCCCCCCGACCCCCCTACAGTATCCCTTTAAGTTTGTCGGCTGTTCAAAGGCTTTTTACTTCTTTCCCACTGAGTGTATGGATAGTATTGAGACTTTATCATTGGAGACCACTATGCCAGAGCGAAAAGTGTATTCATTTGATGGACTGTCTTGAACTGGTATTGTGGCATAATTACCGTGTATGTGTGTTTCTTACATGGCATCTCCAGTAGCACCATCTTTTGAAAATCTTTCTTTGTCAGGTTTGAAACAGGGCATGTTCACACAGAATCGCAAATATTCTAGCAATATTTTGAATTATTTTTGTTTTGTTGGTGATTTTATAATTTTATGGAAAGGACCCCAGGAAAAATTACAACAGATCGTAGTGAATCTAGCACATTGCACCATAAACTTTACTGCTACATTTTCCAATGTCTTAATTAATTATTTGGATGTTATTTGAAAAAGGAAAAATGGTTACTAGGTTATCTACCTAACCATCCGATAGGAAAAATTTACTCAGGGTGGAAAGTTTCCATGATTTTAGTGTTAAAAAAATAAAGCGATACCAAAAGGACTGTTCTTTAGAGCAAGAAAAATGTCAACATGTGATGTGTCTGTTAAAGGAGAGCTTCAAACCAAGAAAAGATGCTCATAAGTAGATAGATCAACATTCTTCTATGAGTATTCATCAATATAAATCAATTTTATTAGGACATATTATCAGTACAATAAAAAATATAAATACCCTATAAAAAAAAAAATTCATACTGTGATGTTGATTTTATACACTAATGTAGTACCCTCTGGTAGTAGGTTGTCCGATTAAAATCAGAATTAGGAGACTTTTTAAATGTTTTTTTATCTTTTTTAGTGTACTGGTGATATGTCTTAATTATATTGATATATATTGATGAATACTTAAAGGAGTATGTGATTTATCTACTTATGGGGATCGTTTCTTGGTTTGTTGCTACTATATTAAGCCCAATATATAGATCTCTAACCTTTTACTGATATTGTTTGTGCTAAATTGCTGTGTTATAAGGAAGCTGTCATGAGTTGCTGTGTGTTATTCGGGTCTGTCATGGTTTGGTTAATGTTTCACCGGGACATGCTGCCTCAGAAGCGGGACAAGGTACTCCAGCACCCAAGGCTGAGACACCAAAGTGTGCCCCCCCCCATCCCTCTCACCCCAGCCCTCACACAATGATTGCTATTAGACTAAGAGGATCCCCAGGGCCCGCAACACCATAATCTCTAGTTATCTGACTTGCAGTCACTGCCATCTATCCCCTTTTCTTATTTCTCTTAGCACCCCCTCCTACACTGCGCCCTGAGGCTGGAGCCTCTCTCGCCTCTGCCTTAGCACGGCCCTGTGCTGCCTAGTCATGCTATTTGGAAGAATTGCCTGCTTAGTTGTTATTTGAGGCATGCTGGTGCCTAATGCATTTATTCATTTATTTGGGGGGAAGTGGATGTGTATTCTGACCCATTTATATGACTGACATATTGCCACACCTCGTTCTTAGGGGCCAAGACTCACGTCAAAGCTTTAGATGTTGTCCCTTCGACCGCCCCCCCCCCCCCCTTTCCTTCCAGGGTGCCACTTCAATGCTTGCTAGGCACTATTTTCCATACATATACTGCAGCTGCTAAGGATTTAGAGAGCGGGCCCTGAATCCTTTACCATAGCAATGTCACTGTGTCTGTCACAGTCTCCACCGCAAAAGCAAAATTACCATCAGGTAAGTATCATAATTTTCTGATTTTCAGGCCTTATTATATAAAGAAGTAAGCACTGCAGAAAAGTTGCTCCCAGTTAACAGAAGTTTTATTTTGCTATGTAATACTGAGTACATGTAATGAAGGCACCCAGGGTAATGCCGATAGTAGAGCATCTGTAATTTTACAGATATTCTACTATATTACCACTACTTTTCATCAACCACACTGTTTTAGTAAAGTAAATTATTCTCTAGATTGAAAACCGTGTAAAGTATGGACTCCTTTACAAGTTAGTCCCCTCAACAGTCATTTGGCACTACCATATGTAACGATCGGTGTAACACAGAGAGGGTCTGATTACCGGTGAACTGCAGTATCACCGACAATGCAGAATATACCCGATTATTGATGATCTGCAGTATCACCGACAATCAGATATATATTCTAACCTCTGGACACCTGAGCAACGAGTGAGTGTAATGCAACAGTAATACTTTGAGTTCACACAGAAGTAAGTACCTTCCGTGGCCTAGACTCTCCTGGGGGAGGAGCTAAGCAGAGAGAGGAAGGACAGAGTGTGAGTGATACCAATGAGGGAGTGTCACTAACAGATCTGGGAACTGCCTCTAACAGTTAGGCTAGTTCTCGAGGTCGTGCAAGCCAGGTCGTTAACACACAGACAGATAAGGTACAGATTCAGGAGACAGATACGGAATCCAATGAACAGGCAGGGTTCGGCAACGGAGTATCAGAATAGCAGGGTACAGAATCAGGAGGCAGATACAGAGTCCAGGAACAAGCAGAGTTTGGCAACAGGTATCAGAAATAGCTAGGTACAGAATCAGAGATCAAAGGAATAGTCAGGCAGGCAGAAGGTCATAACAAATAATACAGTATAATTTCCTAACACTAAGGTGTGAGATCCTTGGCCGTCAACACCATTGGAAACTATGCTAGAACACAAATACAGACAGGTCTGAGTGCTACCACGTAGTGATCGCAACGCCAGACGCCAGAGGAATGCCCAGCACCCAGTATATATACATCAGTGCTCTCCAGCACCTCCCTTAAGTGCTGGACCAATGAAAGTTGCTGCACTTGTCAGCTGACCGGCCTGGTCAGCTGACCTTCCTCTGACTGTCGTAAAAGCCCTGCCTCTCTGCGCGCGCACGCGTCCTCCTAAACCAGTGTGGACTATCAGTCCCAGCCACACCAGTCATGTGTTGTAATGTTGTAGCTGTATGGGATGCGGAATCCGCCACCACGCTGTCTGAGCGTACAGCGTTTCCTCCGCATCCCACCTTACTGAGAGAGGCAGGCCTATTCGTACAAACCGCCGCGTCAGACGCGGCGGTTTCTCCGCGTTCCGCTATGCCAGCCGCGGAAACAGCCGCCTCAGCTTGCGTCCATGCAGCGGCTTTTCCGCGTTTCTTCACAGTACCCCCCCCCCCTGAGGAGTGGACTCCGGGCAGCTCCTTCCAGGCTTCTCAGAATGTAAAGCGTGGAATTCACTTTTCAGTTTGTCAGCATGCATGCGACCTTCAGGTACCCATGATCTCTCCTCAATACCATACCCTTTCCAATGAACCAGATACTGTACTGAGTTCTGAACTATGCGTGAGTCTAAAATCTTCTCTACCTCGTACTCAGGTTGGTCATCTATCATCACAGGAGGAGGAGAAGTGGGATCCACATGGACTGCTGGCTTAAGCAGAGATACGTGAAAGGATCTTACGCCACGCATACTGGCAGGAAGATCAATGGCATAAGTAACATGGTTGATCTTTCTAGTTACTGGAAATGGACCCACAAACCTGGGTCCCAACTTGGCTGAAGGCTGTTTTAAGGTTAAGTGACGTGTGGATACCCAGACTAAATCTCCTGGTTGAAATTTCCATTCTAAGGAACGTTTTTTGTCAGCTTGACCTTTCTGACTTTGAAACGCTTTCCCCAAATTACTTTCCACAATCTCCCACACGTCTTTAAATGACTTTTGCCAGGCCTCCAGAGCTGGAAACGGAGTGGAAGCGATTGGCAATGGGGAAAATTTAGGCAGCTTCCCAGTAACCACCTGAAATGGACAGAATCCCGTGGATGAACTCTTCAAATTATTGTGTGCAAATTCCGCGAAGGGCAAAAACTTGACCCAATCATTTTGCGCCTCCGCGACGTAACACCTCAAAAACTGCTCCAATGATTGGTTGACTTTTTCCGTCTGACCATTTGTCTGTGGGTGGTAGCCCGACGAGAATGACAGCTCCATGCCCATTTGGTGACAAAATGCCTTCCAAAATCTTGACACAAATTGGACTCCCCGATCTGATACTATGTTTTCCGGAATGCCATGCAAACGGAAGATGTGACTGATGAATAAATCGGCCAATTCCTGGGCCGAGGGGAGTCCTTTCAGGGGCACAAAATGGGCCATTTTGCTAAAGCGGTCGACTACCACCCAGATGACCGACATACCCTCAGACCTGGGAAGCTCACCCACAAAATCCATGGACAAGTGGGTCCACGGTTCACTTGGGGTGGACAAGGGCTGCAATGTTCCTACAGGTGCCAGCCGGGAGGGCTTACTTTTTGCACACACCGCACACTCTCTAACATATTCTTTGCAGTCTGTCGCCAGAGATGGCCACCAAGCACACCTGGCAACCAGATCCTGTGTTCTGGAGGCCCCAGGGTGTCCTGCGTTCTTGTGTGAGTGAAACATCTGCAGAATCTGGAGGCGGAATGGCAACGGTACAAACATAACCCCCTCGGGCTTCCCCTCCGGAACGTCCTGCTGGAAGGGACTTAGAGTCTCTATCCAGTCCCCCCAAGTTTCAGTGGTCGCTAGAACAAGTCTTTGCGGGACAATGGTCTCCGGGGCGGAGGGCTGTGCTGTCTCTGGCTCAAAGCATCTGGACAGGGCATCTGCCTTTATGTTTTTACTACCCGGAGTGAACGTAATTATAAACCTGAACCTTGAGAAGAACAATGACCATCGAGCCTGATGGGGGCTTAGTCTCTTAGCCCCCTCGATGTATTCCAAATTTTTGTGATCAGTGTAAACCGTAATTGTATGTTCTGCTCTTTCCAACCAATGACGCCATTCTTCAAAGGCCAATTTGATGGCCAGGAGCTCTCTGTTGCCTATATCGTAGTTTCTCTCTGCTGGAGAGAACCTACAAGAAAAATAGGCACATGGGTGCAATCTACCCTGCAACCCTGACCGCTGAGACAGCACAGCCCCTACCCCGACTTCCGAGGCGTCTACCTCAACAATGAAGGGATAGGCGGTGTCAACATGTCTCAGGATGGGTGCGGAACAAAACAAATCTTTCAGAGTGGAGAAAGCATGCAGGGCTTCTGGAGACCAGTGGGTGGTATCTGCCCCCTTTTTAGTGAGACTGGTAAGGGGTGCAATGACAGTGGAATACCCCTTTATGAACCTTCTATAGTAATTGGCAAAGCCTAAAAATCTTTGAATAGATTTCAAGCCCACAGGTTGAGGCCATTCCAACACAGCCGAGACTTTGGCAGGGTCCATAGACAGGCCCGAGGTGGAAATTATGTACCCTAAAAAGGTAACAGATGTCACCTCGAAGATGCATTTCTCCAATTTAGCATAAAGCGAGTTTAGTCTTAATTTGTTCAATACAAATTTAACGTGTGTCCTGTGTTCAGAGAGATTGTTAGAGAAAATAAGTATATCATCCAGATACACCAACACGAATTTGCCCAACACCTCCCTGAATACCTCATTAATTAGTTCTAGGAAGACGGCCGGAGCGTTACACAGCCCGAAGGGCATCACTAGGTACTCGTAATGCCCGTCGGCGTGTTGAAGGCCGTCTTCCATTCATCGCCCTTTCTGATCCGTACCAGGTTGTATGCCCCCCGTAAAACCAATTTTGAGAAGATCTTGGCGTCGGTAACCTGTGTAAACAAGTCATCTATCAGAGGCAAGGGGTAGCGATTCTTCACTGTGATTTTATTTAGGCCCCGGTAATCAATACATGGCCGCAGGCCTCCGTCTTTTTTCTTAACAAAAAAGAAGCCTGCACCAGCGGGCAACCGGGAAGGGCGAATGAACCCTTTGGCTAAATTTTCACGAATGTACTCCTGCATGGCCACTTTCTCTGGCCCAGATAAATTGTAGAGATGACCCCTAGGGGGCATACAACCAGATCGGAGATCGATGGGGCAATCAAACGGGCGATGTGGAGGTAACTTATCAGCCGCCTTGGGACAGAACACATCGGAATACTCTGAATATTGTGTTGGTACCCCCTCCAACTGAATCCTAGTCTGACCCAGTGTCACCCTCTAAACATTGCTGGAAACACTGTTCTGACCAGCCAGTTAACTGACCAGTAGCCCAATCGATCTGTGGGGAGTGCAGGTGCAACCATGGCATGCCAAGGATGACTGTGAAGGTGGTCATGTGCAACACAAAAAACTGCAATTTCTCTTTATGCAATACCCCTATAGTGACTTCCACCTCTGGAGTCTGAGACAGCGGATGATTACTTTGCAGGGGGGAATCATCTACTGCCGTGACCTAAACGGGTGGTTTTACCGGGGTGAGCGGAATACTTAATTTCTTTGCAAATTCAAAATCCATAAAATTAGCTGCAGAGCCTGAATCAACAAAAGCCTCAGAGACCTCCGTTTTATCTTTCCAAGTAACAGTACAAGGAAGAAGTAACCGTTTATCTTCTAAGGGTAAAAGTCGTGCGCCTAGGGTGTTACCCCCTACAACTCCTAGGCAGTAGCGTTTCCCAACTTGTTAGGGCAATTACGTACTCTATGACCCCCCTCTGCGCAGTAAAGACACAGCTGCTCAGACATCCTACGTCTCCGCTCCACTTGGGATAGTTTCGACCGACCAATCTGCATTGGTTCGGGTGGAGGCGAGACAGGAGGAGGTGGAGTTACTGGAGGCGCAGCGTAGGACACCATTTTTACTTGACTACTACCCCGGGTCTGTTTCTGGTAGCGTAGCCTGCGGTCGACTCGAATGGCCGATGAAATGGCCTCATCGACTGTTTTAGGTTCAGGCAGACTTAACATGAGATTGGAAACCTCATCTGACAACCCCGATAAGAAGCAATGTAAGAGGGCATAAGTGACCCACCTGGCTGAAACTGACCACCTCCTAAATTCGGCTGCGTAATCCTCGACCAGACCCTTGCCTTGACGCAAAAGCTTGAGCTTCCGCTCAGAAGTAGCGGCAAGGTCTGGGTCGTCGTAAATTACTGCCATGGCTTTAAAAAACTCATCCACTGAGGTGAGGGCTAAGTCTCCGGTGGGCAAACTGTACGCCCACGTCTGAGAATCGCCTGATAACAAAGTCTTAATAAATATAACCCTTTGGGCCTCAGTTCCCGAAGATCGGGGTTTCAACTCAAAGTAGGATAACACTCTATTTCTAAAGTTGCGGAAGTCTGATCTGTGACCAGAAAATTTCTCAGGTACAGGTAAACGCAAGTCAGAGCTAGGAGAGGATCGCACCTCATTCACTGCTGTCTGGAGGGTTTGTAAGGAATCAGACAAGACGTCAATCATAGTCTTGTGACTACCCAGCACTTGGTTGATGTTTTCCACCGAAGTGGCAAGTGCGCCCAGACGGTCAGTGTGTGCGTCCATTTGCATTTTGGTCTGGCGTTCTGTAACGATCGGTGTAACACAGAGAGGGTCTGATTACCGGTGAACTGCAGTATCACCGACAATGCAGAATATACCCGATTATTGATGATCTGCAGTATCACCGACAATCAGATATATATTCTAACCTCTGGACACCTGAGCAACGAGTGAGTGTAATGCAACAGTAATACTTTGAGTTCACACAGAAGTAAGTACCTTCCGTTGCCTAGACTCTCCCGGGGGAGGAGCTAAGCAGAGAGAGGAAGGACAGAGTGTGAGTGAAACCAATGAGAGAGTGTCACTAACAGATCTGGGAACTGCCTCTAACAGTTAGGCTAGTTCTCTAGGTCGTGCAAGCCAGGTCGTTAACACACAGACAGATAAGGTACAGAATCAGGAGGCAGATACAGAGTCCAGGAACAAGCAGAGTTTGGCAAAAGGTATCAGAAATAGCTAGGTACAGGATCAGAGATCAATGGAATAGTCAGGCAGGCAGAAGGTCATAACAAATAATACAGTATAATTTCCTAACACTAAGGTGTGAGATCCTTGGCCGTCAACCCCTTTGGAAACTATGCTAGAACACAAATACAGACAGGTCTGAGTGCTACCACGTAGTGATCGCAACGCCAGACGCCAGAGGAATGCCCAGCACCCAGTATATATACATCAGTGCTCTCCAGCACCTCCCTTAAGTGCTGGACCAATGAAAGTTGCTGCACTTGTCAGCTGACCGGCCTGGTCAGCTGACCTTCCTCTGACTGTCGTAAAAGCCCTGCCTCTCTGCGCGCGCACGCGTCCTCCTAAACCAGTGTGGACTATCAGTCCCAGCCACACCAGTCATGTGTTGTAATGTTGTAGCTGTATGGGATGCGGAATCCGCCGCCACGCTGTCTGAGCGTGCTGCATTTCCTCCGCATCCCATCTTACTGAGAGAGGCAGGCCTATGCGTACAAACCGCTGCGTCAGACGCGGCGGTTTCTCCGCGTTCCGCTATGCCAGCCGCGGAAACAGCCGCCTCAGCTTGCGTCCATGCGGCGGCTTTTCTGCGTTTCTTCACACCATAGTCTGATGCCAATTTGGAGGAGGTAGGATCAATTAACTTATCCATGTATTTTTGATATACGGTAAAATTGAAGTGCAGGAGGAACCTGTAAAAGGATGGAGAGAATATACACACTCCATACTGTAAGTGTCCTGGCTGGATATCAAACCTGGGGCTCTAGTCCTGCAAGGCAATAATGCTAGCCACTTATCTACTGCGCTGTCCCATTTGAAGAAGAAATGTAGAGGATGTCATTGGCAGGCCTCCATCTGAATATTCCCGTTATATGGATTCTTTGCCTGTAGCAAGGAGATCAGTGTTCTCTGTAAAGTACTGTATAAAATGAGTTAGCACTATACAAGTGTGACAGACAGCACCTTCATTTTACCTTAGTTGGAATTTTATAATTTTTTTTCCATGATCTCATAAAGTTAGAATGAGCTATACTGTACATTAAAGGTGTCTCAGTGCAGGAAATCAAAGCTAAGAGATATCCAGACAGTTCATGGTGACCCATACTTCTGGGTATTTCTTAGCACTGGTCCAAGCCTTTTCCCATAAAGCCATATCAATCCCTGCCATGCACTGATGAGGATCAAAAAGCCTGAAACTGGCTGTTTGTATGTTGGATTAATGTGGCTTTGTAAAATGTAGAAATAGATGATTTGCATATTCAGAAGTGATGCATCATGGGAAACCGCTTGTTTGAAGGCGGTGTCCAGGGAGATAAAAAAATGACATTTACTTACCTGGGGCTTCCTCCAGCCCGTGGTGAGGCCGACCTCACAAGGTCATCCTCTACTGCGCCTGCGCAACGCCGCTGTCAATCACTCGCACGTGGTGTGGAGTGTACTGTGCAGTACATGTCGGCTGCAAGGGGCTGGAGAAAGCCCCAGGTACGTAAATGTCATTTTTTTGATCTCACTGGACATTCCCTTTAAAGCTGAGTTATGGCAAATACCTTCTATTTTAAGAAGGCAAAATTACATTTAGCTTTGCAGGAAATTAGGGTGTATACATCATTTCCATGTGAAGGATCAATCAAGTAGTGAGTATGCAAAACTGGGCGCTTGCAGACTGTGTTATTTGGTATAGCCATGCCTATTTAGACACAGGGCTTGATTCACAAAGCGGTGCTAACCTACTAAAAGACCTAAAGTCTTTAGACGTGCTAACCAGGGTGCTAAGTAGGTTAGCACCAGATTTCTCAATCAGATCGCGCACAAAGTTTTGTGCACAAAGTCCTTTGTCCGCGCTAAGTCCCATAGGCTTTAACGGGCACTTCGCGAGGAGCGCCCCGCGCTCTGTGCAGTGCGCGCGTAACGTTTTACGCGCATAAAGTTTTACGCGCGAAAAGCTCGTTTAGACGTGCTAAGGGGGTTTTCACAGGCGTGCTAACAGTTAGCACCGCACAGCATGCTAGCTTTATAGTGGAGCCGCTGGAGCGCACACGCAGCAGGCGGGGGAGTGTCCGTACTTCTGGCGTCATGATGCGACGCCAGAAGCGAAGATTACAGGACATACTGCGCATGGGCGGCGCAGTATGTCCGGGTCAGGGGTCAGGATAGTCGGCCAGTACCGGGAGCTGTGGCTGACGAGCGGGACCAGACGGCAGGGAGCGAGGGGAGCGGTTAGTATGTCCTTTTCTTTCCCTACACATTGCAGGTTATATCTCTCCGCAGTCTGTGGGCTGCAGTATCCTTTAAGCATTAACACCAGAGCTGATTCGCTGCAACAGCGAGGCAGAACGAGGTTTTATCACCCTGAAATCCCCGGGGGAAAATTCTCCTCACGCTTCCTGGAGGAGGCAGAGCTTTGCGTGTAGCTCTGCCTCTAGTCGCGTCAATCTCTGCAGATGCCCGCCTCTCCCCGCCCTTCTCAGTGAAATAAGACTGAGAGAGGCGGATAGAGGCGGCAATCTGCGGAGATTGATGCGACTGGAGGCAGAGCTACAGCACAAAGCTCTGCCTCCCCCGGGCAGCAAAATCCATGACCTGGAAAGTCGTGGAATTTTGCCCCGGGATTTTGGGGTGATAAAACCTCGCACTGCCGCGTTGTTGTGACGAATCAGCTCTGGTGTTAATGCTTAACATATGTGGACATTAAAAATAGAAAAGTAATTTGGCTTCAGACTCTCTTTAATAATCTATTAGTGAATGTTGTAAAATATAAGCAATGTTATTCATTATGTTATTTTCACTACAGTTCCTCTTTAAATTGTGCCCCTTTCATTATCTATACATGAATGATTTTCCTATCATGTTCAAAATGATGTTATCTGCATGTAAACCCTTATGGAAATATATCTTGCATGATATTACACTCACTAGAATTTGAGGGCTAGCTATGGCGTTAAATTTTGTCATTTAAGTAAAATAAATCTGAAGTGAATACCCCAAGCTCATCTTTTGCTTTAACTAATTAAAGTTAGATTGAATTGCAGTGATTTATACGACGATATGGTAAAGGTTCAGTATCTCTTCTACAATATCTAGATGAAGCTCGGCTAAGGAACATGTTATTTTGCATTGAAATGGTTTTCCATAAAGCTGTCAGTAATCTGACACAAAAGCTTTTTTTCCCCTGCTGTCAGCTGTAGTGACAACAATGAATCCAGTGGAGTGATGTAATGGTCATATCACTTACATTATTCTCTCCCAGTGCATTAACCAGGCATGAGCTCACCTTCTATTACTGGAACTATATCTGTAAATCACAGCTCGCTGGATGTACGAGCAGTCCACGTTTCTACACTGCTCTATCCAGCACTGTGAGTGGTTACGTGTTCCATTTCAGAAGAATTTGGCCAGGGACCAGGCTAGGCCCAGTCAGATGAGAGAATAGAGAGTCCCAGTTTAATATGTAACAGCATCCTGGCCTTCCCAGGACCAAAACTAGCAGTAGCTTTCTCTTGAGTGAAAGCCGATCCAAGGCTATTCTTAGACAAGAGCGTGTGATGGATCTCTCCTTGGCAGCTTAAGCCCAAACCATTGACTTTGTGGTCTAAGTTTACATTCCAGGCCAAGGATTGAAAACTTTCCCTTTCTATTACATATTTTTATTTCATAAATATTTGCATGAGATTTGTCTGTAATATCTTAAGTCGTTTTCAAAAAAGGTTTCCTTTAAAGCCTTTCTACAGTTTTCATTATTTTTGGACCCAAACCACACATACCCCCAACACTTAACATGATCCCCAAAAGTTTTAGTGTTGACATCATTGACATCACCACAGTCTCAAATAGTAGCTGCGCACAAAGAATGTTGACAATCTGTATTCCACACTCCAAGTGGTAGACGGCACTTCTCCTTGACAGGGCAAACAGCCTACTCCACTTCAGTGAGACACCACCACCACACCCCAAGCAGTGGCCACTCACCGTTATATCAGACCCTTTGTTAGATGGGTCCACAGCGCTTGTGGGGTCATCTGGCCACCCCCTGCCGTTTGGAATGAAGGTCTCTTCCTCACCACTTACTGCTACAGTTGCCAATTCTTTTCACCTCAAAAAGACATATGCCAGAGCTCCCATAGCGTAAAATTGTATAAAAAACTTTTATTAATAAAACAATTTTTCACTTACAAACATTTTACAAACACGCGGCCTTACCATTATCCGAGGGGAGGAACGTGGCATGCAGAGGGGCAGGTAAAGGAAACAGCGCTCTACAGCCGACCCGGCGGCCAACGTTTGGGGTGGAGCCCAATAAAACTCTATGCGGAAAACCCTGGAAATGTTTGTAAGTGCAAAATTGTTTTATTAATAAAAGTTTTTTATACAATTTTACGCTATGGGAGCTCTGGCATATGTCTTTTTGAGGTGAAAAGAATTGGCAACTGTGGCAGTGAGTGGTGAGTAAGAGACATTCATTCCAAACGGCAGGGGGTGGCCAGACGACCCCACAAGCGCTGTGGACCCATCTAACAAAGGGTCTGAAATAACGGTGAGTGGCCACTGCTTGGGGTGTGGTGGTGGTGTCTCACTGAAGTGGAATAGGCTGTTTGCCCTGTCAAGGAGAAGTGCCGTCTACCACTTGGAGTGTGGAATACAGATTGTCAACATTCTTTGTGCGCAGCTACTATTTGAGACTGTGTTGATTTGTATAATTTATAGCAGCGCACCACCGAAAGTAATATCACCCAATAGTGATATCAGCGCAGTATTTGGTTTTTTATCATTGACATCACGCTGGGGTTAATGGCTAGGAGTCCATTGTATTCTGGCAGAAGGACCGAGCATCCTCACGACAGCCCCGCCTCCTATGGTCACTTTTAAAACAGGCCTTGTTATATGTCTCACTCATTGCTGTCTCTATTTCTCACTACAGCAGGGGAGGTGGGACAGTGGGGTCGCTATTACAGCCACCCAGCATTGGATGTGTGCCATCCCTGAGTGATGTGTCTAAGGGCCGGTTCACACAGACACTTTTGTGGCATTAAATGCGGCGTTTCGGGCGCAACATTTTTCAGGATCTGCTGCCGTCCCATTCAAATGAATAGGAATGTTCAGAGCAAACTTTTACAGCCTTTCATGAAAGCCTGGCGGTAAATGCTGGCATTGCGTCTTGTATCAAAAGCAACATGTTGCTTTCAAAGGTGGTAAAAGCCGGGAAAGCAGTATAGGGACCTGAACCGCTAGCTTTGGAGGCTTTGCAAAAGCCTTCAAAAGCTACAATTCAAACGTCGGCATTTAATGACGTGTAAGCGACGTTTGGCAAAAGCTTGCCAGATGTCCATGTGAACCAGCCCTAAAGAGGGTGAAGGCAAGGTATGTGGGGATTTATAGGATGCTGTGCAGAGGGTTTTGGTTGGAGGAGATGTCAGAACATTGGTGAACACTCTCAAAATACTGTGAGTGGTCTTAGGATCCATGGCTGCATGCCTTGTTCACATGATATAACCCTGACAACCTAAGACCCTCAAAGATGAGTAGGAAGGTGAAGGGGATGTAGGGGGTGCACAGATTGGTTGGGGAGAACTAGCTTAATTTTTTAATGCACACTTATTACATACTGTACCTAAGCCAGACTAAGTCCCTTTGAAAAAGAGAGAGTATCAGCAATAGCCCTAAGATGCCCATAATGGCTGTTGATTATGATACCTTCAGCTGGACATGTCTAGAAATAACTTCAGAGTTGTGATTCATTTTATGGAAATGGAATTTTATATAAAAAGTGAGTTTATATTTTACCTTGTGCAGGCCACTGTTTTGTTAGGGGGAGGGAATGAATAGTTTGAAAAGATGAAATGTGGCTTTAAAGTATATACCGTAATTTACAGTCAAGGCACTTTGTAATTTATTATAAAACTAGCTGGTGGCTTGCTGCACTGTGCAGGGCAGCAGGGCCGGCGCTACCATTAAGGCAAAGGAGGCAGCTGCCCCAGGGCCCCAGAGCTTGTAGGGGCCCCCAGTGGCTACAAGAGGAAAAAAAAATTTTTTTAAATCGGCCTTATAGTTTTTGAGAAAATCGATTTTAAAGTTTCAAAGGAAAAAAAAAAACATTTAAAAACCTGCCGACTTTAATGGTTAATAGCAAATCCACCTTAAATGCTAGAAACCCTAATGCAGAATATGTTAAGGAGATCATTAGGAATAAGAGGAAAAAACAATTTTTCAAAAAGACCTTATAGTTTTTGAGAAAATCGATTTTAAAGTTTCGAAGGAAAAAAGTATACTTTTAAATGCGGTAAATGTCACTTTTAGTAGCAAACCTAACGGTAGTGTAATTTTACATGCATCAAACGAAAGCGCAATAAATTTCCTGACGTGGTTTCCAGGGGGTCTATACGCAGCGCTTTGGCCAGGGATCGCAATACAGCCGCAATATGGCTGTATGAAGATCCCTGGCATTTTTTCCTATTTTCCCAATTTTTTTTTATGTTTAAAGTGTGGGAATTTTTTTTTTTAATTATGTGGGGTCCCCCCTCCTGAAACTTTTTAACCCCTTGTCCCCATGCAGGCTGGAATAGCCAGAATGTGGAGCTCCGAGCGATTGGGACTTCACACCCTGTTATACCAGCTGCAAAAAGGGTCCCCTAATGCCGATTTTTTTTCCGGGGTATATGTTGGGGGGGCCCCCCAGGTTTATTTTGCCCTGGGGCCCCATTGTTGCTTAAACCGGCCCTGCAGGGCAGGAGTGTGTTCACCATCTCTATGGACAACATCGCG
The DNA here is from genome assembly GCF_040937935.1 of Hyperolius riggenbachi. Lineage (NCBI taxonomy): Eukaryota > Metazoa > Chordata > Amphibia > Anura > Hyperoliidae > Hyperolius > Hyperolius riggenbachi. The sequence goes on along the minus strand of NC_090646.1, from coordinate 191,387,038 downwards.
TGCCTTCTTGTCGGGCGCCATTCAACAATTAGCGCGACAGCCAAATACAGCAAGGCATTGCAGGAGGGGGCGTGTGCAGGCTGGAAGGGCACATATACACACAGCAGATGGCTTGGAAATTATTAGTATAGATTATATTTCAATTTTAGGGCCAGTTGTGACTTTCTAGTCTTGCAAAACCATTCAAACAATACTTCCTTGCAACCATGGTAACAGTGTGTTTAGTGAATGAAACAGCTCCACACTGTTTTTTTCTCTGAATGTGTGTGTAACGCATGAGAAAGGAAGTAAGCTTGGCATCTCCAGGAAAACATCCTTCGGCTTTCTACATTAACCTCAATTCACTAAGCAGTTTAGGCTAGTCTACAGATTTTCTTTTAGTCTACTGATGGTTTGGTGTAATGTTTCAGACCTGTTTTTAGACCTGATCTAAAACATTCAGTAATTACACAATTCACAAAGGCAAACAAGGAGTAACCACGCCCACCTCTTCTGACGGGATTAGACCAGCTGATTTCTGTCAGTAAAGTAATTCTGTGAGATATTTTAGATGTGAGGATGGAACCTTTTGAATTAATTATGCAGGAGTTTAATTGTATCCAGAGGAGAGCTCAGCTATGACTGAAGGATGTCAGTCATAGCTACTCGTTTGTAAAATGCATCTTTTGATTATTTCCCCTGCTTTACCGACCTAATTTTTAGACCCAGGTCTAAAAACAGGTCTAAAATATTTTTTTACCAAAATTTATAAAAAATTGCGCTCCACAGTGTGCTTATTGTGTTTTTATAAAAACAATACTTGGCACCATGTGCGTATTTTATCTGTTTTTATAGGGTGGTCCGTATCTGGAGGATATAAGGACTTTGAGGCACAGCTATATTGGTGTTAGGTCTAAAATATTTGGTAATAGTGAATTCCCCTTTGATGCAACTGACCAAACCATCAGTAGACTAAAAACCATCAGTAGTCTAGTCTAAACTGCTTAGTGAATTGAGACCATTGAGTGTTTATCCATACTGGTAGATTATATGCATGTCTAAGTTCATATGGAACGTTTAAAGCCAACTGGAAAACCGTATACAAACATACAGTTGATAGTGACTGCCTACAACTACAACTAGAGTGCCATAAGATGTGTTGTGTTGTTTTACACATTAGCCTCACTTTACTAAGCAGTTTAGACTAGTCTACTGATGGTTTCTAGTCTACTGATGGTTTGGTGTAATGTTTTAGCAGTTCACAATGGCAAACAATGCGTAACCACGCTCACTTTTTCTGACAGAAATTAGACCAGCTGATCGGTATAGTACATCTGTGAGGTATTTTAGACGTGAGGATGGAGCCTTTTGAATTAGTTATGCAGGAGTTTAATTGTATGCAGCGGAGAGCTCATCATAGGAGAAGGATGTCAGTCATAGCTACTTGTTTGTGAATTGCATCTTTTGATCATTTCCCCTGCTTTACCAACCTAATTACCAAATGTTTTAGACCAGGTCTAAAAACAGGTCTACATTTGGTAATTATTAGTGAATTCCCTCTTGATGCAACTGATTTACACCAAACCATCAGTAGACTAAAAACCATCAGTAGTCTAGTCTAAACTGCTTAGTGAATTGAGGCCATTGTGTGCTTATAGAGTATATTAAAAGCAATGACACACTTCATCTTAATTAGTGTGAACTTAACCAAAATTCAGGATGCCTTAGGGCCCGTTCTCACCTGACCGGGAATCGCGCGATTCCCGCTCACGGCAAACCGCTAGCGGTTCTGCAAAAACCGCTACACAATGTAGTGAGTGGCAGTGTTCTCACTGCCGCGGTTGCGGTTAGCGATAACCGCAACCGCACTGCATGCATCGGTTTGCCGGCAACGAGCGTTCCGCGATTAGCGATCGTGATTAGCGTGCAAAGCACGCTAATTGCGATCGCTCCAAAACCGCCGCAGTGTCCAGTGATTTTTCCGCGCTAGTCGCGGGAAAATCACTCCCGCAAAACGCCTGCGGTAATCGTTCTGCGATTATAAGTGAGAACGGGCCCTAAACTGTGGTTTGCAAAATATGGCTGTTGCTGTGCAGACAAACCCAATTCCCACTTCCAACCAATAGTTAAAATAAAACAATTTGGCCTCGTTCACATTACACACGTCCGTATTTCAGCAACGCGTGTAGGCGGCAGACACACACGAACATCAGACGTGCATAGACTGCACTGTCTTATGTTCACACTGCATGTGTTCCAGACCAGAGCCGTGCGGGAGCGCATGCTGCAAGCATTTTTAAGCAAAACGTGCTGCTGACCCATTCACTACAAATAAATGCTTGCAGCCATGCAATGCATGCAAACGCAGATGTAGTGCAATCTTAAGCGTTGCGTTCCAATCGCACAGCCATCTGCGTGTGATAGTGTGAACGAGGCCTTATCTCAGACCAGCTCAGGGGTCAAGCTTCAAAATTAACCACTTGCCGACCGCCCACAGCCCATGGGCGGCGGCAAAGTGGATGCCTTAAGGACCGCAATACGCCTTAGGGCGTTGCGTCCTTTTCCTATGTCGGGGGAGCGATCGCGTCATTGATGACGCGCGCTTCCCCCGGCAACTGGCTCCGCCCACCCGCCGTAACATCCCGCCGGCCATACGGAAGCGCCGGCGGGATGTTAACCCCGCGATCGCCGCTACAAAGTGTATAATACACTTTGTAATGTATACAAAGTGTATTATACAGGCTGCCTCCTGCCCTGGTGGTCCCAGTGTCCGTGGGACCACCAGGGCAGGCTGCAGCCACCCTAGTCTGCACCCAAACACACTGATCTGCCCCCCCCGCCCACTGATCGCCCACAGCACCCCTCAGACCCCCCCCTGCCCACCCCCCAGACCCCTGTTTGCACCCAATCACCCCCCTAATAACCCATCAATCACTCCCTGTCACTATCTGTCAACGCTATTTTTTTTTTTATCCCCCCCCTGCCCCCTGCCCCCTCCTGATCACCCCCCCCACCCCTCAGATTCTCCCCAGGACCCCCCCAGACCCCCCCCCCTGTGTACTGTATGCATCTATCCCCCCTGATAACCTGTCAATCACCTGTCAATCACCTATCAATCACCCATCAATCACCCATCAATCACCCCCTGTCACTGCCACCCAACAATCAGCCCCTAACCTGCCCCTTGCGGGCAATCTGATCACCCACCCACACCAATAGATCGCCCGCAGATCCGACATCAGATCACCTCCCAAATCCATTGTTTACATCTATTCTCTCCTCTAAACACCCACTAATTACCCATCAATCACCCATCAATCACCCCCTATCACCACCTGTCATTTTTACCTATCAGATCAGACCCTAATCTGCCCCTTGCGGGCACCCAATCACCCGCCAACACGCTCAGATTGCCCTCTGACCCCCCCTTATCAATTTGCCAGTGCATTAATTACATCTGTTCTTCCCTGTAATAACCCACTGATCACCTGTCAATCACCTGCCAATCACCTATCACCCATCAATCACCCCCTGTCACCCCCTGTCACTGCCACCCATCAATCAGCCCCTAACCTGCCCCTTGCGGGCAATCTGATCACCCACCCACACCAATAGATCGCCCGCAGATCCGACATCAGATCACCTCCCAAATCCATTGTTTACATCTATTCTCTCCTCTAAACACCCACTAATCACCCATCAATCACCCCCTATCACCACCTGTCACTGTTACCTATCAGATCAGACCCTAATCTGCCCCTTGCGGGCACCCAATCACCCGCCCACACGCTCAGATTGATCTCAGACCCCCCCCCCCCTTATCAATTCGCCAGTGCATTAATTACATCTGTTCTTCCCTGTAATAACCCACTGATCACCTGTCAATCACCTGCCAATCACCTATCACCCATCAATCACCCCCTGTCACCCCCTGTCACTGCCACCCATCAATCAGCCCCTAACCTGCCCCTTGCGGGCAATCTGATCACCCACCCACACCAATAGATCGCCCGCAGATCCGACATCAGATCACCTCCCAAATCCATTGTTTACATCTATTCTCTCCTCTAAACACCCACTAATTACCCATCAATCACCCCCTATCACCACCTGTCACTGTTACCTATCAGATCAGACCCTAATCTGCCCCTTGCGGGCACCCAATCACCCGCCCACACGCTCAGATTGCCCTCAGACCCCCCCTCTTATCAATTCGCCAGTGCATTAATTACATCTGTTCTTCCCTGTAATACCCACTGATCACCTGTCAATCACCTGCCAATCACCTATCACCCATCAATCACCCCCTGTCACTGCCACCCATCAATCAGCCCCTAACCTGCCCCTTGCGGGCAATCTGATCACCCACCCACACCAATAGATCGCCCGCAGATCCGACATCAGATCACCTCCCAAATCCATTGTTTACATCTATTCTCTTCTCTAAACACCCACTAATTACCCATCAATCACCCCCTATCACCACCTGTCACTTTTACCTATCAGATCAGACCCTAATCTGCCCCTTGCAGGCACCCAATCACCCGCCAACACGCTCAGATTGCCCTCTGACCCCCCCTTATCAATTCACCAGTGCATTAATTACATCTGTTCTTCCCTGTAATAACCCACTGATCACCTGTCAATCACCTGCCAATCACCTATCACCCATCAATCACCCCCTGTCACCCCCTGTCACTGCCACCCATCAATCAGCCCCTGTCATTGTCACCCATCAATCACCCCCTGTCACTGCCACCCATCAATCAGTCCCTAACCTGCCCCTTGCGGGCAATCTGATCACCCACCCACACCATCCGATCGCCTGCAGACCCGCAGTCAGATCACCTCCCAAGTGCATTGCATTTGTTCTCTCCTCTAAACACCCACTAATTACCCATCAATCACCCCCTGTCACTGCTACCCATCAGATTAGACCCCCATCTGCCCCTAGGGCACCCAATCACCCGCCCACACCCTCAGACCCCAGCCCTGATCACCTCGCCATTGCACTACTTGCATCTATTCCCCCCCACTAATCACACCTTGAGACACCCATCAATCACCTCCTGTCACTACCTGTCACCCCCTAGCACACCTACCCATCAGATCAGGCCCTAATTTGCCCCGTGTGGGCTCCTGATCACTCGGCCAAACCCTCAGATCCCCCTCAGACCCCCTTCCGATCACCTCCCCAGTGCATTGAGTGCATCTATTTTCCCCTCTAACCACCCCCTGAGACACCCATCAATCACCTCCTGTCACCCCCCTAGCACTCCTATCCATCAGATCAGGCCCAATACAACCTGTCATCTAAAAGGCCACCCTGCTTATGACCGGTTCCACAAAATTCGGCCCCTCATAGACCACCTGTCATCAAAATTTGCAGATGCTTATACCCCTGAACAGTCATTTTGAGACATTTGGTTTCCAGACTCCTCACGGTTTTGGGCCCGTAAAATGCCAGGGCGGTATAGGAACCCCACAAGTGACCCCATTTTAGAAAAAAGACACCCCAAGGTATTCTGTTAGGTGTATGACGAGTTCATAGAAGATTTTATTTTTTGTCAAAAGTTAGCGGAAATTGATTTTTATTGGTTTTTTTTCACAAAGTGTCATTTTTCACTAACTTGTGACTAAAAGTAAAATCTTCTATGACCTCGCCATACACCTAATGGAATACCTTGGGGTGTCTTCTTTCTAAAATGGCGTCACTTGTGAGGTTCCTATACTGCCCTGGCATTTTAGGGGCCCTAAACCGTGAGGAGTAGTCTAGAAAACAAATGCCTCAAAATGACCTGTGAATAGGACGTTGGGCCCCTTAGCGCACCTAGGCTGCAAAAAAAGTGTCACACGTGGTATCGCCGTACTCAGGAGAAGTAGTATAATGTGTTTTGGGGTGTATTTTTACACATACCCATGCTGGGTGGGAGAAATCTCTCTGTAAATGGACAATTGTGTGTAAAAAAAATCAAACAATTGTCATGTACAGAGATATTTCTACCACCCAGCATGGGTATGTGTAAAAATACACCCTAAAACACATTATACTTCTTCTCCTGAGTACGGCGGTACCACATGTGTGGCACTTTTTTACACCCTAAGTGCGCTAAGGGGCCCAAAGTCCAATGAGTACCTTTAGGATTTCACAGGTCATTTTGCGACATTTGGTTTCAAGACTACTCCTCACGGTTTAGGGCCCCTAAAATGCCAGGGCAGTATAGGAACCCCACAAATGACCCCATTCTAGAAATGAGACACCCAAAGGTATTCCATTAGGTGTATGGCGAGGTCATAGAAGATTTTATTTTTTGTCACAAGTTAGCGGAATATGACACTTTGTGAAGAAAAACAATTCAAATCAATTTCCGCTAACTTGTGGCAAAAAATAAAATCTTCTATGAACTCACCATACTCCTAACGGAATACCTTGGGGTGTCTTCTTTGTAAAATGGGGTCATTTGTGGGGTTCCTATACTGCCCTGGCATTTTAGGGGCCCTAAACCATGAGGAGTAGTCTTGAAACCAAATGTCGCAAAATGACCTGTGAAATCCTAAAGGTACTCATTGGACTTTGGGCCCTTTAGCGCAGTTAGGGTGCAAAAAAGTGCCACACATGTGGTATCGCCGTACTCAGGAGAAGTAGTATAATGTGTTTTGTGGTGTATTTTTACACATACCCATGCTGGGTGGGAGAAATAACTCTGTAAATGGACAATTGTGTGTAAAAAAAATGAAAACATTGTCATTCACAGAGATATTTCTCCCACCCAGCATGGGTATGTGTAAAAATACACCCCAAAACACATTATAGTACTTCTACTGAGTATGGCAATACCACATGTGTGGCACTTTTTTGCAGCCTAACTGCGCTAAGGGGTCCAAAGTCCAATGAGCACCTTTAGGCTTTACAATGGTGCTTACAATTTAGCACCCCCCAAAATGCCAGGACAGTGAACACACCCCACAAATGACCCCATTTTGGAAAGTAGCCACTTCAAGGTATTCAGAGAGGGGCATGGTGAGTCCGTGGCAGATTTCATTTTTTTTTGTCGCAAGTTAGCAGAAATGGAAACTTTTTTTTTTTTTGTCACAAAGTGTCATTTTCCGCTTACTTGTGACAAAAAATAATATCTTCTATGAACTCACTATGCCTCTCAGTGAATACTTTGGGATGTCTTCTTTCCAAAATGGGGTCATTTGGGGGGTATTTATACTATCCTGGAATTCTAGCCCCTCATGAAACATGACAGGGGGTCAGAAAAGTCATAGATGCTTGAAAATGGGAAAATTCACTTTTTGCACCATAGTTTGTAAACGCTATAACTTTTACCCAAACCAATAAATATACACTGAATGGGTTTTTTTTATCAAAAACATGTTTGTCCACATTTTTCGCGCTGCATGTATACAGAAATTTTACTTTATTTGAAAAATGTCAGCACAGAAAGTTAAAAAAATCATTTTTTTGCCAAAATTCATGTCTTTTTTGATGAATATAATAAAAAGTAAAAATCGCAGGAGCAATAAAATAGCACCAAAAGAAAGCTTTATTAGTGACAAGAAAAGGAGCCAAAATTCATTTAGGTGGTAGGTTGTATGAGCGAGCAATAAACCGTGAAAGCTGCAGTGGTCTGAATGGAAAAAAAGTGCCTGGTTCTTAAGGGGTAGAAAGACTGTGGTCCTCAAGTGGTTAAAGGACACCTAAAGTGGGAGGGATATGGAGGCTGCCATAGTGATGGTCAAGTAGTTGCAAATAACTCCGAGTTGATGCAAAGTATGCAATTTTTTAATGCAAATTTATGTAGCTTGAAAATGAACCAATCAAATCCTGCTGAGGCAAAATTCGATTGGTTCATTTTCAAGCTGCATGAATGTGCATAAAATGTGCATTAATTTGCATTAACTCACAGTTATTTGCATCTACTTGACCATCACTAGGCTGCCTGTGAGAAAACGCGGAAAAGCCGCCGCAAGTATTCAGAGTAAGGCGGCTGATTCCGCGTTCAACATGACTGTTTGCGCGCATGGACCTGCATCCACAAGCCTGACGGAGCGCGGAGAAACCGCCGCATGCCCAGTGAACTTGGCGGCGGATTCCGCGTCAGACGCGGAGGTTTGCACGCATGAGCTTGCCACCAGCAGTATGGCCGAACCGCCGCATGCTCTGACAGTGGTGCGGTCGGCTCCGCGTTCAAACCAACAGATACAATACAACACTTGTCTGGTGTGGCTGGGACTGATAGTCCACACAGGTTCAGAATGACGCGCACACGCGCTGAGAGGCAGAGCCTTTATAACAGTCAGAAGGGTGTCAGCTGATCCAGCCGATCAGCTGACAATTCTATCAGGTTTCATTGGTTCAGCACTTAGGGGAGGCGCTGGAGAGCGCTGGTGTATATATACTGGGTGCTGGTCATTTCTCTGGTGTCTGGCGTTGCGATCACTACGTGGTAGCACTCAGACCTTGTCAGTATCTGTGATATTTTCTGTGTTACACTTCAGACTAGTTCCAGGGTGTTGATGATCAAGGAACTCACACCCAAGATTAGTGAACTGTATTACCATTCTGTTATACTTCAGACTAGTTCCAGGGTGTTGATGATCAAGGAACTCACACCCAAGACTAGGGAACTGTATTATCACTCTGTTATATATCAGACTAGTTCCAGGGTGTTAATGATCGTGGAGTTCACACCCAAGACTAGACATTGTTGATTATTTGTTATGACCTTCTGCTTTCCTGACTACTCTTCTGATCTCTGATTAGGTACTTCGATATATCTGATTCTCTGTTACTGAACTCTGCTTGTCTTAGGATTTCGCATCTGTCTCCTGTCTCTGTCCCTGATCTGTCTGTCTGTTGCTGACCCGGCTTGTCCGACCTCGAGAGCTATCTCCTCAGTTTAGAGATAGCTCACAGACCTGCGAGTGACATCCTTCCTTGGTGTCACTCACACCCTGTCCTTCCTCCTCTTAGTCTGACCTCTCCCTCGGGAGAGGCTCAGGCTTGCGGAAGGAACGTGTTTCTGTACAGTACTCCTTACTGTTGGGCACCTGCTCCTCAGGTGCATTACTCAAAGTATTCCTGTTACACCAAACACTCTCATTACTCTGGTGTCCAGAGGTTAGAGATATATCTGATTATCGGTGATACTGCAGATCATCAATAATCGGGTATATATCTGTATTCTCAGTGATACTGCAGATCACCGGTAATCAGATCCTCTCTGTGTTACACCGATCGTTACACTGCCATATATATTTATTTCCTTTTAACCACTTGCCGACCGCACACTCATAACGTGCGTCGGCAAAGTGGCAGCTGCAGGACCAGCGACGCAGTACTGCGTCGCCAGCTGCAGCCTAATTAATCAGGAAGCAGCCGCTCGTACGAGCGGCTGCTTCCTGTCAAATCACGGCGGGGGGCTCCGTGAATAGCCTGCGGGCCGCCGATGGCGGCTCGCAGGCTAGATGTAAACACAAGCGGAAATAATCCGCTTTGTTTACATTTGTACGGCGCTGCTGCGCAGCAGCGCCGTAAGGCAGATCGGCGATCCCCGGCCAATCAGCGGCCGGGGATCGCCGCCATGTGACAGGGGACGTCCTGTCACTGGCTGCACAGGACGGATAGCCGTCCTGTGCAGCCCCGATCACCGGGGGAGGCAGCAGGTAGGAGAGGGAGGGGGGAATTTCGCCGCGGAGGGGGGCTTTGAGGTGCCCCCCCCGCCACCCACAGCAGGCAGGAGAGATCAGACCCCCCCAGCACATCATCCCCATAGGGGGGAAAAAAGGGGGGCAATCTGATCTCCCTGCCTGCACCCTGATCTGTGCTGGGGGCTGCAGAGCCCACCCAGCACAGATCAATCAAACCAGCGCTGGTCCTTAAGGGGGGGTAAAGGGTGGGTCCTCAAGTGGTTAAATAATGCAAATTGCCTGATTGTCCTGCTGACCCTCTGCCTCTAATACTTTTAGCCATGGACCTTGAACAAGCATGCAGATTAGTTTGACTGGATTTGTCACATACTTGTTTGAGGTGTGTGATTCAGACACATTTGATGCATGAAAGCTCAGCAGGACTGCCAGGACACTGATATTGTTTAACCACTTCATGCAATGTTTTTTTCAATAGTGGTGTTGCACTTGTATTATTTTGTTTGCTCATGTTTAAAAAATAAATCTAATGTTAAAAAAAATAAAAAAAATAATGAAGTAAATATTTAAACTGTAGACTGAATTTACTGATAATACATACTGTACACATGGTGTTAGCTTCAGACTCCATGATAAATTATAGTGATTTGCAAACTGGCCAGCTGAGCAATGTTTGCTTATTACTTACGTTGTGCTCTTGATATAACAATACAGAAAGAGTTTTGGCATATGTGATCTCTGTTGTGTAATATAATTTCATTTGACAAGTACAGTTTGAAATATATATAATATAATATTTTCCCAAGACAAAATTGGGATACGCAACCAGTTTTATACTCAAAATGTGTTTTTTTTTTCTTTAAACTAGTTTTCCCATTAGTCTCTTCTGCTTCTGTAGATATTTAACCTTTATTTATTAAAGAGAATCTGTATTGTTAAAATCGCACAAAAGTAAACATACCAGTGCGTTAGGGGACATCTCCTATTCCCCTCTGTCACAATTTCGCTGCTCCCCGCCACATTAAAAGTGGTTAAAAACAGTTTTCAAAAGTTTGTTTATAAACAAACAAAATGGCCACCAAAACAGGAAGTAGGTTGATGTACAGTATGTCCACACATAGAAAATACATCCATACACAAGCAGGCTGTATACAGCCTTCCTTTTGAATCTCAAGAGATCATTTGTGTGTTTCTTTCCCCCTGCAGCTTTCATCCACTGAAGTGACAGGCTGTTTCTTCCTGCAGAGTGCAGACAGCTCTGCCCGTCTGTAATTCCTCAGTATGTGAAAGCCCAGCCAGCTCAGAGGACGAATTATCCAGCTTGTAAAAGATAAGAGAGCAGAGAGAAGCTGCCCTAATCTAAATAACACATAGGCAGTGTGCATAGAGGGGCCTGGAGGGGGGAGGTGCATCACAGAACCACAACACTGAAGAACTTGGCAGCCTTCCAGACACAGGGTGACAAGTCCGACAGGGGAAAGATAAGCTGATTTATTACAGAGATGGTGATAGTAGAAAGTGCTGCAGTAAGCCAGAGCACATTAGGATAGGTTTTGGAACTTGTAGAATGGTAGAAAACAGGATGAAATTTTTGTTACGGAGTCTCTTTAAGTTTAAACATATGTGTAGAGGGTATGCTAGAAGTCAAGGGATTACACCCTAAAATTGTTTTCAGCATTTTGCTTTGGTAATATATAGAAACAATGCATTTATAATAAAATAATTTCTTAAACTGTTAGATATTCAGTCATGTATATTCCTCCATTTAGACATATGTAAGCCATAAAGAGGCCTGTTAATGGAATACAATTGCATGTCATACTTCATTTAGACACAAGGGGCTCAATTCACAAGGAATATGAACTGTATGAAATTATAGTAACCTTTCTCCTTCTGTTTAGACTTTCAAAGTAAATGGGGTTCCAGATACTTGCCTAAGGTGAGGGAAGGCTCTGAGTCCTAATGAGCCTTCCCTCTCCTCTCCCGGTGCCCTCGGTGCAGCGCTGGCTCTACCGTTTAAATCCCCCGCCGTGGGGTACTTCGGCTCCATACTGTGCATGCACAAGTGCGTGACTGAGGTAACGCTCGCGTGTTTGCAGTATGGAGCGGCCCATCTTCGGGAGCACTCGGGCCCCTGAAGACTTTCCGAAGTCACCTTCGCCTGGCTGAAGAAGCAGTATTTTACCAAATTAGTCAAGTACTGCTCCCGGGGAGAGGAGAGGAGAGGGACATTAGGACCAAGAGCCTTCCCTCTCCTTAGGTAAGTATCTGGCTTTTTTTTTAAACAGCGGTTCCCGTTAGCTTTAAGGGTTAAGAACTCGTTTTTCCGCTCTTTTCCCCTCTGTACCAACTTGGATTGATGTAAATTAAAATAAAATGCTTCCAACTCCATCAATATTCCTAATTCATTCTATATAAAAACATCTTCTAGTATTGATACCTCTCTTTTGGGGACACATCTGCCATGTCAAAGAGATATATTTAATTTAAAATAACTGTGATATGGTGCATAAAACTCTGCTATAAAGGGCTTTATTCACAAATCTTCTCATAAATGACTTATTTATCACCTAATTGATAAAAATAACCTTTCAGAACATTTTCATGCAAAATAATCACTCAAAGTAAATTGCAATATTACTTTTCTTACCTTAATTATATTATATTTTTGCTCTTTGGGAGCTTAAAAAAGTAACATAGATAAGGTGAAAACCGAGGGAAACAGGTGAAAAAGCTTTGTGAATCATGGCCAATGTCATTATTCATGTTTCTAGTTCACACTCTTACAAGACTGTGTTGGTAAAGGGTAGTCTTGCAGTAAACATTTTTTCTCCACATCCTGGGAAAAGTCCACTGTTCAGTTCCATATAACTGCTTAGTTTCTGATATTTGTATATACTGTAACAAGTTATTTTAGGTCAAGCTTAAAGCGGAATATACCGTATTTTTTCGGACCATAAGACGCACTTTTTCTCCCCCAAAAATGGGGGGAAAAAGTCCCTGCGTCTCATGGTCCAAAGGTGCCCAACAAATGTGGTATTATGGTGCCCTGCATCCTCCTCCCCGTGTCGTGTCCCCGTCTCCATTGTCGTCCTTGCTTATGTCTCTGCCCACCTGTGTTGCCCGCCCCCATCTCACTTGTCCGCAATGTCCTGCCAGCTGCCTGTCACATCTCCCTGCCGCGTTAAGTACAAGCATATGTGCCCTGCGTCCCCTCATTACATAAACCGCTGTATATGAAAGAAAGATCGATACTTACCAAAGAGCTAATGACGCGGCAGGAGTCCCACGCCGAGATGAGAAGCCACGCATTCATTACCCATCACCGGGACTTGCTTCAGCTTGATCCAGCGCTGTGCAGCCAATCAGGCGTGGGAGCTGCATCACGCTCATCCAATCACCGCCGCCTGCTATTCTGACTGGAAGCGATGGTCCCGGAGGCCAATCACTAGCGCTTCCTGTCATAATAGCGGGCGGCGGTGATTGGATGAGCGTGATGCAGCTCCCACGCCTGATTGGCTGCACAGAGCTGGATCAAGCTGAAGCAAGTCCCGGTGATCGGTAATGAATGCGTGGCTTCTCATCTCGGCGTGGGACTCCTGCCGCGTCATTAGCTCTTTGGTAAGTATCGATCTTTCTTTCATATACAGCGGTTTATGTAATGAGAGGACGCAGGGCACATATGCTTGTACTTAACGCGGCAGGGGGATGTGACAGGCAGCTGGACATTGCGGACAAGTGAGATGGGGGCGGGCAACACAGGTGGGCAGAGACATAAGCAAGGAGGACATTGGGGACAGCAATATGAGGACAGGTGACACCAGGTTAACTGACACAGGAGGGAAGAGACATAAGGAAGGAGGACATTGAGGACAGGTGACACAGGGGGACAGGTGACACCAGGTTGGCTGACAAGGGAGGACTGAGGCTTGGAGGAAGGAAACCATTAAGGACAAGTGACACAGGGGGACAGGTAACACAGCAGGGCAGAGGAAACACAGGGACAGAGGAGGACATAGAGAGTAAAGAGACACAGGGTGACAGACAATGAGACTGGATGACATGGGGCAAAGGCAGACACAGGGGAACAGACTAGAGGAGACACAGAAGGGACAGAAAACACAAAATGTACAAGGGGAAATAATTGAGGGGAGAACTTCCACAAGATGCCCCTGCACCATTGATGCACCAGGTTTAGCATATTTTTTCTTTCCCCTGGATTTTGACCTCTAAACCTAGGTGCGTCTTATGGTCCGGAGCTTCTTATGGTCTGAAAAATACGGTAACCCTGCATTTCAACTTTGCTCTAAAAAATTATTTACAGCATATTATATACAACCAGCATTTTTTTTTTTACTAGACCAGCATTGGAAGGGTTACACACAGAGGTTTAAAGTTCCTGGAGAGAAATGCAGACGCATCCGAAGCTTACATAGATACATTTTGTTTACTTTAATGTATCTAAGTGTGGAATGTGACTCACTCTCTCTGACTGAGAAGGAGCTGGAGGACAGCCAAAGAGTGTGTAACATTTCTCACTTGTTACATTCTATTTACAAGACAAGACAAGACAAATAACATTTATATTGCGCTTTTCTCCTTGCGGACTCAAAGCGCCAGAGCAGAGCAGCAGCCACTAGGGCGCGCTCTATTGGCAGTAGCAGTGTAAGGGAGACTTGCCAAAGGTCTCCTACTGAATTAGTGCTGGCTTACTGAACAGGCAGAGCCGAGATTCGAACCCTGGTCTCCTGTGTCAGAGGCAGAGCCCTTAACCATTTAGTTAAATGTATCTATCTGAACTTCTGCATATCTCTCCACTGAACTTTAAACCTCTGTGTGTAACCCTTCCAATGCTGGTCTAGTAAAAAAAAAAATGCTGGTTGCATATAATATGCTGTAAATAATGTTTTAGAGCAAAGTTGAAATGCAGGGTTATATTCTGCTTTAAAGCCAATGGGAATCATTTTTTTTTCTTGAAAAAAATGTGGATGTGTTGCAAAAGTTACATCCTATTACCTTCTGTAATTTTCGCCGCTCCCCCGACCCTGGACCGGTTAAATTAGCCCCCAGAACGATGTCTTTACTTTGTCTTCCGGGTCAGCAGCCTCTTCCTTTGTTAGATATCTCAAGCGCTGATAAAGTAGCACGAGAGAAAGAGATTTGGGTGTGCGGCCGTGAACCCGTGCGCGTGCACACGTGCATAGAAGCTTATATAGAACGTCAGTGATAGCGATATTTTAAACAGTTTCCATCAAATAAAGCAGTAAATGCAAGTAAAACATAAAACGCTTTAGCAGATCTACTGTCTTCTCTGCCTGCAGCGCTGCCTATATGAAATTGTCACTATGCGCGCTCTGTGAATAGCAGGGAGCCGCGCATCATCAGGGGGGGCGGAGAAAGGGGAGGAGATGGCCATACATCATGGAGGAGTGACAGAGCAGGGAAAATAAGCTCTGCCTCCTCTCCTAGATCAGTATATTCAGCCGAAATGGTCAAATTATTAGAAGTGTAATTTTGGGTGCCAGGCTGCAGCCAGTAGAACGAAAACGGGACAGAGCATCAGAGGACAATGACAGGCAAATGGTCCTCTATAGAAAAGCACTAAAAAAAAACAGTTCCCATTGACTTTAATAATGCTGATTTAAAAAGTACTTTATACTGTGGCAAAATGCAGTGAAGAATTTGGGGCTTACCAAGGCAGCTTAAAGCAAACCTGAAGTAAAAATGAACAGATTATTAAATTGATGTGTTTTTTTATGTAAGGTAAATTAAATACAGAACTAAGCCTCAGTTCAGTTTAAGTGCTTAATTTTTTTTTACTTCATTGGGAGAAGCAGCTGTGACAAATCTGCCTTTCTGAATGGAAAAAGAAAGTAATTACCCTTTAGATCTTCCATTAAAACCTTATCTCTAGCCATCTCTCACACATTCTCAGCTGTTTTGGCCTCTATTTGCTTTTTAGGAGACTGAATTGAACAAGCTGTTCGACAACTTCATTTACATAGTTAACTCTCATTTTTAAACTCTTCCTGTATTGGAAAATAGACAGTTTCTTAGTAGGGCTGGTACTACATATATCAATGTTTATCTCATCATTCATGACACATGTCACTTCAGGAACGCTTTAAGCAAAAATAAAGAAACAGCAGTGGAGCAATTACTCAAAGCAACCGGTTTTGTATACAGTAGCAGAGATTTGATTGGTTTCTCTACTTTTGCTTCAGTTTTCCTTGCACTTGTTTTAATAAATATGTCTCAGGGATGTCTCTCTTTCAGGTTTCTATAAAGGTTGTGTTTTTAACCTAGAGTGCCTACTCAATTATTTCATGTGATCAAAATAAAACATCACTGTTCTAACTTGCCCATCTCCTTTAGTAACTAAACTTGTATATTTATAACATATTGTAGAACTTTTGTGAGGGTTTACTGTACTGAAGATACCAACACGTTGTAAGGAAACGCGGAAATGCCGCCGTCTCTCAAGGTGAGGCGGCTGTTTCCGCGTCCAGCATGGCGTCACAACGCGGAAAAAACGCTGCAAGCCGCATAGGCAGTGCGGCGGAATCCGCATTGGGAACGGCGGAATCCGCATCAGAGGCGGCCCCCGCACTAGATACATTGCATGACAGTACTGGTGTGGCTGGGACTGATAGTCCACCAAGATTCAGACTTACACGCGCGCGAGCAGAAAGGCAGAGTTTAAATAGCAGTTAGAAGGGTGTCGGCTGACCAGCTGGGTCAGCTGACAAATTCCACTGCTCTCATTGGACCAGCAATTAGGGAGGTCCTGGAAAGGTCCTAGAGTATATATACTGCTGGTTGTTCACTTGCTCTTTGTCTGGCGTGCGATCACATACGTGGGAGCACCCAGATCCGTAGTCAGACCCTGAAGTGTGCCGGGACCAGCTGGAGCTGTAATCCTACACTTAGCTAGATATTTGATAGCTAAAGTACTAGTTTGATTGTGATTATATGTTATGACTTTTGCCTGCCTCGACTATCCTCCTGAACTCTGACCTTGTACCTCGATATTTCTGATACTCTGTTGCCGAACCTCGGCTCGTTTCAAGACTCTGTTTCTGCCTCCTGATTTTGTACCCCGATATATCTGATACCCCGTTGCCGAACCCTGCCTGTACTTTGACTCTGCCTTTGCCTACTGTATTTGTACTTTATCTGTCCGTGTGTGTACGACCTGGCTTGTCTGACCTCGAGAACCGACCTCACGATTGGAGGCGGTTCCCAGTCCTGTTAGTGACACTTCTTCCTGAGTGTCACTCTCGGACTTTCCTTCCTACTGTCAGTCTGACTCCTCCCGTCTTGGAGAGCTCAGGTCTGCGGAAGGAATACGTGCAGTTCTCCTTGCTGCACTGAGGCCTAGGCCTCCTAGTGTTACTGTTACACCAAAACACTACACTCTACTCAGGCGAACAGAGGTTAGTTTGTATATCGGATTATCGGTGAGACTGCAGATCACTTATAATCTGGTATATATCTGTATTTCCGGCGATACTGCAGATCACCGGTAATCAGATACTCTCTGCGCCCACCGATCGTTACAGAACGCCAGACCCAAAAAATGCAAATGGACGCACATACTGACCGTCTGGGCGCACTTGCCACTTCGGTGGAAAACATCAACCAAGTGCTGGGTAGCCACAAGACTATGATTGATGTCCTGTCAGGCTCTGTGCAAACCCTCCAGACGTCAGTTGATTCAGTGCGATCCTCTCCTAGTACTGACATACGTATGCCTGTACCTGATAAATTTTCCGGCCACAAGTCTGACTTCCGGAATTTCAGGAGTAGAGTGTTATCGTATTTCGAGTTGAGACCCCGATCCTCGGGGAATGAGACCCAACGGGTCACCTTTATTAAAACTTTGCTGTCTGGTGACTCCCAGTCATGGGCATACAACCTGCCTTCTACCGATACTGCTCTGACCTCGGTAGAGGAATTTTTTAAGGCCATGGCCGTAATCTACGACGACCCTGACCTTGCTGCATCCTCTGAGCGGAAGCTCAAACTTTTACGGCAAGGCAGGGGTCCAGTCAAGGATTATGCGGCCGAATTTCGTAGGTGGTCAGTTACGGCCAGGTTTGGCACTTATGCCCTGTTAGATTACTTCCTGTCTGGGTTGTCAGATGAGGTCTCCGACCTAATGTTAAGCCAACCCGAACCCAAAACAGTCGACGAGGCCATCTCATCGGCCATTCGAATCGACCGTAGGCTACGCCATCAGAGACAGACTAGGGGCAGTCATCGGCTTAGGCCGACCTCTTACACAGTGCCTCCCGCTGCACCCCTAGTAACTCCGTCTCCTTCTGTCTCATCATCTCCGGTCTTGCCTCCACCTGAGCCGATGCAGATCGGTCGGTCTAAATTGACCCAAGTGGAGAGAAGACGGAGATTGTCGGAACAACTATGTTTATACTGTGGTGAAGGGGGGCATAGGGTACGAGACTGTCTCATTAAGCCTAATAAGGATAAGCCGGGAAACGCTACCGCCTAGGAGTGATAAGGGGTGACACCCTAGTCGCCCAGCTCGCACCCCTGAAAGAAAGACGATTGCTCCTCCCCTGTACGATTACATGGGGGGACAAATCTGAAGCCACAGAGGCCTTTATTGATTCAGGCTCCGCGGCTAACTTCATGAGTTCCGCATTTGCAGAGAAGTTGGACATTCCTCTCACCCCAGTAAAACCACCTATCCAGGTTACTGCCGTGGACGACTCCCCGTTACAAAGGGACCGTCCGCTGTCCCAGACACCAGAGGTGGAAGTCATTACTGGGGTACTGCATAGGGAGAGTTTACGTTTTTTTGTGTTACATATGACCACCTCCACCATTGTCCTAGGTATGCCTTGGCTGCAGCTTCATTCGCCACAGATCAATTGGGCGACAGGACAATTAACCAGTTGGTCAGACTTCTGTTCCCAACAGTGCCTAGGAAAAGTGGTATTAGGTCAGACCAAGGTACATGTGGAGGGTGTTCCCGAGCAATACTCCGAGTTCTCAGATGTATTCTGTCCCAGGGCTGCTGATAGGTTACCTCCTCATCGCCCTTTCGATTGCCCCATCGATCTCCGTGCCGGTTGTATGCCCCCTAGGGGTCACCTGTATAATTTGTCTGGACCAGAGAAGGTGGCTATGCAGGAGTACATCCGTGACAATCTGGCCAAGGGGTTCATTCGCCCCTCCCGCTCGCCTGCAGGGGCCGGTTTCTTTTTTGTTAAGAAAAAAGACGGAGGTCTTCGACCTTGCATCGATTATCGGGGCCTAAATAAAATCACGGTGAAGAATCGTTATCCGTTGCCATTAATAGACGATTTATTCACGCAGGTCACAGACGCTAAGATCTTTTCAAAATTGGATCTGAGGGGTGCATACAACCTGATCCGCATTAGAGAGGGCGATGAATGGAAGACGGCCTTCAACACACCCGATGGGCATTACGAGTACTTAGTGATGCCCTTCGGGTTGTGCAATGCGCCAGCCGTCTTCCAGGAATTGATTAACGAGGTATTCAGGGAGGTGTTGGGTAGGTTTGTGCTTGTATACCTTGACGATATACTAATTTACTCCAACAACCTCTCCGAGCACAGGGTCCATGTCAGATTTGTGCTAAACAAGTTGAGACAAAATCTGCTGTACGCCAAGTTGGAAAAATGTATTTTTGAAGTTACATCTGTCGCCTTTCTGGGGTACATAATCTCCACCTCGGGCCTGTCTATGGACCCTGCCAAGGTATCCGCTGTTCTGGAGTGGCCTCAGCCGGTGGGGTTAAAGTCGTTGCAACGTTTTCTGGGTTTTGCAAACTATTATAGGAGGTTCATAAAGGGGTACTCCACCGTTATTGCACCTCTCACCAGTCTCACTAGGAAAGGGGCGGATACTACTCACTGGTCGCCTGAGGCCCTACAGGCATTTTCGACCTTGAAGGAGCTGTTCTGCACAGCACCCATACTAAGACACGTAGACACTTCCTTCCCTTTTATTGTTGAGGTAGACGCCTCAGAAGTCGGGGTGGGGGCTGTGCTGTCTCAACGTTCAGGCTTACAGGGTAGATTGCACCCATGTGCCTATTTTTCTCGGAGATTCTCTCCAGCAGAGAGAAACTACGATATAGGCAACAGGGAACTCTTAGCCATTAAACTAGCCTTTGAAGAATGGCGTCATTGGTTAGAAGGAGCGGAGCATACTATCACGGTTTTTACCGACCACAAGAATCTGGAATACATCGAGGGGGCTAAGAGGTTAAGCCCTCGTCAGGCTCGATGGTCCCTGTTTTTTTCAAGGTTCACATTCGTGATTACGTACACCCCGGGCAGTAAGAATACTAAGGCAGATGCGCTATCCAGGTGCTTTGAGCCAGAAACAGCACAGGCCTCCGTCCCTGAGACGATTGTTCCGCGAAAATTGGTGCTGGCTGCAATTGATACTTGGGAAGACTGGAAGGAGACGTTGAGCCCCTTCCAGCAGGACATCCCGGAAGGGAAGCCTGAAGGGGTCATGTTTATTCCCTTGCCCTTTCGTCTTCAGATCCTTGAAATGTTCCACGCACATAAAAATGCTGGACATCCTGGAGTTGCCAGAACACAGGATCTTGTAGCCAGGTGTGCCTGGTGGCCTTCCCTGTCTGTTGATTGCAGGGAATTTGTTAGGGAATGCGCAGTATGTGCTAAGAGTAAACCCTCCCGGCTGGCACCTGTCGGTACCTTACAGCCTTTGCCCGCCCCGAGTGAGCCATGGACCCACTTGTCCATGGATTTCGTGGGTGAGCTCCCCAGGTCTGAAGGCATGTCGGTCATTTGGGTGGTAGTCGACCGCTTCAGCAAGATGGCCCATTTCGTGCCCTTGAAAGGACTCCCCTCGGCTCAGGAATTGGCCGACCTGTTCATCATCCACATTTTCCGGCTGCATGGCATTCCGGAAAACATAGTGTCGGATAGGGGAGTCCAATTCATTTCTAGATTCTGGAGGGCATTTTGCCACCAAATGGGCATGAAGCTGTCTTTCTCGTCCGGCTACCACCCACAGACTAATGGCCAGACTGAAGGGATAAATCAGTCTCTAGAACAATTTTTGAGATGTTATGTTGCGGAGGCACAAGACGACTGGGTCAGATTTTTGCCCTTCGCAGAATTTGCTCAAAATAACTTGAGAAATTCCTCCTCCGGATTTTCGCCTTTTCAGGTGGTAACGGGGAGATCGCCCAAGTTTTCCCCCTTGCCAGTTGCCTCCTCTCCGTTTCCAACCCTGGAAGCCTGGCACAGGGCATTTAAAGTCATCTGGGGGAAGGTGAAGAGTAATCTGGAAAGGGCATTCCAGAGTCAAAAGGGTCAGGCTGACAAAAGACGCTCATTGGAGTGGAAGTTCCAGCCAGGAGACTTGGTCTGGGTGTCCACACGTCACTTAACCCTGAGACAGCCCTCAGATAAACTGGGCCCCAGGTTTGTGGGTCCATTTTCAGTGGCCAAGAAGATCAACAACGTTACGTATTCCGTTGATCTTCCCGCCAGCATGCGTGGGGTAAAGTCCTTCCACGTATCCCTGCTTAAACCAGCAGTCCATGTGGGTCCCACTCCTCCTCCTCCTGTGGTGGTGGACGACCAACCTGAGTACGAGGTAGAAAAGATATTGGATTCACGCATGGTACAGAATTCGGTACAGTACCTCGTACATTGGAAAGGGTACGGCATTGAGGAGAGACAGTGGGTACCGGGTTCACGCATGCATGCAGACGAGTTAAGGAGGGAGTTTCATGCCTTACATCCCGAGAAACCTGGTAGGAGTTGTCCGGAGTCCACTCCTCGGGGAGGGGGTACTGTAAGGAAACGCGGAAATGCCGCCGTCTCTCAAGGTGAGGCGGCTGTTTCCGCGTCCAGCATGGCGTCACAACGCGGAAAAAACGCTGCAAGCCGCATAGGCAGTGCGGCGGAATCCGCATTGGGAACGGCGGAATCCGCATCAGAGGCGGCCCCCGCACTAGATACATTGCATGACAGTACTGGTGTGGCTGGGACTGATAGTCCACCAAGATTCAGACTTACACGCGCGCGAGCAGAAAGGCAGAGTTTAAATAGCAGTTAGAAGGGTGTCGGCTGACCAGCTGGGTCAGCTGACAAATTCCACTGCTCTCATTGGACCAGCAATTAGGGAGGTCCTGGAAAGGTCCTAGAGTATATATACTGCTGGTTGTTCACTTGCTCTTTGTCTGGCGTGCGATCACATACGTGGGAGCACCCAGATCCGTAGTCAGACCCTGAAGTGTGCCGGGACCAGCTGGAGCTGTAATCCTACACTTAGCTAGATATTTGATAGCTAAAGTACTAGTTTGATTGTGATTATATGTTATGACTTTTGCCTGCCTCGACTATCCTCCTGAACTCTGACCTTGTACCTCGATATTTCTGATACTCTGTTGCCGAACCTCGGCTCGTTCCAAGACTCTGTTTCTGCCTCCTGATTTTGTACCCCGATATATCTGATACCCCGTTGCCGAACCCTGCCTGTACTTTGACTCCGCCTTTGCCTACTGTATTTGTACTTTATCTGTCCGTGTGTGTACGACCTGGCTTGTCTGACCTCGAGAACCGACCTCACGATTGGAGGCGGTTCCCAGTCCTGTTAGTGACACTTCTTCCTGAGTGTCACTCTCGGACTTTCCTTCCTACTGTCAGTCTGACTCCTCCCGTCTTGGAGAGCTCAGGTCTGCGGAAGGAATACGTGCAGTTCTCCTTGCTGCACTGAGGCCTAGGCCTCCTAGTGTTACTGTTACACCAAAACACTACACTCTACTCAGGCGAACAGAGGTTAGTTTGTATATCGGATTATCGGTGAGACTGCAGATCACTTATAATCTGGTATATATCTGTATTTCCGGCGATACTGCAGATCACCGGTAATCAGATACTCTCTGCGCCCACCGATCGTTACACACGTGTTTTGGATCGTACTGATCCAAGTAAAAACCTTAAAAAATAATGAGGCCTATTCCATGTCTTTGTCCCCCTTACTCTCCTCCTTTTCTACTTCATTTTGTACATAACGCTCTGTCTCAGGTCACTGTTTACAAGGATATGCAACTAATCTGGATGAGCCTGTGACTTGGCCTATTTTGTTCTTGGGTCTAATACAGAAACTTAGCCATGCATATTGTTATATAGTGTTTAGCTGCAGCAGTACAAAAATATAGGCATGATGATAAATTGCTAAGATGAAAAGGCACTTATGTTTTCACATCCATCACAACTTGCTGTGTATAGTAAGTGGATATTAACTGTGCATAGATTACGCCTCATAATTTGGTGGTGCCATCAGTTGAAAAGTGCTGTCTTTCAGGGCAGTATCCTATATTTTTAGGAAACTGTATCCATACTAGTTGTGATACATCTCCTAGTTATAAATAGGTCCATAACTAGTGGTCCTGTAATACAGCTCCTTGGGTCATATCTTTATGAGCAACTTTGTTGTTTCCACATTTAGGAATTCTGCAAATAACAATAGGACTCTACAAAAGCAATGAAGCAAAGTTTACACCTTTCAAGACTGGTTTTGAAGGATCTGACCATTTAGGGCTTTTTAAATAAAAATATATATTTATAAATATTCATATAGAGAGTGAGAGAGAGAGTGCTCTTTGTAACAGGAAAAGCTCATACAATCTATATAAATTAAAGAAAAATGCTACATAAAACTAGAATAAGTTCTTGCAAACCACTACCAATATCTGTGATACAGCGTGTCATTGCTATAATAGCCAATAAAGGTTTTTCTATTAATTATTGTGAAGGGTATGAATAAGTTTGTACTGGGCACTTTTTGCTCAAATGTAAAGAAAAGTTGAGAAATGTTTTTTTCCACAATAATGCCTCTTGTACATCGTCTTATTATCTTTTGGGACACATCTATGTCATTTCCCGTCCAAAAATTACTTGCTGGTGGTTGAATAAAAGTAACTTTCAAAATTCAAAATTTAATTAATTAAGGGCAGCACTGACAGAGAGAGAGAGAGAGAGAGAGAGAGAGAGAGAGAGAGAGAGAGAGAGAGAGAGAGAGAGAGAGAGAGAGATCTTTGTAACAGGAAAAGCTCATACAGTCTATACATGAAAAAAAATGCAATATAAAATTAGAATAAGTCTTTGGAAACCACTACCAATGTATGTTAGAAAACAATTTAAGAAAGTAAATCCCACTCTCTCGTCAAGTATCATCACAACATTACTAATTCAGCAAGTTTGGGCTTAAAACATACAGTGTTAAATAAAGAAAAGGACTCAGTAAGATACAAACACCCCAAAATTTACATCATGGTGATGTGTGCTTTTGGGTGGAGGGCATTATTAAAGGAGCATGGAAGTATATTAGGGTTCTACTGAAACATCCAATTATATAAAGAGAATATATTAATCTTTCCAAAAAGTATTTCATATGACTGAATGTTTGAAAATAACTACATTTTTCTTCATTTTTTTTTCCACATAAAATCTCCATTAATAACTTAAAGAGACTCTGTAACAAAATGTTGAGCCTTATTTCTTTTATCCTATATGTTCCTATAGCTGTTCTAATGTGCTCTGTCTTACTGCAGCCTTTCCTATTTGCACAGTGACTGTATTATCTCTGTTATATGATCTAATCTTCTCTCCTCTGTCGGCTCTGTCGGGCTGAGGCAGTCAGGCTGGAATGTGCTGTGCTGCTTGTGATTGGATAGAAGCTATACACACCCTCTCCAGGCCCCCTTGCACACTCTGTATGACTCACACACTGAGCTAATCTCAGCGTATCACTTGCTATGTCTTTTGTTTGTAAACACTGCATAAAAATGGCAATTACAAGCCAGGATTGCAGCAGGAAGAGGCAGAAACAGCACAGAGGGGCCCAGGAGAACACAATGAATAGAATGGTATGCTTTTTATTGTAAGAATTTTACAGTACAGATTCTCTTTAAGCTATGTTATATTTATTGGCACAGATACACAAAGGTCATCTTTATGTGCTTAAAGTATTTTGACACCCTATACTTGCTAACATGAAAATGCATATATATAATCCTAACATCCTAACATAGCGCTTTTCTCCTGTTGGACTCAAAGCAGCCACTAAGGGCGCACTCAAGGGGCCACTCTATAGTGTTAGGGAGTCTTCCCCAAGGACTTCTTACTGAATAGGTACTAACCCTAGCCAGGATTCAAACCCTGGTCTCACCTGTCAAAGGTCAAATGCAGAGCCCTTAACTCCTACACTATCCAGCAACACGCGTATAATAATTTACATTTATTCAGCTAACAGTAATACATTTAAATGCAAAATACTACTAACTTTTCTGCACTTACACTTGACCTTGAAGGTACTTTTTTTTTTTTTAAAGCAAAAGTAAGGCTGCATGTATACCAGACTGCAATGTCCCATTTCTGCCCACCCCCTTCCTCCCTAAACCCAAGCAGATCCCTTCCAAATGTGTAGCTGAATAACAGATGTGTCTGTGTTGGCCCACACCTGACATATGTGACCAAGCTCTGATCTCCACTTTGGCACAGGGACATTGGGCTGCAGCAGATGCGGGACAAGGTCCTTCAGCACCCAAGGCTGAGACAGCAAAGTGCGCCCCTCCATCCCTCCCACCCCAGCTGTCACACACTGATTGCTATTAGACTAATAGGTGCCCCAGGGCCCCCAACCTCCCCAACACCTTAATCTCTAGTTATCTGGCTTGCAGTCACTGTCATCTATCCCATTTTCTTATTTCTTTCTGCTTCAAACACAATTGGGAATGAAAGCTGAATGAATTGTGCGCCCCCTCCTACACTGCGCCCTGAGGCTGGAACCTCTCCAGCCTCTGCCTCGGCCCGGCCCTGGGCTGCAGACTGTTCTGAGTGGGGCATGACAGAAGCTCCACTAGAGCCCCAGTACAAAAGGTCTTGCAGGAACTCAGGAGAATAGAGGTTGAAACAAATCAGCCTCTGCAGTCTTGTAAGATTGCCTGTAGTATAGCCTTTATACAGTGGGTTGCAAAAGTATTCGCCCCCCCTTGAAGTTTTCCACATTTTGTCATATTACTGCCACAAACATGAATCAATTTTATTGGAATTCCACATGAAAGACCAACACAAAGTGGTGTACACGTGAGAAGTGGAACGAAAATCATACATGATTCCAAACATTTTTTACAAATAAATAACTGCAAAGTGGTGTGTGCATAATTATTCGGCCCCCTTTGATCTGAGTGCAGTCAGTTGCCTATAGACATTGCCTGATAAGTGCTAATGACTAAATAGAGTGCACCTGTGTGTAATCTATTGTAGGTACAAATACAGCTGCTCTGTGAGGGCCTCAGAGGTTGTCTAAGGGCTCTTTCACATCAGAGCTTGCGTTGGAGAACGCTCAAAGCATACGTTTTGTTGTATGCGTTTTAATGCGTTTTGATATGCGTTGCACTGCAGTGAGTGTGCGTTTTTAATCCCTTTTCAATGCGTTACAGCACATAGGAAAACGCAGGTAATTTTTTTTTTCTTTTAGTTTTCAACTTTTTACATTGTTCCTCTGTTGCATTCTGGGACTGATTGCCTGCGTTAACGGATTAAAAACGCGCATAGTGTGCGTTTTACATTGACTAACATTGTAACGCATAAAGCTAGCGTCGGCCGAAAAACTGCGCCTGGGTGCAGTGTAACGCAATGCACAAAAAGGCTGCGTTATATGTGAAAGCTAAAATGAAAGTCTATGGACTTTCATTTCACCTTGGGTAACGCAAACTTTACCCGTTGTGTTGAAACGCAGAAAATCTGCCCTAATGTGAAAGAGCCCTTAAGAATATTGGGAGCAACAACACTGTGAAGTCCAAAGAACACACAAGACAGGTCAGGGATCAAGTTATTGAGAAATTTAAAGCAGGCTTAGGCTACAAAAAGATTTCCAAAGCCTTGAACATCCCACGGAGCACTGTTCAAGCGATCATTCAGAAATAGAAGGAGTATGGCACAACTGTAAACCTACCAAGACAAGGCCATCCACCTAAACTCACAGGCCGAACAAGGAGACCGCTGATCAGAAATGCAGTCAAGAGGCCCATGGAGACTCTGGACGAACTGCAGAGATCTACAGCTCAGGGGGAAGACTCTGTCCATAAGACAACCATTAGTCATGCACTGTACAAAGTTGGCCTTTATGGAAGAGTGGCAAGAAGAAAGGCATTGTTAACAGAAAGCATAAGAAGTCCTGTTTGCAGTTTGCCACAAGCCATGTGGGGGACACAGCAACCATGTGCAAGAAGGTGCTCTGGTCAGATGAGACCAAAATGGAACTTTTTGGCCAAAATGCAAAATGCTATGTGTGGCAGAAAACTAACACTGCACATCACTCTGAACACACCATCCCCATTGTCTAATATGGTGGTGGCAGCATCATGCTCGGGGGGTGCCTCTCTTCAGCAGGGACAGGGAAGCTGGTCAGAGTTGATGGGAAGATGGATGGAGCCAAATACAGGGCAAACTTGGAAGAAAACCTCTTGGAGACTGCAAAAGACTTGAGACTCGGGTGGAGGATCACCTTCCAGCAGGACAATGACCCTAAACATAAAGCCAGGGAAACAATGGAATGGTTTAAAACAAAACATATCTATATGTTAGAATGGCCCAGTCAAAGTCCAGATCTAAATCCAATCGAGAATCTGTGGCAAGATCTGAAAACTGCTGTTCACAAACGCTGTCCATCTAATCTGACTGAGCTGGAGTTGTTTTGCAAAGAAGAATGGGCAAGGATTTCAGTCTCAGATGTGCAAAGCTGGTATAGACATACCCTAAAAGACTGGCAGCTGTAATTGCAGCAAAAGGTGGTTCTACAAAGTATTGACTCAGGGGGCCGAATAATTACGCACACCCCACTTTGCAGTTATTTATTTGTAAAAAATGTTTGGAATGATGTATGATTTTCGATCCACTTCTCACATGTACACCACTTTGTATTGGTCTTTCACATGGAATTCCAATAAAATTGATGCATGTTTGTGGCAGTAATGAAAACTTCAAGGGGGCCGAATACTTTTGCAACCCACTGTATTTCTTAGAATCTTAAAGGACCCTTGTAAGGGGAAAAAAAGAGTTGTTATTATTATTATTATTATTATTATTATTATTATTATTATTATTTATTGTATTTATAAAGCGCCAACATATTACTAGAGATGTGGCGAACGGTTCCCGAACCGTTCGCCGGCGAACATCTCTAAATTCATGGGCCTCTTACTACTTCCGGGTCGCAATGACCCGGAGTAGTACGCCTGCGCTGCCCGGCGGAGCGCGTCCTAGATCGCGCTCCCGTTGCCGGGCACTCTCTGCGCATGTGCGTGACGTCATGAGTGACGTCACGCTCATGCGCAGAGAGCGCCCGGCAACAGGAGCGCGATCTAGGACGCGCTCCGCCGGGCAGCGCAGGCGTACTACTCCGGGTCATTGCGACCCGGAAGTAGTAAGAGGCCCAGAGAGGTTCGCCAGGCGAACTGTTCGGCCCAACTCTACGAATTACGCAGCGCTGGACATTAATTTAGGTTACAGACAATATTTAGGGGTCACATACAGCAATATGACAATACAGGAATACAAGAAAACCAGATCACACAGCACAGTATGAGTATAAGGTAATGCTTAGTCAGTCACTGGAAGGAGCATGGAGATTAGGCAAGTTAGGTTCACTCAAATGCATAGCATGGTGCACATGATCAGGTAGGACACAAAAGGAGGAGGACCCTGCCCAAAGGCTTACAATCTAGAGGGAGAGGTAGGGACACGAGAGGTAGGGGACCAGAGTTCAGCTGTGGGTTTAGAGCAATTGTGAGGGGTGGTAGGCCAGAGTAAAAGGTGAGTTTTGAGGGCCTGGTGTAGAAGCCCCAGGTAAGTTGAACTTACCTGGTGCTTCTACTGACCCCTGCAGATGTCCTGTGCCTGCGCTGGGACAAATCAATCTTCCGGGTCCCTGCCACAGCTCACTTACGGTTTTTGCGACTTGCCCTGGCCGTCTGAATCCTCGCTCCCGCTGTCATTGCCTGAAGCATACTGCACCTGTGCAGGACGCTCCCGGCGACTTCAGCGGGAGCAAGGACGCACGAGGCCAGGGCAGCTGAGCAGTGAGCACAGGCGCAGTCGCAAAAACCAGAAGGGAGCCGTGGCGGGGCCCGGAGGATCGTTTTGTCCCAGCATGGGCACAGGACGTCTGCAGGGGGCGGTAGAAGCTCCAGGTAAGTTCAACTTTTTTTTTCCCCCCCTTACAGTCGTCCTTTTAAAGTAACTTAGATTTTTACTTTACAGGGTTAGTGTACTTATACACACAGATAGTCTGCTAAAACTTACCCCATTAACTGGGAGCACGATTTAGCTGCTATAACTCCAGATTACAGTGTAAAACATCCAATCTTTATTGTGTAAAAAAAAACGGACATGTGGACAATCAGCAACTCGCCAGTAATAGCTCACGCGTATCGGAGCAAACCATGCCTCATTAGTCATAGCTGGAGGGAAGTGTGTTCCATACAGGTATATAGAGCAGGTGAATCTCACCCACCAGGAGGTGTCCCACCTGCTCTTAAAGAGGAACTCCAGTGAAAATAATGTAGTAAAAAAAGTGCTTTATTTTTTACCATAATTATGTATGAATGATTTAGTCAGTGTTTGCTCATTGTAAAATCTTTCCTCTCCCCGATTTACATTCTGACATTTATTACATGGTGACATTTTTACTGTGGGCAGGTTATGTAGCTGCTCCTAGCTGTTTTGGCTGTTAGAGACAGCTGTAAACAGCTAATTCCTGTCTGTGAGTCTTGTTACATTGTGGCAGTTTCTCAGAGCTTCTTGTGGGAGGGGTTTCAGCACAAAATCAGTCATACAGCGCCCCCTGATGGTCTGTTTGTGAAAATCATTATATTTATCATGTAAAAGGGGGTATCAGCTACTGATTGGGATAAAGTTCAATTCTAGGTTGGAGTTTCTCTTTAAGGTGTCAGGTACTTCCATCAATTGTAAGGAAGATTTTGTTTTCCCGTAAAGGTTATCATGCTGTGGATAAACTTTCAGAGCAGACAGAAAGTTCTGAGTTTAGTTCCACTTTAAAATTTTACTTTAAAATATCCCAAAAATATGGCTTTCCTTAAAGCGCTAATCCACCTAAACTCTATTTTTGTGAGGGTCAAGTAAACATTGCAGTCTCTAAATATTTAATTGATGATGTTTCTGAAAAGTCACAGACTGCCTAGTACAGGCATGCTTTAAGGAGACTCTTACAGTAACCCCTTTCATGCAATGTACATCTGTTAGGTAGATTATGTATCGTCTAATGTATAGTTTGCTGACCATCTGTTGATCACATGGTACATATTACATATTTAAGCATTTATCTCAACGTTTCTTTGGTCAGCCTCTCCAAAACGAAGTCTGTTATATTTTAATCCCAAATATCTTTGTGTAGGTGTCAAATGAGGTAGAATCCCCATGTGCCATCTGCAGCCAGATGTGCTGAGTTTGTGGAAACACGTTTGGTAAAAACAGAACATCTTGGAAAAATCTCAAAGTGATCATGTTTATGGCATGTGTTTTCAGTATTATGATTTTTGTAGTAACATTTTAACTCTCTCTAACTCTAAGCTATAACATCACTGACGATTCTTTAAAATGTTTATTCTGCCCTTTTAAATGTACTTTTTCTATCAGTAACTACCGAATGAAGTTTGTCTTGCAAAGTCGCTGCAAATATAATTTAACCACTTATGGACCACAGGCTTAAACCCCCCCTAGTGACCAGGCTATTTTTTACAAATAAGTGCTCTGCAGCTTTAATGCCTCGCTGCAGAGCCACACAACCGTGCACACAAATGAACCCCCCTCCCCTTTTTTGCCCACCAACAGAGCTCTGATCGCTGCTGCAATGTTTATTTTTTATTTATTTATTTGTTTTCTTTTTAAATAAATTTAGCTATTTTTTATTTTTAATACTCCCCTCCCTCCCCCCGCCAGCCAATCAGGGCGATTCCTCCTCATGGGAATCAGCCTATGAGAGCGAATCGCGATCGGAGACTCTCTAGGGAACAGCCGAGTGACACAGCTGTCCCCAGTACAGCACTGCAGTAGATTGCAGTGCTGTACAATGTAAATAGACATTTTTGCCATCTAACAGTCTAATAGCGGCTGGGATACTGTTGATGGAGCGGAGCTCCGTCATTCAAGCGGGGATGCACAAGAATTGGTGCGCGCGATTCCCTGCAAAACCCCGCCCCAGGACTTGACGCCTTTTGGCGTTAGGCGGTCCTGGGGCTGTCACCTTCCCGACCCCTATCGGTGTTAAGTGGTCGGGAAAGAGATAATGTGATATATATATATATTTATATATATGTATATATATATATATATATATATATATATATATAAAATAGGGTGCTATAGCCATGCTCACCCCTTGGTACAGCATGGTGTGTGGCGTAAGTATAGTTATGCTGCCAGTTAACTGGGCGCAGGGTGAACCAAATGATGGCTCACCATGCTACCGCTCAAACTACCGGTGGCATTAAATACTATTCCTCCTCCGAGTCATAGCAACTTAGAGGGAGAAGTAATTTGGGGTCTGGCAAACCCTGAACTACCCTTCCACACTCCGCGCAGTGTAGCATTACTGCTACAGCAGCACCTAGTTTCAATGCTAAGAGCCATGCGTCAAATACACCTGCTTCGATGTATGTGAACTCTTAACTCCTAGCAATGGATACCATTGTTCATGTAACAGTCCTGTAATTGTAGTGAAACGTCACCATTTTTCAAGCACTATGGCCTCAATTCACTAAGCATTACCACATTTGGTCATGCAGAAAACAGCTGATTTTACCGATTGCCTTGCCAAATGCCAATTCACTAAACCTATTACCACACTGAAAAGTTACCGACTAGTGAGGTAAATTACATACTTGTGAGGTAAATACCTCAAGAAATTCCAATTTACAAAGATAAAAGCATTCAGTAAATCAAGTAAAAGTGTTCGCTATTTCCTTCAATCCCTGCCCAGCCTGTAACTCACAATCTCCATGTGGTAACATGGCCAGATGTAGCCAATAGGGAGAGCCAGACAGCACATAGGGAGAGCCACACAGCCCTGCATCTCACCTCATTTTATCCGATACCCTGGAGGGCAGGACTTCAGAATGGCAGAGAAGGAGACATTTAAATAGGCTTTTCTGTATCTCTTTAGATGTGCATATCTACAGTATATAATAGTATACAGAAGAGCTCAATCTAGTGGCTGCAGCACATTTAAAGGGATTGCCAGCGATGTACTGGACAGAAAAAAAACCAACTCATACACTCCACTTGTGGGAAGATTCACAGATTCCTGCCAGATCTGCTTCACAGCCAGTGAGACTTACAGAGCAGGGCTTAGTGAAAGGAAAAATGTTTTTTCGGTATATTACCAAACTTCTACCGCATGTGGGAAATCTTAGTGAATTTGGGAAAAAAGTATAATATACCGAATTGCTGTTTGCTACCTGCACACTGAAAATTTACCAACCTTTCGTGCATCAGCCCACTAACTCTAAGTGTATGTGTGCATGCGCGCATGCATGCTCCTGTGTGGCCAACCTTATAGGCAAGTCATAATTTCATAATATCCTCTTATTATCATGATACATCCTAAGCTTTCTTTGTGACATATGCTTATAGCTTATATACGTCAGGGTTTCAAGCCCAATGTAGTCAAGGCTTTGAATTCTGGCTATACCAGCCTGCATGGGAGACAAGGGGTTAAAGAATCTTGGGAGGAAGGACCTCACATCATTTTTTTTTACTTTATTTATTTAATGCAAATAATAGGTATATTTGCAAAGGATCCTTATGCAGCAATATTGTGGATGTACAGCGATCCCTAACAAAAGCCTAACAACTTGTTCCGGGGTTTCCTGTTGGGCAGCAAGCTGTAACCTCGTACTGACCAACAAGAAACTCCAGCAGGAAACTCACTGTGGTTACTGGGGACATATGTATATTTTCACTGACGGGTAGATACAATATCTGATATTTAACCACATTTAACCTGCCTGGCGTTCTATTAAGATCGCCAGGCAGGCTGCGGGAGGGTTTTTTTTTAATAAAAAAAAAACTATTTCATGCAGCCAACTGAAAGTTGGCTGCATGAAAGCCCACTAGAGGGCGCTCCGGAGGCGATCTTCCGATCGCCTCCGGCGCCCAGAATAAACAAGGAAGGCCGCAATGAGCGGCCTTCCTTGTTTTGCTTATATCGTCGCCATAGCGACGAGCGGAGTGACGTCATCGACGTCAGCCGACGTCGTGACGTCAGCCGCCTCCGATCCAGCCCTTAGCGCTGGCCGGAACTTTTTGTTCCGGCTGCGCAGGGCTCAGGCGGCTAGGGGGGCCCTCTTTCGCCGCTGCTCGCGGCGAATCGCCGCAGAGCGGCGGCGATCAGGCAGCACACGCGGCTGGCAAAGTGCCGGCTGCGTGTGCTGCTTTTTATTTCAGCCAAATCGGCCCAGCAGGGCCTGAGCGGCAGCCTCCGGCGGTACTGGACGAGCTGTGCTCGTCCAGACCGCCCAGCAGGTTAAAGGGAATTTTACTTACCTAAGGGTAGGGAAGGGTCTGGGTCCTACAGAGGCTTCCCGTTCTCCACCCCGGTGTCCTCCTCGTTCCCCCACAGGCTCCCCTGTTAGCAGTCCATGACCGTTTGGTCTTAGACTGCTCTCTTCCGCATTGGGTAGCCTTCGGCAGTCTTCAGGAGCACTCAGGCTTCCAAAGACATACTGTGCATGTGCAAACGCCCTCTCTCGCGTACTTGTGCATGCGCATTACAGAACAGCTGGTCTTCAGAAACCCAAGTGCTCCCAAAGAATGCCAAAGTCTCCCGCGGCAGGAGTCTCAAATGGAGGAGCCAGGGGAACAAAGAGGCCGGCAGGAGAATGGAAAGACTCTGTAGGACCCAGAGCCTTCCCTCTCCTTAGGTGAGTAGTTTTTTTTTTTGTTCTTTTTAAATCTGCTTCAGACTCACTTTAAAAACCTTTTTCCTAATGTAATGTTATTGATGTTCTAAAGGCTACAAGTCTTTTTAAAAAAGATTTCCCCCTTTTTCTCACTATTGTCCTTAACATACTTTGACAATTTGGTGATTATAGCTTTTAGTGCTATTAGTAGTCGCTGTTGACTTCAATGCAATTTCTTTTTTTTTTATTTATGTTTTTATTGGTTTTGAATAAGAAAAATATTAACGTACAAACATTTGGTCCATATCAAAGAAAATACAATTCAAAGATTAAGCTTACTGTACATTTAGCTGAAGAGTATTTTAAAGTATCTGTAGGGTCAAACAAAGTCTATGTACACATTAGATAGCTTACAGAGAGAGACCCACAGGGTGCGGGCTCATACCGCACTTTCATACCAGCGGGCCCTCAAGCTCATGCCTTGCTGTCCAATTCTAACTAGAGAGGACCAAAGAGCATTATGTCTAATCTAAGAGAAGTGAAAAGAAAATGAAAGAAAAGAAAAATATAGAAAGTCTAAAAGAAAAGAGAAAGTAGAGAAGAAATAGAGTGAGTCAGGGGGTATTTTCAGCCGAACCTATCATTTCAGTAGTCTGAGGGATAAGAGAGAGCACATATGGTTATACTGAATGAGCCCATCAGATAGATGCATGGAAAGTCGTGGAGCTCCAAACCTTATCAAACAATAATTGTTTATCTGTTAGTTTAGCTGTAAGTAATTCCATCTTATATATAGGATAATTTAGCCAAAAACTCTATCCTAGAAGGTATTTTAATATCTCTCCAGTGCTTAGCAATTAAGCATCTAGCAGTTGTCAGGTAATGGTTAAGCAAACGATTGTTTGGGAAATATCAAAGTTGGAGAAAGTGTACGAAGAAAGTTCCCAATTTGCATATATTGCAGATGGAATTCCTCCTTAACCTATTTTGGTTCCTGGACGTAGAAACTACGTCCAGGAACCATGCGCGCTACCGCGCGCTCCCGCGGCCGATCGCGTGCGTGCGATCGTGCGCGTGCATGCGCAGCTCTAGGGCCAACCCCCCGATCCACGCTACAGTAGATACACTGTAGCGTGGATGAAGGGGGTTGGCCCTAGAACTGCGCAGCCGCACTCGTGGCAGGTGCGGACTGCGCAGCCGCGGCCAGCTCCGGCAGCCATATTAGCAGAGGCAGGAGAGCCCGACCCGGGCCCTGCGGTCGTGACAGGCCAGGGGGTCTATTGAGCGGCGGGGACCCGGCGGAATGACACGGAGGGTGCGGATGGCGTCCTCCGTGTCTTTTAAAGAGATGCAGGTACTGCACTTTTTTAACTTTTTTTTTTAATAATCTGGCCTCGTAAGTCCTTTAAGGATTTCAAAAGACATTAGACGATTATCCGATGGATCCAAAAGATCTTCTATAAATCTGATGCGATTCATGTGCTACTTGGAGTATGCTGGAAAATTAAGACCAGGACCAAAATCAGGAGATCCTAGAACAGGACGAAGAATAGCAGTTGCAGGAAAAAGATCCATCTTTTTTTGAAGAGAGGACCACAGATGAATGTTTGTAGTTATTGAAGAAAAGATTTTTGCTGATTGAGGAATGTTTTTGGTATTTGACCAAAGAGCAGAGCTAGGGTGCCATGGAGCAAAGTGATAAAATTCCATCTGGGACCAAGCTGCATGTGGAAATTTAGAAAGCCAAGCTACCATCTGTCTTAGTTGTGAGGCTACATAATAATTATAAATATTTGGCACAGATAGTCCACCAAATTGCCTTTGAAGCATTAGAACTGAACTAGCAATCCTAGGTGGTCTATGGTGCCAAATAAATTGAAACACCTTACGTTGGAGAGGAACAAACATGTGTTTAGGTATATCCAGAGGCATTACTGACATTACATATAATATCTTAGGTAGGGAGTTCATCTTAAAAGAGACCATTCGGCCTATCCATGAGATGGGGTAGTTTTCCCAATGATTTAGATCCGAGGAAATTCTGGAAAATAGAGGGGCAATATTAAAGAGAACCCGAGGTGTGTTTAAAGAATGTTATCTGCATACAGAGGCTGGATCTGCCTATATAGCCCAGCCTCTGTTGCTTTCCCAAACCCCACTAAGGTCCCTCTGCACTCTGCAATCCCTCATAAATCACAGCCGTGCTGTGAGGCTGTGTTTACATCTGTAGTGTCAGTCTCAGCTGCTCCCCCGCCTCCTGCATAGCTCCGGTCCCTGCCCCCGTCCCTTCCCTCCAATCAGCAGGGAGGGAAGGGATGCAGGCAGGGACTAGAGTTCTGCAGGAGGCGGGGAGAGCAGCAGACTGACACTATAGAGATAAACACAGCCAGCTCTGACAAGCTGTTTGTCAGCAGCGTGGCTGTGATTTATGAGGGATTGCAGAGTGCAGGGGGACCTTAGGGGCGTTTGGGATAGCAACAGAGGCTGGGCTGTATAGGCAGATCCATCCTCTGTATGCAGATAATATTCTTCAAACCCACCTCGGGTTCTCTTTAAGCTTCAATAGTTGAGAAGTACTTTTGGGGATAGTTATTCCGAGATATTTCAGGGAGTCCTGTTGGATTCTATATGAATATCCTGTAAGGATTGAGGTTAGCTGGGCATCAGGAATATTTAAAGATAAGACTTCAATGCAATTTCTGAAAGTGTTTCAGCAATAATTGGCGGTTCCATCTGACGTTTGAGGAAGTTTGAGGTGTCAGAGGTGTCCTTGCTTATCTCTATCCAGTTATTCACACACTAACAAACAGTAAGGCTCGGTTCCCATCTGCAGCTGGATCACATGCAGGCAGCGGGAGAGGACAGTGTAGTGTCCGCTATGGTCTGGCTGGAGCCCAGGGTAGATGCTTTACCACCATAGACTATAAGGGGAACGCATCCGCCTGTCCGGGATTACCACGGATTACACAGAAATGCAGATCAACGGATCAAATGGATCTGTTGCAGACTTACAAGTGTGAACAGCCGCTATATATAAAATAGGAGCCATTTACTGTCATTTTTTTTTTGTCCTTATTACTGCATCGCAAAACTGTCAGTTTTACTCTTAAATGGGAACACTGCCTAACAGTGTGGTGTTTGCACTATACTCGAACAAAACCTTAACTAACCTGGATTGAACTAATCAAATCTGATGGAATCCTTTGCATTAACGCTAGTTAGTCCTTTGTTAACAAAATAACTGGTGAGGCGTTTTACTGGAATTGCACTCCTCTGTTTTATGTGTGACATAAATAAATCTAACGGCCATGTGTTAGTCTGATTACTTTTAAAAGTAATTAACAGGAGTGCTTAGCATAAATAGAATTAACAATATTCATTACCAAAACAAAATAAACTGGTATACAGGCCAAAATGGCTCAGCAACTGCTTGAGGGAAGCAAAATGCATGTGCACATCGGGCAAGGGACAACCTTTGACCTTCCTTCTAGCACTAAATTATAACAGTTCATTAGCCTTAAGGGCCTTTGGTTTATAGATAACTTTGTATATCCACCACAGATATGGTACTGCATCCTGTGAGGTGTACAGTACGGGCCATATGCAATTCACTTTTTCACCTTGGTTTTCTCCTAGGTGATATTTTCACAACTTGTAAATAAAATGTCTTTTACACCGTCAGCAAGCAAACAAATACTCAAAATAATTTTGGCAGTACTTTTTCACCTTACTTTTGGTACTTTTTCCATCGCAAAGAGCTAAAAGGTTATTTTAAATCAAAGATGAAAAAATATTTCCTAGTAGAAAGCTCAGGAGAAAAAGTGAATTGCATATGGCTCCAGGCCCCATATGCAATTCACTTTTTCACCTGAGTTTTCTCCTAGGAGATAATTTTTCATCTTTGATTTAAAACAACTTTTCAGCACTTTTCAACTAAAAAAGTACCAAAAAGTAGGTGAAAAAGTACTATCAAATTGTATTGAGTATTGTCTTGCTTTGTAGTGGCTTAAAAGGCATTTTGTTGACAAGTTTAAAATTATCACCTAGGAGAAAACTCAGGTGAAAAGGTGAATTGCATATGGGCCCATGTGTTTAAACTGGATCTACCATCCGAGTCTCATAAACATAAAATGCATGGTTTAGGAACTGTACATTTCATAATGAGGCTCAGCTGATGATATTTTGTCTTCTCTCTGCTGCTGACATTCTGTGGATCACGACATCATGTGGCAGCAAGTATTCAACTTCATGGCTGGTTGTTCTTTTTACCTTTTCAACCCTCTATCTTTAATATCTCATTGTCTATTTCTGATGGAGATTTCTCTACAGAGCTGAAGATAACATTAGAATATGTGGAGAACATTCAGCCATCATAGTATTACAGTAGAGTAGACATGAAAAACTGCTCTGGTCTCACGAGAAATGTTGTTACTGAGCATGCTGAGGAAGTACGGTAACCAATAGACATGGACACATTTGTTAGTTCCCTTACAGCTCACTGAAATAAAGACAGTTTGAAAATTATACAGATGTGGTTGTGGACAGATTTGCTGGTACTCTCCCATAGGAAAATATATCTTCAGCATTCTCTGGAACATGAAATTGTTTGTCACCCATGACTGTTTATCTCGTATTTGACAAAAAACAGACTTAGTGTTAAGAGTTTCAATTAAGCACTTACTTCAACTAATAACACAAATGAAAATGGCAGTGACAAAAAAATAATCAGCACCTCATCACAATATTTTGTTGTAAAAATGCAATCCATGGGGGGCGTGGCTTGCTAACGGCCATGTGAGGACGCACCATTTCCCGCTACCCGGACCCATAAACAGTCTATACAGCACCTTTACACCCACAGATTTGGCTCATGGGAGGAGGCAAGAAGAAGGGAGAGAGAACCCAACACAATACACCGTCTCACTCCCAAGTCAAGCGCTTTTTGCGGCCGCTCGAGAGGAGACTGCAAGAGCAGGAGAACACGGGTATGGCGGAGACAAGTCGGGCCGCAACTCCCAACCACCGAAAGCAAGCAGCGAGGCAAATGCCTCTCCTGCAGGCAAATCCCTCTCGCCTGACCATTCTCAGAGTCTGCCAGACAAGAAGAGACGGACCCAGCTGCCGAAGCATTTCCTAAAGCCGACACTACACCAACATCCACAGGACATGGATCGCTGAAAGATAACTCAGCCCCAAAGAATGCAGAGGCAGCGCAAGGTAGGCCTGTCACTTTCATACAGCAAACTAAACACTTCCCGCCATGATGCAGAGACTGCCATGCGGCCTTCTACTAGTGCCTTACCCTCTCCCAGACAGCTCTCAGGCCCTACATCACCTGATGGAGCTGAATCCTTCATAGAAGTAGACCTGCATGAATATATCAGATTGCTTCCCACCAAACAAGATCTTGAGAGCTGCGTCACCAGAATAATGGAGACATATAAACAAGAGATGGCTGAATTCCGCCAGGATTCCTCTCATGTGACACAAAGAATAGAGGAAGTGGAATAATGCCAGGAGGACTTAAATGACTCTAAAATTACAACAAACCACCGTTGATGCTCACTTTGAACACATTGCAGCCTTATATATGAAGATAGATGACTTAGAAAACCGCCACAGATGGAACAACATTTGTATCAGGGGTGTCCCTGAAACTACAAAAGCCCCCGACATCATTGCCACTACCGAAGCAATCTTTAATCTTTTCCTGGGTACCCCAGCAGACAATAAAATCAAGATAGATCGAGTACACAGAGCAGCTGGCCCCCGAGAAGCAACCCGACCAAACCTCGATACATTATCTGCAGAGTGCACTTTTTCACAGAATAGGGAGCCATCATGACTGCTGCATGCAAAAAAGGTGACGTAGACTTTGATGGAGCGAAAATCCGCTTGCTACCAGATCTCTCAAGCTTAACCCTCCGACTACACCATGCATCTCGTCTGTTACTTGAGACTCTAAGAAAACGTGATATTCTCTATTGATGGGGATACCCCTTTGCCATCTTCATCAGAAAAGATGGTAAATCTGCAACTCTCCCAAAGACTTGCCTAAAATAAGGGAAACCTGTGATCTTCCTGATATCATCTTGGATTCCACCTCCGTTGCTCTCCCTCAAAGAGAGAGGTGGAAGGGGAATCCGAGACGTAACAGGTTCCAGAGGAACAACGATAACAGATAACTTTACGTAATATCTAATATCTTTCCTTGCTTCAGCTCTTGATCCCCACCATATGGCGGTTCCCTTCATTAATTTAGACATAAATGAAGTTCCCTGGTCTGTCAAGATTTCTTTAGGCAAACCAGTTCTTGTAAACATGTGGAAGAGCCCTCGTGCAATCAGCTTGGAAGATGTGTTTCTCAGGGGTACTGCTTCCAGATAGCGGGTGGCATAGTCTAAAACTACCAGGATATACTGGTGACCCCGGGCAGACCGGACTAAGGGCCCAACTAAATCCATGGCTATTCTTTCAAAAGGGACCTCAATGACTGGTAATGGGACAAGTGGACTGTGAAAGTGAAGAGCAGGCGCACACATCTGGCAGTCAGGGCAGGATTCACAATATTTCTTAACATCCCCATGCATTCCAGGCCAAAAGAACCTTTGTAAAATCCTGTCCTTGGTCTTCATCATACCCTAAATGACCCCCTAGGGGATGTTTATGGGCAAAGTCTAGGACCATAGTGCGATAAGGCTGAGGCACAACAAGCTGTTCCACAATTTCATCCTGTACCTTGCAAACTTGGTATAATAAATCAGCATTTACTGCCAGGTGAGGGAACAGTTTGTCAGCCCCCGGAACATGGGGTTCACCATTTACCACCTTAACATTTTCCCAAGCTTTGCTCAGAGTGGGATCTCTCAGTTGGGCAGTACCAAAGTTATCCTGAGAAACCTCTAAATCTGAAAGCACCGTACCCTCTGAGGCTTCTGGGGACAACTCTGTCTCTCCCGCAAGAACAGACAGTGGAAAAGACATTTCATTATCAACTTCATCAGCAGCCTTTGTTTCAACATTATTCTTATCCAATCCCGGGCTATTTGCATTACCAAGATCTGAACACTTGTCATTTTTCCCTTCCCACAAGTTCCAAAACAGGGGAAATTCCCTCCCCAAAATAACACTGTGTGCCAAATTTGGGCTCACCACTACTTCCTGTGTGGCAGGCCCACAGTCTGTCTCTAGGGTGAGAAGGGCTGTAGGGTATCGTTTAGAGTCTCCATGGACACACTGCACCGTGATGTGCCTATCACCAAGCAAGGCATTGTCCACCAGGCTGGCATGTACAAGGGTCACCAAACTGCCAGAGTCTAAAAGGGCTTGGACGGTTTGGCCAGATACCTTTATCAAAGTCATGAGTGATTCAGAGTTCGCCAGGTATACAGGTCGGGCAAACAAGGACCTCCGCCTGGCATGATCACACTCCATTTCCTCTATAGCCATAGGGCAGTTAACAGCAATGTGTCCCCACTCATTACATCGCCAGCACTGAACAGACCCTGGGTTCCTTGTAGTGGACACTGGGCGAACTCTGCCTGTCCCTTTAGGACCCTCAGGGGACTTCCGCTCCCCCACAAATCCTCCCGCCATACCAGCTTTTGTCTTACCAGTAATCTGGGGAGTAGACAGTTTCTGGGTCCAGGAGCGCTGGGCAGCAGACCACGCCAGGGAATCCTCCGCAGCCAAGTAACGTTCCACCAGCTCAATAAGTTGGTCGGCTGATTGAGGATCTGCATGGCTCACCCACCTTCGCTATGCCGGCGGCAGTGAGTGCAAAAAACGGTCGACTGTAACCCTTTCAACAATCTGGGGACCAGTCAACTTCTCCAGTTCAAGCCACTTCTTTACCAGATGGATCAAGTCGTGCATCTGTGACCTCGGGGAGCTTGCTGCCGAGTAGGTCCACTTGTGGACGCGTTGGGCCCTCACGGCCGGCGTAACCCCAAGCCGTCTCAGGATCTCACCTTTCAATTTGTCGTAGTCTTTGGCATCTTCCAAAGCAAGATCAAAATAGGCCTTTTGGGCATCACCAGTCAAGAAAGGCGCTACCAATGCTGCCCACTGCGGCTTAGGCCAGGCTTCCCTCTCTGCCGTCCTCTCAAACGTATGAAGGAAAGCCTCCACATCATCATGTGGTGTCATTTTCTGGAGGAAATGACTTGCACGGATAGCACCTCCATTGCCAGGACCAGCCAGCTGATCCTCCTGGTTACGAACCACCAGTTGCTGCACCAACTCAGCCATAGCTTTCCGATCAGCCTCAGCAGTGTGCCGATCCACTTCTGCTGCTGCAGCCAGACTTTCACACATTGCCATAAACTGCTGCTGCACCGCCAGGGTCTGCTGTTGGATGGCTGCATTAGTTTGTCACTGTTCAGCATTTGCCTGTTGTAAGGCTGCATTGGCCAACGCTAATTGCTTTACCAACTCATCCATGCTGCAGTGCAAGCTTTTAAGTCTCTTATCAAACCCGCTGGCTCTGTAGGAGTGCTAGCTCTAGTCTGCCCGCATCCGAGCACCAATTGTGAGGGACCAGCTTCAGATGGTAAGCATTTAGCAGGAACAGAGCAGCTCCAAGCAGGTTTATATGCAAACATAAATCAAAGTTTATTTTGGCAGCAGGTTCACAAACAACAGTTTGCAGTTCAGTAATAAAGTAATTCCAAAAAACAAGGGTAAGGCCAACTCCGGCCGGGTGCTTACTTTCAGCGTTGAGTAACACACAAACGTCAGTCCAAAAACACATGCAGTTCCCTGCAGTAGCTTCTTAGCAGAGCTACTTCCTGGAAACAAATGAAAACCTTTTCCATGCAGACTGACAGAACCTGTGGGACACACCTCTCTCTCACCTCTTCCTCTCCAGAGAGTTATTAGCTCTGTTGTTAACCCTTTGTGGGCTAGACAGGCAGCAGTCCACAAACATAATACATAATATATTCCACCCAGGACCTGGCGACCAGATGCACCCACCCTGCTCTACATCTGGTCAGCTCCGGACGCTTCTCAAGGCTTTAACCCCTGTCACTCCTGAAAGTCAGCAAAAGCCTATCCTCCGGAGCTGCTACAGGATGTAGCGCCTGAACCTGGGTGCAACATACCGTCCATCGCACACCACTTGTGACAAAGAGAGTGGCACTTTGCCAGCCACTTTGTCACAATACCTAATGTGACTAGACCGGCTGGCAAGCACA
Source organism: Hyperolius riggenbachi (assembly GCF_040937935.1). Taxonomy (NCBI): domain Eukaryota; kingdom Metazoa; phylum Chordata; class Amphibia; order Anura; family Hyperoliidae; genus Hyperolius; species Hyperolius riggenbachi. The sequence goes on along the minus strand of NC_090646.1, from coordinate 191,344,246 downwards.
TCCCATACCTGCCCTACGTACTTTACCCTCCCCGCCTCCTTCCCCTTCCACACTTTTCTACTTCTCTGTTCTAGCCTCCTTTCTTTTTCTTCTTTTGTTGACGTCTTTTAAGTCTTAAGCTTATAATTATTCAAGGTACATTCTACACTTCGCTATATGCACAATATTATACTTGATAATGCTAACCACCCTCTCCTAAATAGCCATTCCAGAACAATGTTACTGTATTTACTTGGCTAAACATCGGTCCATGACACCTCTTGAAGCAGGCAGGGAAAAAATAGATAATTAACTTTGTAGAGGGATGGGTCTGAATCCCATAAAGCCATTCAGATCCTCTCTTCACGCCCTTGTTCTACCACTGTCTCTGTTCTTTGACCAACTTAGTTGAATATGTCTTCAGCCCTCCTTGGTGGATCAATACTGCGCACGTGCGAGTCCAGGCTCATGCATATGCAGTATGGATGCGCCTATCTTCAGAAGCACTCGGGGATGTGAATGCTTCCAAGGCCTGCCATGGAGTCTCGAAGGTACGGAAATTCAAATGGGGACAGAGGTGGAACGAGGGCACAGGGAGAGGACTGGGGAGGCTCTATTGGAGCCAGAGCCTTTCTTCTACATGTGTAAGAATTTAACCTGAAGTGAGTTTCCTTGCTCAAGTTTGCTTTTAAGCTTTTGCATATTTTTTTTTTAAAAAGCACATATTCTGTTGTGTCTTCTATACATACTGACTAACAGAATATTTCTGCCACTCCATGGATTAGTGCATATGTGTAAAATTGATAACAATGACTTCTGCAGTGTGCAGCCAATTACCCATGTAGCAAGGTAGGAGTTTGTCAGCAATCTGTTCTCCAAACAGGTTGCTATTGCCATAGTTTCAGAGTTTAACTTCGTGTCAGTTTTGGAAATTTGATGATGGTTGGAAATTGAAATGGAAAGAACATTTTAATTATACTAAATTAGAAAAAGACTTGTATGGCACATATCTTTTTTATTGCAGTTTGGTAATGAAAGCAGAATTTTCTTTTAGGGCCTGAGCCCACTGCTTCATTTTTAAAAAACGCATAAAAACACATACCTTTTTAAAGCTAATTAGAAACGCGTTGATGCATTTAAATGCGTTTAAACACGTTAAACTGCCCGGAAACGCATTAAAACGCCTGAAAACGCATTTTAAAAACACTTGAAAAATGCATGCGTTTTTAAAAACGCAGCAGTGTTCTCAGGCCTTAAGGCTTTTACCCCAGGATATTCTGAAGTTGGACACATTAAAAGCACAATACTAATGGTTCTGCTACGCAACACTTTATTATAGCACAAACATATTTTGTAGCACTGCACAGATAAACATTTTACAGACCAGTTAAATACACAAATAGTGGCATTAATGGACGGTACAATAGTGGATGAAAGTACAGTTGTATAGCACATCCTAAATGCATCAGTCCGCTACTGCAGCAATCCTAAGATATAAGGGCTTTAAGGCCTCTTTCACAGTGGGACGTTGCGTTTGATGCAACGCTAAAGTCGCACAACGTGCCCCTAACGCAGCGCATGAAGGTTATAAAATTGGACGTTATTTTGCACTGTGTTATGTGTCTCTTGGTGCGCCGTTTCCGTCGCATACTGATGGAACGAAAACGGCGCATGCGTTACATTTTTATACAAAAACATTACTAAGCATGTGCAACACACATAACGCAGCAAATTTATTGCTAAACGCACAGCATGCAGCACTTTCTAAATATTGCTACACGTTACACACAACGCAACGTGTGCACTGTGAATGTTGCACAGACTTAGTATTGCTGTGGGTTAGTCCACGTTAAAACATTTTCTAACGTGCAACTTTAACGTCGCACTGTGAAAAAGGCCTAAGAGGGTAAGTGGTGGGCACAGAACTTTGTGAATTCTGTGGATGTTTCTTATAGTGGCCACTAATGATCCAATCTTTTCCATCCAATCTTCTTACCATTTATATGTAATATAAGTGACTGCCTAACCTATCCATTCAATATATTCACTCAATTTTCCCTTATACTGCATACAGTAGATTTGGTAAAATTGGATGAAAAAGATTTGATCATTGGTGGCCACATATAGTTGGAGATAATAGGAAGAGATTAAAACACACTTGAAGTGATGTGAAATGATGAGATAAATATAGGTATATGTAGCACTAGCCCTTCTGAGAAATTGTCTAAAGTACCTTTCTGTTTTCCAGTACAGCAAGTGTTAAACTAGAGTTGCTACCTATGCAAATGAGCTTGCTTGTCGAAGAGCTTGTTGAATTCAGTCCATTTCCTGAAAAATATAATCTGAAAGCGTGTTATCTGAGTGAGAAATGTTTGTGATAAGGTTTTAGTGCTTGAAAAGTTAAAGTGTCATTACTTACAGAAAAGAGATAATTTGCATATTTAGTAGTAGTGCATTGTGGGTAACCACAAATGTTCACTTATAACTGAATTATTGCAAATTTCCTTCTGTTTTAAGAAGGCAATTACACCAAGCTTTGCTTTTTTAGTAGGAGGGCTTTTTTGGTTCCTTTTATCCCCCTATACATTCCTAGTAGTTTGGGTCACCCTAAGCTGCTTGGTTGCTCTGTTGTACTGGTCCAAGCCCTATTTCATACAGCTTTATCAATCCCTGCCATGTACTGAAGAGGACCAAAAGTCCGAAACAGGCTGTCTACATCTGGGTTTGATATGGCTGTGTAAAACTTAAAGCTATAGGCTTGCTATACACCAGCGGTTCTGGATGCTTGCTTTGCTTAACAAGGGCGAAAAGGGATAATTTGCATATTTAGTAGTAATGTGGATACTAAATATGGATAACCACAAATGTTCACTTATAACTGAATTATTGCACATTTCCTTCTGTTTTAAGAAGGCAATGACACCAAGCTTTGCTTTTTTAGTAGGAGAGCTTTTTGGTTCCTTTTATCCCCCTATACATTCCTAGTAGTTTGGGTCACCCTGAGCTGCTTGGTTACTCTGTTGCACTTAGAGTATGTATGTATTTAGTTTAGCAAGGCAGATTTGTCTTGGCTGCTGTTTAGAATTAAAGGGTAACTTTAGTAAAATAAATTTGCCCAGTTTAACTTACCTAGGGCTTCTCCTAGCTCCCTGTAAGCTACTGGTCCCACACTGTCATTCCACTCAGATTCCTTCAGCAGCTATGCCACTCCAAAACCTGGTCGACTAAGCAAGTTGCCAGCTACTGCCCCGAACGGTGAACCATGGTGTGTGCGCAGTTTCAATTTTTAGAAACTGCACAAGCGCAGAGTGCTCCTGGCCATGGGAGTGCAAACAAGGAGGTGCACGACCCAAGGCTGCGCATGTAGCTTTCAGAGGGGCACAGCTGCTGAAGGGATCTGAACGGAATGACAGCGCGGGACCTGAAGGACTACAGAGGGCTAGAAGGAGCTACTCGTAAGGTAAACTGAGCATATTTGCTTTAATTTAGATTTCCTTTCAATAGGATCAGTAAGAAAAAAAGTGCTTCTCATGTGTACCCTTTTATGGTGTACCCTATGGTGTAAAAGTGCTTCTCTGGATCACCCGTCTTTCTCTCCGTTCCAGCGCTGTCAGCCACCAAACATCCGCTGGGGCTCCGGGATCATAACAATCCTGTGTGAGACTTTGGGCTAAGGTGGAAATAGTTGAGCCCCATTGAATCCTCTCTACAGCGAATACATAGACACCGCACGCCTGCGCAGTAGAGCGGATCCGATCGGGTGCGGCTATTTCCACCCGAGCCCGAAGGAAAGATGTGGGAGGATTCTCCTCTTTCCAGGTAAGTTTCTAACTTTTTGCCTGAGGTTCACCTTGGGTTCTCTGGAAGGTAATAACCTGCATGCAAGGAGTTCACTGGAAAGAACAATATACCAACCAGGATAAACATTTACAAAATGATCCAGTTCAACTGAGATAGTTAGCTCTGCAGAAGACATGTGATGGCTTTGCTGCTAGCCCTGGATAACTGGAGAGGTTACTGTGATGAGGACGACACATCATCATGGCTGCTGCTGAAACGAATCGCAGCTCAGATTTTAATTTATCGTGAAGAAATCACATCGTCAAGAGACATCTGGTATTGTGTACATGTTTACCCCATGCAACAATATATAATTCCATTTGATGGTTTGTTAATTGTTCCAGCCATCTCCGGGACTCTCTTCACCACGTTTTAATGTGTTTTAGATTTTGTAAGTCGTGCTGTGCAAGCCTGGAAAGTAGAATATAGTTGTTTTTCTTGTTATATTATTTTGGGCATACATCTGTGTCTCTCTGTTATTTATATTCTTAGAATAATAGTTTGTTCTCCGCTCACAGCTCAGTTTTACAAGCACAATGAATCTCTTCTCCTATGAGGGATTGCAATCTAATTAGTTGGTGCCTAAGAGATATGAAACCAAAACAATTTATGCAGATCCATAAAATGAATAGATGAATCAAATCAAATCTAAATATTAATGTATTTCATTTTATATGACCAGTCAGAACTATATATTAAATCTTCTTCCAGGAACACATTGGGTCACAACGGGAGAGCACAATGTACTAAGCTAGGATACATTTATGAAATTATAAGAAGCATAATCCTCACACTAGCTTGACCTTCAGCCCTAACACGCTTTAATTTAAAATGTGTTTTCCTTCCTTTTTATATAACACAGTACAAATGATGCAATATACTGGTGGGGTGGAGATGCCCTTTGCCATCAGACCACTGTAGATAAGTTCATGGACAAACCTGTAAATGATACCATGTGCAGCATTCAAGCTTTACTTAAAGAGGAACTTTAACAACACATAGTAGAATTCAGTAAATAATTAATGATACCCACTTTTTTTGTTAAATATCCTGGATTCAGCATCAGAAACACTTCCTGTAGCTATATAATGCTGTATATTGGTACATAGCCAGTGCCGGATTTACCATAAGGCACTGTAGGCACGTGCCTACAGGCGCCTGATGATGGAGAGGCGTCTTACTTCCTTACCCGAGCGCCTCTTCCTTCCTTCCCTGTGCAGAGTCCTGATGAGAGTGTAAATGCTCTTGGAATTCCATTGATGAGATCTCCCTTCAGTCAGGGGCACTACTAGCTGCTTAATACTGAGGTTCCTCTAGCTACTTAATACACGGGGGCAAAAACAAGTTACTAAATATTGAGGGTACCACTGGCTACCTAATACTAAGGGGCACCTGTAGCTACCAATGACGAGCAAGGAAAGTAAGGGAGAAATGATAGCTAGGACAGCCAGCACACTTGCAGTGCAGTTTGGCGGGGGTTTGTAGGTTTAAGGAAGGTGAAGTCTAAGGTGCCAAGACATCTGTGCCTATAGGCTCCTGTGAGGTAAATCCGGGCCTGTACATAGCCCTTCCACTGAGGCTTAAGCTATGTACCCATGTCACGTTTTTCCCAACGAGCACCAAGTGGTTGTTTACTGCGACGTGGGTACAGTCACACAACCACACGAACGTCACTTAGCATCGCACCGCCTTAGCAATGACCGTCATGGTGGATTGGATCGCTAAGACCCCGACGACTCCCATACAAAGTCCCGTGATCCCTTGAAGTTTTGTTCTCTCCCGACGTGTAGCGTCACGTTATGTCGTGCATACCCGCCGGCAGGAAGAAGAGTTGCTTGACAACCGTCATCAAGCACTCATCGCAGGACCCACTGGGAGGTGAGTACGGGGCTTCAATCTAGGCTGTTTATTATGCAGAATCCCTCTCCCCTACAGACATCACCTGCCTGTACTAAACTGTACCTGAGACGAAAGGGTTGAAAAGTTTTATACATACCTGTGGCTTCCTCCAGCCCCCTCCATGCAGATAGCTTCCTTGCCGCCGTCCTCCGCCTCCTGGATGCGCTGGTAGATGTCCCGTTATCTTTGGTCTCAGGTTTACTTAAAATGTTGCTGGCAGTTGTAAATTTCAGAATGTAAATCAGGGAGAGAAAAGGTTTTACAATGTGCAAACATTGACTAAATAATCGATAAATGATTGTTGTAAAAATATATAAGCAATTTTATTAATTATGTTCTTTTAACTACAGTTCCTCTTTAACACAGTGAATAGTGGACAACCCGGTTTGCAAGAGCAACACGTATTAATCAATCTTACAATAAAAAAAATATTTGAGTAACTAATGCTGATCTCTTTTTAAAATATGTCAGTTGGCTGGCTGTCATGGTAATGCTCTGCTTCTGTCAGTCATCGCATGGTGTTGCACTGAAGTAGAGAGTACACAATAACCACATTGCTTGGCAAATACAGCTGTAACTCATGCTGTTCCAGACAGGTTGCTATTTGTTCACAGCAGATCCCTCATCTAGCAGAGCTTTGGAGCAGCATTTTGTACGCAATTACCACATTGCTCAGTAAATAGACCTATTGCTGATTGTGTTTTCTTCAAAAACAAATTGCTCTTTCAACGTGTCTCCATATTGTTATCCACTCAATTCTCAAAGTTTCCAATAAAGTATAGGCATTGGCTTTACTAGATAATAATGTCGGTCAGGCCAAGGTAGAGAGGCGGAGCTTGTGTATGCAGAAGGAGCACAAGGGGGCCAGCAAATTCTGCAGACAAATGCAGTGTTGTCTGTGGGTACTGTGAGATTATTCAAGACAGTATTGTTCTTATTGACAACAGGCTCTGCTGCAACAAATGTGAAGATAATGGCATTAAAATAAAATGTAAGTACCTAATCTTAGGCACATAAAAGAATATTTGAAAGCATTCTCTGTGTGTCAAAATGTTTACTTTCAATGCAGAGAGCACTAATCAGCAAATTAATTCATTGTCAACTAGAATCTCTCTGCCTGGGCTCCATACTATGCTCCCCTTCCCTTCTCTCCTAAAGTGACTCAATCGTTGACACGGCAACATGTCTATTCAACAGAAGAGAGAGGGGGAGCAGAGTAAAGAGACCAGGCACAGTACTTCTCCTGAGCGGAGACTGCTAATAAGTAAATTGGAAGGAAACATTTTTAAACAAAGGAAATGAAAAATATACAATTGTCAGCGACTGATCCCTCACTTAAAATCAATATCTTTCTCTATCAGAAGCAGATTGGGCATGCTGAAAAATGTCGACCGAAATGCTGACTATCATTCCATGTGTATGTCCTTTCAATCCATTTTTGATTTATATCCAATCAGAAAAATAATTGGAAATCTGATTATAATCTGAAAGAAATTGAATACATGAGTAAACTAGCTTTCCTTCATATATGGTCAGATCTGAATATTGAAACTTCACCTAAGGTGAACATTGCATTGTGTGTACCAGGCTTAAAGGATCTCTGACACAAAAATCTTACAATTTAAAATATTTGTAAACATATACAATTTAAGAAGTATGTTTCTTCCAGAGTAAAATGAGCCATAAATTACTTTTCTCCTATGTTGCTGTCACTTACAGTAGGTAGTAGAAATCTGAGAGAACCAACAGGTTTTGGACTAGCCCATCTCTTCATGGGGGGTTCACAGGTATTTCTTTATTTTCAGAATGCACTTAGTGAATGGCATTTGCTCCGTCCAACTGCCAAAAAAATGTACAGTGAGCACGGAGACTAGTCAGCAGTTTTGTATAAATCTTTTTCAGGCAGCGTCTTTATAAAGAATAAAGGCCATGCTGACAATCCCCTATGGAGAGAGTCCCTAGCCCAAAACCTGTCGGTAATGTCAGATTTCTACTACTTACTGTAAATACCAGCAACATAGGAGAGAAGTAATTTATGGTTCATTTTACTCAGGAAGAAACATACTTCTTATTTGTATGTGTTTTAAATTTTAAGATTTTTGCAACAGTTCCTCTTTAAAGGGAACCAGAGATGAACGTTTCACACAAAATAAACATATCAGTCGATAGCTTGTAAAGAATAAATGCTCTACCTGATAATTTCGCCGCTCTGGTGTGCCTTTTTTAGTGTTTTTTTATCCATTATTGCTCCAGGAAAAATCAAATATGGCCGCCAGCTCAAATCCCTTCTGCTTCCGGGTTATGAGTTGTTCTGGATGTGCTGTCTAGGCTATATGAGACTAGGCTGCTGCAGCCTTTCATCTGTGTGCTTTCATTTTGGTATGATGTGCAGCTGCCTGTAGGAAGTGTCTCTCATAGGAATGAAACTGCAGTCATCATCATTATCTATGGAGAGGGCACACAGAGCACACAGGGACAGGGGCGTATCTGGGTAATATAGTGCCTATGGCAGACACTGAAATAGCGCCATAAGTAGTGAGAGGTGTGCCCCGCCCCCAGTATAAGCAGCTCCCCAGTATAGGTAATGGAAGGTTTCCCACAGTGCAAGTAACCCCTCCCTCCATTATAGATGGTGGCAAGTGTCCCCCAGTATAAGTACACCCCTGGTATCTCCTCAGTATGGGTAATGAGAGGTGTCCCCTAGTATAAGTAGCTCCCAAGTATAGTTAGTGACAGGTATCCCCCCAGTATAATTACCCCCCCTCCAGTATAGGTAGTGAGAGATGTCTCCCCGTATAAGTAGCCCACCCAGTATAGGTAATGAGAGGTGTCCCCCCAGTACAATCACCCCCCCCCCCCCCTTATGAGAGGTGCCCCCCCCACCCAGTATTGATAGCGAGAGATGTTCTCCAATGGTATCAGGTACAAACATTTGAGATGCATCCCTCAGTATGGTGGTGGAGCACGTGGGGGGAGGGCAGTCATGGCGCCCATGGTGCTGTTATTTCAAAATAGCTTGCGCTCAGTCCATACATCCAGGGGTCGACTTGCTCCTAAAGTGTCTCTCCTGGGCACAGATACACCTAAAAAAACATAAACACAAGGCAGATAATAGTGCAGACTGCTAAATAAGGCAGACACCTCTCTGGTGAAGATACAAGACAGGCTCACACTACTTGTGAAGGTATGAGGGCGGGGACCACCACCACCGACTAAGCACAAACTCTCCCCTCCACTCTGATATCCCCCCTGCTCACCGTCAGCACATCAAGTGAAAGCCTGGCAGGGTCATCAGATATCAACCTTCTGCTTAGTCTCCTTATTTACAGGTAATTATCCCACTCAGTATCCTTATCTCCTATGTCTCCTCAGAGCAAAACACAAAGAATGCCCATGTGTAAAACCATAACATTTAATATCTTAAAAATAAAAGTAATGCGCGTACATCACAACAGAGTTTAAAAGCATGTCACAAGCATACTACCGATCTCCCATTCCAGGGCCACGGCTCGTCTCGTCTCTACCTCTCCCAGCGCGTCCGGCATCTCACATGCTCGTTGTCCTCCTCGCTGCTCCAAGCCACGCCCTACCGGTTTCATCACTATGCGTGACTCATCAGGGGCTGATTGAGCATGCGTCAAGAGGACTATTATACGTTCTCAACCCTTTTAAGGGCGGAAATGCATACTCGGACTGCAGCCCGCCTCCACTTCCGCCCTCACCCTAATGGTTCCTGGCTTGCTGCTAATCACATGACCACCAGGTCATAGCGCAAGTCAGTTAGCCCTCTAGCTTAATCACCTCCCCCCTTCCATCTGCCGTACCGCCCCTATTCCCCATGGCAACGTTGCAGGACGCCTCCCCTAGGCAGTAGCCTATTAACATTAACCGTTTCAGCCGCGTCCTACATCCAGATGGGCGATCGGCTTACAGTATCATGTTAAACCTTTAGGGGCATTGCCACTTCATTACATACAAGCTAGCCTGACCTTAACATAGCCATACTATTAAAGTTACGCACCATCACTATCTCTTATAAAAAAAATCAAAGATAAAAAAACCATTAATGACCATATATTTGCATTTAGCTCGCTCAATACATTTGCTCTATAGAGATATGTTGGCTTCATGGGGATATGTGCCTACAATTTAAAGGCGTCTGCGTACCTACAAGTATCTATACAATTATTATTTTTTGCCTCCCTCATAGAGGTTCTACGAACAAATATGGATGCCATATATATTCTTTGGTCGTCCATATCCAGTGTCATACTCTCTCATCCTGTATCATATATTGCATTAATTGTCAGTCCAGCTGTTTGATTAACACTATTACCATCCTAACGCTCATTAAACACAGAGTGTATATGCAGCCAGTTAGTACCATCACAACTCTGTCAGAGTAAGACAGTACTCAACAAAATACCCCATTCTTAACTCTCATGTGATAGGGCAGTCCACCTCCCATCAGTACTTAGGGGTTATTATCCCTTAAAGGGGTCATAGGTAAATATGGGTACAATGTATCCCATTTCACTCCATAATTAAGTTATTCCCCCCCTCCCTTCATATTGGTAACTTGGTACATATAATTATTTTTTTATTATCAATTACCATTGAATCTATAAGCCTTCCCAGGGAGTTAAGATTCAATCGCTACCAGCAAAAACCAATTTTTTTATGCCACTAATGTAGGGCAAAGGTGTTAAGTCCCTAATGAGGATGGTCATATTCAGTCGTTGGTAAGGAAACAATTTATATCCAATTCGATGTTTAGTCCCTCCGGGTGCATCGTTTTTAGTGTATAGATCCGCTTTGTTTCAGATTGGCACAATTTGCACAGTTTGTGGCATCCCCTCCAGTTTGGGTGTATTTTCTCGATTGCACACGCCTTTAGATGTTTCGGATTACAACCATGTTTTATCCTAAAGTGTTTGGACACGCTATGATTTTCGTGTCCCTTTGTAATTTTATAGATATGTTCCCCCACCCTTTCCTGCAAAGATCGGGTGGTTCTTCCTACATATTTATATCCACAATAGCACCAAAGTAAATATACCACATGGTTGCTCCTACAGGTGATAAGTTGTTCAATCTTGTATTCTTTTGTATCACCCTTGGCCATAAATGTATTTGTCTTAGTCATGACTCCCATTTTGCAGGCCTTACAGTCTCTACAAGGGAAGAAACCTTTTAGTCTCCTATTAATGTTCTCCTTATCACTTGGGGGGTCCACACAACTTGGGACCAACCTGTCCTTCAAGTTCGGTGCCCTTCGATATATACATTTTGGGTACTCAGGTAGTACCCTTCTCAATTGTACATCACTCGTCAGTACTGACCAATTCCTCTTAATGATTTTCTCTACAGCTCTATGCTGTTTGGAAAAGTCACTAATAAAAGCCAGTTGGAAATTTTCTTCCTGTACCCCTGAGGTCCTATCTTCCAGGATTTTATTTCTGTCCATTTCACCTACCAGTTTTGCCGTACTATATATGATGTCTTCCTTATACCCCTTTTCAATGAATTTTTCACCTAGGGTAATGGCCTGTTGTTGGTAATCGGCCAAAGACGTACAATTCCGTCTTACCCTGGTAAATTGTCCCTTTGGGACCCCCCTTATCCAATTTGGGTGGTGGCAACTGGTGGTCGGTATAAAACCGTTTCTGTCTGTTTTTTTAAAAAAACATTTCATTGCAAGTTTGTTGTTAACCTTCATGATATCTAGATCCATGAAATGTATATTACAGGGGGCTGCTTCTAGTGTGAGTTTGATATTGGGGGCTATCTGATTAATTTCTTGCATAAAGCTCTCCAGTGACCCTATGTCCCTCAGAGCACACAGGGACAGGTGCATATCTGGGTAATATAGTGCCTATGGCAGACACTGAAATAGCGCCATAAGTAGTGAGAGGTGTGCCTCGCCCCCAGTATAAGCAGCTCCCCAGTATAGGTAATGAAAGGTTTCCCACAGTACAAGTAACCCCTCCCTCCATTATAAATGGTGGCAAGTGTCCCCCAGTATAAGTACACCCCCGGTATCTCCTCAGTATGGGTAATGAGAGGTGTCCCCTAGTATAAGTAGCTCCCTAGTATAGTTAGTGACAGGTATCCCCCCAGCATAATTACCCCACCTCCAGTATAGGTAGTGAGAGATGTCTCCCTGTATAAGTAGCCCACCCAGTATAGGTAACGAGAGGTGTCCCCCCAGTACAATCACCCCCCCCCCTTATGAGAGGTGTCCCCCCAGTACAATTACCCCCCCCCCCCCCGGTATTGATAGCGAGAAATGCTCTCCAATGGTATCAGGTACAAACATTTGAGATGCATCCCTCAGTATGGTGGTGGAGCACGTGGGGGGTGGGCAGTCATGGCGCCCATGGTGCTGTGGAGCCTATGGCACGAGCCATGCCTGCACCCCTCTAGATACGCCTCTGCACAGGGATCATATTGCCACAGGTGTCTGTTTCAGAGATTCTCTTTCAGCAGCAGCAGCCCCTCCTATGTCATCACAGCTCTCAGTATGCAAAGCAGGAAATCTGAGCCAGGAGGTGGCAGGCTTGGGCTTGAAATGACTCCACAGAAGAGTGACTCAGCTCTAATGATTCCAGGTCAAACCTAGACTGAGCCAGTCGGGGATTCTTATCACAGCTGCTAATAGACCAATTAAGCAGATAACAATTAAACTAAAAGCAGGGTAGGTGTTTACTGTCATGTTCCCACTGATAAATGTAATAAAATACATGAGGATGCTTCGTCTCTGGTTCTCTTTAAGAGTGGGTACTTACATTTAATAACACTTTAACCTCTTGCCGACTGCTCCACGCCAATTGGCGTGAGCAGTGCGACAGCCCCGGGACTGCTCCAGAGTCCATCTAATTACTTTGTACAGCACTGTGATCTGCAGCAGCGCTGTACTGGCTTCAGCCATGTGACACGGCTGTCCCCCTGGGGGACTCAGAAGCGATCTGCTGTGATAGGCTGAAGTCTATCACAGCTGATCGCAGTGATTGGCTGGCCAGGGGAGGAAGGGATATAATACAAATAAAAAAATAGCACATTTTATTAAAAAAAGAATAAAATAACTATTTACAAAACAAAAAAAACAAACATCTGGGGGGGGGGCGATCAGACCCCACCAACAGAGAGCTCTGTTGGTGGGGAGAAAAAGGGGGGGGGGAATCACTTGTGTGCTTAGTTGTTCGGCCCTGCAGCTTGGCCTTAAAGCTGCAGTTGCCATTTTAGTAATAAATGTCCTGGTCACTAGGGGGGTTAACACCGCAGTCCTCAAGTGGTTAATTTGTCAACGCCTGCACATAGACCGTATCAGCAATCAGAGACGGATATACACCTGTGCAGCATATGTCATAGGAGCATCAGCCAGACCTAACTGTACTATTTCAGGAAAATTAAAGAATTTTTGATGTATATATACAGTATATATATATATATATATATATATATATACTGCATATATACATCAAAAATATATATATATATATATATATATATACTAGTGACCTTAGCCCGTTTAAAAACATGCTAGGTCTGTCACTGCGCATACGCACACCTGCCACGTGTATGAGCACACCCACTGGCGCCCGCACACACCCGCCGCCTCTGGCCCCGTCCTCCCACAGCTTTCCTCAGTGTCTCTGCGTCCCTCCCTGCACATGGGCAGCGCAAAAAAGCACTGACACAGGGACATAGCGGACACAGGGATATTATATAAAGAGATATATGATTTTATATTTTTGGATTATTAGCAGAAGATGAATGCATACTAGACCTATACTAGCATTTCATACTGTAAGCTATTGAGTCCAGGAAAAATTAATCTTTAAGCATTTAAAATATATTTTTAAATGTGGTTTTATATTTATGGAAAAGAAATGCACATCAAGGTAACTCTTGTGACTTTGTGCATGAATAGGAAAAGAGACTGAAAGAAGTCTATACAGAAATGTGTATGTTGAGACTGAACTAAAACAGTTGTCATGTAACCTACAGCAAGCTTTATAAATATGAGTTTGAACTGCCTTTGTGGAGAGAGTCTTTGCTGTTAAAGTACTGGACACAGGGACACACTGCAGATGCCTCTCCCCTCCTTCCTTTCAGGCCACTAATGACTTTTAGAGTAGACAGCCTTGAGGTACTGTTTTTTCAATGCAAATATGCGGGGTTCAGAAATGGTAGGTATTTCAAGGTCAGTCCTCGTTACCAAATGTAGGGTCTATAGGGGCGGTTCTTCCATGAAGCAGCATGAATCAGGGCAGCAACAATTAGAGGGCGGCAAGAGGCAGCTCCCCTACCCAAATTTCTGCCTCCGGAATCTCCCTGTCTCCCGCTCCCTAGATGTGCAGCACCACTTCACTCATCTGCTCTCAGCATTTCAGCAATAGGATCTCCGTATGCCCATCCAGCATCCTGTATCCTTTGCTACAGCGGTGCCTCATGTGACCTGTTACGTGCTGCTGGGTCACATGATGTGTTGCTGTAGTCAGAGAGGAAGAAAGGACTTCATGTGTGGCTGGTAATTCTATCGCTAATCTACTGAGCGTGGATGAGTGATGTGATGCAGGTGCAGCACATACCCGGCATCCTGGGGAGCAGATGCTGCGGGCCAGCAGGGAGGAAATGCTGTCTTGGAGGAAGCAGAGGGAGGTAAGCATAGTGCCAGTGCCTGCAATGCATAGCAAGATGTGTCTCTCCTTTCCGGTCCAGCAAAAACACATTGTTGTGGGATAGTTGGGGGTATTACTTATGGCGTCAAAAAGTTCTAGAACCGGTCTGATACTTTAAAAAAATCACAAATATTAATGGCTATTGGATTTCAGCTTGTCCAAATATTATATTATATATTATACATATATATGCAGAGCTGTACTGTCCCAATTATATGTTTAGGGTCACAAACACTTTAATTTCTGTGGGTCAGTGTTATTTCTCTGCACCCAATCTACCCTGGCACCTGAACTCTAATCCATTGTTACATTTAGCAGACCTGAAAGTGTATTCAAATGATCCAAACGGGTGTGCTTTAACATTCTGCTGGTGAATCCCCACAGCCCCTAAGTGGAAGTACACAGTGCCAGGCAGGGCCGGATTTCTGGCAAGGCCACATAGGCCATGGCCTAGGGCACCAGAAATTTAGGGGCGGCTCAGTAAGGGGCAGTAAAGCTGTTCTGTGCAGCCATCCCCATCTACAAGGACAGCTTTAACCCTTCGTACTCTGTGTCGTCCCTGCAAGACCTGTAAGCTCTATCCCTGCAGGTACATATCAGCCTAATTCTCATGGTGACACAGTGGGTCCATCATTAACAAAATGGCAAACATAACATAAAGTTCTTAAGGAAAACACAACTTATAATCTATACGCATATTACTAAAATACTTATTGTCTGTGACATCCAATGATGGAAAGTAAGTAAAATGCTCATTGGGGCACACAGAGAGAACAACCATACAGACGGTATAGTTGGCCTTGGGCGGTAAAAAGTACAAATCCGGCCCTGGTGCCAGGAGAGTTTAAACAATGTCCACCACAGTAAACTATTTGTCTGTTATTCTTGGCCTGCCAGCTCCATGTGCGCTACACGTGTTTAAAGTAATCCAAAGAAAATCAAGTTTCACATCTTTTACCAGTTTACATTCCCCATCTAATAACTGCTGGTGAGGTCAGAAAATAGAAAACCAGTATCCAATATACATGATCACTGTCTGTGGCCAAGTGATCATTGATACCAGGCACAGAAATAATTAGAAATTACAGGCCAAATGCCTTTAAAATGAGCTGATTAAGCTAGAAATATGAGAACTGACATTTTTGCTATTATTATTATCACAACGAATATGATTGTCTTCTAGTTATAAAGCATCAATATTTTATGAGGTGGTATACATTAAAGAAAACCTGAAATTAAAAAAAAACCTTATGGATAATTAGCTGTAAAACTGAACCTAAATGGAACTTTTCTGGAGTCCCATATTTTGCCAAAGTTTGAAATGTTAACAATTTTTTATGCCAGACTAGTATGCTGTTTACTCACTTGTCCAGCAGGAAAATAATGACCTGTTGAACCTCCTGTAAGAGTTCACAAACCGCACATGCCCAGTGAATGGAATGGCTTGTGCTCTTCCTTTGTACTTGAGCAATTCCTGTTACTGGGCTAGCATGGTTCATGAACTCTTGCATGCCCAATGCCATGTGCTGGTTTTTGGCCATGGGCACTTGTGTTTCACTGGCCGACAGTTGGATGTTAAACCTCCTTAGCGGTATGATTCTTTCCAGATTTAGTTTCTAAAAGCGACACAATTCTTTATCAGGAAAGAATCATATCACTAAGTATAGGCAGCCAGAGAGGACCACCCCAGTTTTGGCAGCCAGAGAGTGTCCTCTGTACTGGTAGCCAGAGTGTGCCCCCCGTTATGGGTAGCCAGAAAGTGGCCCCTCCCCAGTGTAGATAGCCAGAGAGGTCCAAAAAGTACCCTTGTAGCCATATAGCGGATGCTCTCCACCTCGCATTCCATGGTGTTCACAGCACTCTAATACTTCCTCCTCCTGGGTTTGAATGGTGTGAAGTGAAATGTGATGTATTGAGAATCAGCTATAGGTGGTTACAAGGGTAAGTTACTCTCCAAGCCCCCCTCCCTTTACCCCGGCCACAGCCAGAAAGTTGTAGTCGGAATTCAGATTCCTCTGCAGAACTCATGTCTACTCCTTAGCTTGAGCTCTGCATCTCCAACCGCAGCACATACATACAGAACTACCTAGGGACTGAACTGAGTCTTATAGCATAAAACCATAGAATTTTTTGAATATAAAAGAGAGTACTACTCACAAACATAACTAAACAGTAAAGCAAAAATGAATCTGCACATTGAAACAGATCAACAAAGGTGTGTGTGGTTGTGCGCGTGTGTGCGTGTGTGTGTGTGTGTGTGTGTGTGTGTGTGTGTGCGTGTGTGTGTGTGTGTGCGTGTGTGTGTGTATCTGTGCGTGCTATATCTAGAAAAATTGGTTTTAAAACACCTTCAGATTAGATTATTACTCTGGGTTTCTGAAGTCTTGGCATATGTATTCATTTTCATTCCTATTTATCCTGATCAATACTTTATTTTTACATCAATGTCACCTTGTTTCATGTGATGATTTTTAACACGTCAGTGCAGCAGTGATGCACAGTTCCCTATACGCTGACTATACCCTATCGAATTCTGCCAAGTGTGCGTTTGTTACACGGACCATATCATCCATATTTCTTTATTTGGGATGTACACGTGTTGCACCAATCAACATACATTTCTGAAAAGATTGGCTACTTAATTAAGTTATGCAGAAATTTTAGATTCATCACTCAAAGGCTTAACAGTTTTCAACTTTGTTTGTTTACTGTAAGTGCTTCCACACCAGATTTTCTCTGCTCATTTGATTGCAAGCCACACTTGCATTCCTGCATAGTATATTATACATTTTTCAGTGTTACTTTACATCATCTCTTAAACAGCATGCAATAACTGATTTACCCTTCTTTTATGCACACACTATACATTTTACTGCTGCTAAAATAGTCCCAGCACCTTATTGGGAATCTGCAACTTTCATATGATGTTTGGTTTTATCTATGACCCCCAACTACCACATTGGCATCAGGTATCATTGTTTAACTCAGTTCATATTATACAAACTGTTCACATGGCCATGGGTGATGGCACACCAAGGGTTAAAATGATGTATTCCAGAGGCGGCCTTAGAGTATGCGGGGCCTGGGGCAAGTGTCATATGCGGGGCCTAGAGACATATGCTGTGGAAACACACGCACACACTGTGGAAACATACACTCTATGTAGGTTAGATAGGTAGGTGCCCCGCAGTATAGTTTAGATACAGTAGGTAGGTGTCTGCAGTATACGTTAGATAGGTAGGTGCCCCGCAATATAGGTTAGATAGGTAGCTGCCCCGCAGTATATATTTGATGGGTGCCTGCAGTATAGATTAGATAGGTAGGTGCCCCGCAGTATAGGTTAGATAGGTAGCTGCCCCGCAGTATATATTAGATGGGTGCCTGCAGTATAGATTAGATAGGTAGGTGCCCCGCAGTATAGGTTAGATAGGTAGCTGCCCCGCAGTATATATTAGATGGGTGCCTGCAGTATAGATTAGATAGGTAGGTGCCCCGCAGTATATATTAGATGGGTGCCTGCAGTATAGATTAGATAGGTAGGTGCCCTGCAATATAGGTTAGATAGGTAGCTGCCCCGCAGTATAGTTTAGATACAGTAGGTAGGTGTCTGCAGTATACGTTAGATAGGTAGGTGCCCCGCAATATAGGTTAGATAGGTAGCTGCCCCGCAGTATATATTAGATGGGTGCCTGCAGTATAGATTAGATAGGTAGGTGCCCCGCAGTATAGGTTAGATAGGTAGCTGCCCCGCAGTATATATTAGATGGGTGCCTGCAGTATAGATTAGATAGGTAGGTGCCCCACAGTAAAGATTAGATAGGTGCCTTAAGTACAGATTAGTTAGGTAGGTGCCCCGTAGTATAGATTAGATAGGTGCCTGCAGTATAGTTTAGATAAGTAGCAGTGGCGGACACAGCCAGCAGTGGGCCCCTGTGCAAAATCTCAATTGTGGGCCCCCCCTAAATGGCCGTGGCTATAACCTGTGGCGTGCGAAGCGCGCCGCAGCAAAAAATGGGCGTGGATAGAACCTGCGGTGCGTAGGCAATGGGCGTGGCAATGACCGGATAAGGGCGGAGCTAACTGTAATTTAAAGTGATCCCGGGGTGAGAGTGATATGGAGGCTGCCATATTTATTTCCTTTTAAACAATACTAGTTGCCTGGTGGCCCTGCTGATCTATTTGGCTGCAGTAATAAACTGAATTACACCAGCAACAAGCATGCAGCTTAATCTTCTTAGTTCTGACAATATTGTCAGAAACCCCTGACCTGCTGCATGCTTGTTCAGGGTCTATGGTTGAAAGAATAAGAGGCAGAGGACCAGCACGGCAACCAGGCAACTGGTATTGCTTAAAAGGAGAGAAATATGGCAGCCTCAATATTATTCTCACCTCAGGTTCCCTTGAAAAGTGCAACGCAAAGACAGTGGGCCCAAGTTTTGGTGACCCTTTCCCCAGAAAATTCACATAATTGTGCAGGTTTTCTCAAGAAAATACACATAATGTGAGCATATTTGCCCAGAAAATACATTCAATCATGTCGGCAGATTTGCCCAGAAAATACATTCAATCATGTCGGCAGATTTGCCCAGAAAATACATTCAATCATGTCGGCAGATATGCCCAGAAAATACGTGCAATCATGTTGGCAGATATGCCCAGAAAATACGTGCAATGATGTCGGCATATATGCCCAGAAAATACGTGCAATCATGTCGGCAGATATGCCCAGAAAATACGTGCAATCATGTCGGCAGATATGCCCAGAAAATACGCGCAATCATGTCGGCAGATATGCCCAGAAAATACATTCAATCATGTCGGCAGATATGCCCAGAAAATACGTGCAATCATGTCGGCAGATATGCCCAGAAAATACGTGCAATCATGTCGGCAGATATGCCCAGAAAATACGTGCAATCATGTCGGCAGATATGCCCAGAAAATACGTGCAATCATGTCGGCAGATATGCCCAGAAAATACGTGCAATCATGTCGGCAGATATGCCCAGAAAATACGTGCAATCATGTCGGCAGATTTGCCCAGAAAACACATGCAATCATGTAGCAAATTTGCCCAGAACATACATGCAATCATGTGGCAGACCTGCCCAGAACATACACGCAATCATGTGGCAGACCTGCCCAGAACATACACCTGCTAATATAAATAATAAAAAAAAACATTTACTCACCTGCAGCAGCAGACCTCCTGTCCCAGCCTCCATCCGGCGCACAGCTCCCATGGGTGGTTGGGTGGATAGGTAGCCTGGTGGGTGAGTGGGTATGTAGGTAGCCTGGTGGGTAGGTAGCCTGGTGGGTAGGTAGGTAGGCAGCCTGGTGGGTGGGTAGGTAGGCAGCCCTTAGCCGGGTGGGTAGGTAGCCTGGTGGGTGGCTGGGTAGCCGGGTGGGTAGGTAGCCTGGTGGGTGGCTGGGTAGCCGGGTGGGTAGGTAGCCTGGTGGGTGGGTAGGTAGCCGGGTGGGTGGGTAGGTAGGTAGCCTGGTGGGTCTTTAGGTAGGTAGCCTGGTGGGTTGGTAGGTAGCCGGGTGGGTAGGTAGCCTGGTGGGTGGGTAGGTAGCCGGGTGGGTGGTTAGGTAGCCGGGTGGGTGGTTAGGTAGCCGGGTGGGTGTGTAGGTAGCCGGGTGGGTGTGTAGGTAGCCGGGTAGGTAGCCGGGTGGGTAGGTAGCCGGCAGGGTGGGTAGGTAGCCAGGTAGGTAGCCGGGTAGGTAGCCGGGTGGGTAGGTAGCCGGGTGGGTGGGTAGGTAGGTAGCCTGGTGGGTGGGTAGGTGCCGGGTGGGTGTGTAGGTAGCCAGGTGGGTGGTTAGGTAGCCGGGTAGGTAGCCGGGTGGGTGTGTAGGTAGTCGGGTGGGTGTGTAGGTAGCCGGGTAGGTAGCCGGGTGGGTAGGTAGCCCGGTGGGTGGTTAGGTAGCTGGGTAGGTAGGTAGCCGGGTGGGTGGTTAGGTAGCCGGGTAGGTAGCCGGGTGGGTGGGTAGCCGGGTGGGTGGTTAGGTAGCCGGGTAAGTAGCCGGGTGGGTAGGTAGCCGGGTGGGTGGTTAGGTAGCCGGGTAGGTAGCCGGGTGGGTGTGTAGGTAGCCAGGTGGGTAGGTAGCCGGGTGGGTGGTTAGGTAGCCGGGTAGGTAGCCGGGTGGGTAGGTAGCCGGCAGGGTGGTTAGGTAGCCGGGTAGGTAGCCGGGTGGGTAGGTAGCCGAGTGGGTGGTTAGGTAGCTGGGTAGGTAGGTAGCCGGGTGGGTGGTTAGGTAGCCGGGTAGGTAGCCGGGTGGGTGGGTAGCCGGGTGGGTGGTTAGATAGCCGGGTAGGTAGCCGGGTGGGTTAGTAGCCGGGTGGGAGTGTAGGTAGCCGGGTGGGTAGGTAGCCGAGTGGGTGGTTAGGTAGCCGGGTAGGTAGCCGGGTGGGTGTGTAGGTAGCCGGGTGGGTAGGTAGCCGGGTGAGTGGTTAGGTAGCCGGGTAGGTAGGTAGCCGGGTGGGTAGGTAGCCGGCAGGGTGGTTAGGTAACAGGGTGGGTAGGTAGCCGGGTGGGTGGTTAGGTAGCCGGGTAGATAGCCGGGTGGGTAGGTAGGTAGGTAGCCGGGTGGGTGGGTAGCTATCCAGGTGGGGGGCCCGACTCCTATCCTCCCTCCCTCACCTCGGGGGGCCCCCCACCCAGTATGCGCGGCAGGAGAGCGGAAAATACAGGAAGTCTCCGGGGCTCCAGCAGACGCTAGAGGCCCAGCCGCTTGGTCTCCGCTATGTCTCCAAGTTGGAGACATATCGGAGACCAAGCGGCTGGGCCTCTAGCGTCTTCTGGAGCCCCGGAGACTTCCTGTATTTTCCGCTCTCCCGCCGCATGAGGGGGGGCCCCGAGGCATGAGGGGGGGGGCCCCGAGGTGAAGGGGGGGAGGAGTCGGGGCCCCCCAGGTAAAAAAAAAAAGTACAATAAAAAAAAAAAACCAGCAATACTTAATGGGCCCCTGAAGCAACGGAACTTCAGGGGCCCTCGTGCGGCGGCACGGCCTGCACGGCCGTATGTCCGCCACTGATAAGTAGGTGCCCTGCAGTACAGGTTAGATAGGTAGGTTCCCTGAGCAAAGGTTAGATTGGTAAGTGGCTGCAGCGGTGGGGAGAGCGGGCATAGTAGTTAAAACTCACCTTTCTTCCACCGATTATCGCAGCTTTCATCTCCTTCCTGTCCCGGCATCTGTGTATTGGTAACAGCGCCCCGGTGGTGATATGTGGTCACGTCATCACGGGGGGTGCTGTTACCAATACGTCAGATGCTGGGAGAGGAAGGAGATGGAGCCTGCGGTAGATCAGCGGAAGAAAGGTGAGTTTTAACTACTATGCCCGCTCTCCCCACCGCCGCAGAGGGTGCGGGGCCTCTTCAGGCGCAGGGCTGATTGGCTGATTATTGACTATTTTACCACCTTTATGTAGAATGAGGGCCAACAGATATTGATACTTATTTAATTCACTTTTTCTCTTAAGTTTGCTCCTAGGTGATAATTTCACATATTATCAGTAGTTCTGAGCCTGCACAGTACAGCCCGGAGGACGTCAGATGACGTCAGCGTGCCGGCATGACACGCATAATGGAGCGCAGAAGAAGCCCGACCTGGCCGCCGGCCTGGCCAGGTCAGGTCAGCCACCGGAGACCACCGGGAGCCTGCGGAGCGGCACCAAGGGCACCTCCTGCCTGCCACGGGCTGGAGGAAGCCCCAGGTAAGTGGATTTCGATTTTCGATTTAACTCCTAAGTTTTCTCCTAGGGAGATAATTTTTCCTCTTCTGTTCAAAATAACTTTTAAGCACTCTGCAATTAAGAAAGTACCAAAAAGTAGGTGAAAAAAATTATCTCCTAGGAGAAAACTTCAGATAAAAGGTTAATTGCAAATAGGCCAGGGTCTCATTCTGGGTTGATATGAAGTAATGTCTTCCTACAATGCTATTACACATATGTAAATATAATGGCCCATATGCAATTCACTTTTTCACCTGAGTTTTCTCCTAGGTAAAATTTTCAAACTTGTCAATAATATGCATTTTAAACAACAAACAAGCAAACAAATACTCAAGATAATTTTGATAGTACTTTTTCAAGTACTTTTTGGTACTTTTTCAGTTGCAAAGTGCTAAAAAGTTATTATAAGTTGAAGATGTAAAATTATCTCCATGGAGAAAACTCAGGTGAAAAAGTGAATTGCATATGGGCCAATATCTTTTTTTTTTTTACAGTGGTTATACATTTATACTTCAGTTAGCATTACTAGCTTGTGGAGCCGCTGAGGACAGGCTGCACATATGGTTTTTTTTTTTGACAATTACCGTATCTTGACCGACATATTTCTATACATCCCCCTCTTTAATAAAATAGGGGCTTTGATTTTACTATGTGGGCTGTCAGACAAGTCTCCGCAATGCGTATTGTAGTCACACTCGTGTCAGGCGTGACCTTAATCAAACATCTATACCATTCATAGTTTTAAGGTGATACTTAACAAAATTCCTCATAAAGTTTTACCAACATAGGAATTATATTAAGCTGAAAGAAAATCCCAAATATATTATTTAGCCAAATTCCTGAACAAGCCTAATAAAGACTTGATGAGACAGAGCCCACCATGAAGCGCTGTGGAATATTATATATGTGAGATTTTACTATTAAATAATGAGGCTGGTTACAAAAATGGGGATTATTATTACAAAGGTACAACTAAAGTGCTGTAAGTCATCTGATGGTATATGCTTCAGTAACGCTGCCTTTTTCTCCTTTATCTCACCCACTGCTTGTAAATGTGTACTCTTCATGCAGATTTCATCTTTGAAAAAAAGGTAGAAGTTGCATGGAGCTATGTCCAGCCAGTAAGGTGCATGCCCCAGCACTGCAACCTACTTATGAGCCAGATACTGCTTTACAGACAGTGCACTGTGGGCTGAAGAGTGGTCCTGAAGGTGAACTCAAGCATTGGTTCACCTCCTGTCTTAAAGAATGATTCGGTGCTGATTTTACTGATATCAGCATGGTGATAAAGCATTTAGTATTCTCTAAGAAATGTACCTCAGGCAAACCTGAAAGCCCTTTCACATGGGGCGGTTCGGTATTTTTACCGCACCCCACTGCCGGGCAATGAGAGTCTATGGAGACTTTTATACTGCCATGGTACGGCGCGATGCGACGGAAGTGACGTTTTCGCCACATCTCCAATGCTAGGACAAAAATAAGTTAACAAGTGTACTTGTGTCCCTCTGCGCCTGAACGGAAGTCATGTTACTCTATAGAGATGCAGGAAATTTGAAAATACGCTTCCGTGCACTTCTGCATACCAGAAACAGGAAAACGGCAAGCGCATATCACTTCCTGCTTGACTGGTGGCCAGCCAGGCCTGTTTGGTGGCCTGCCTGAAGGCCTTTTTCTGGCGGTGCAGCAGGCGCGACGCACTGTATCTCTGTCGCCAGTTTACAGTGTGAATCCAGCCTCAAAATAAGTATTCTGTCTTTAAAGGGGTTATCAGGCATTTTCTGCTAAAATAAGTGCTACTTACCCAGGGCTTCGTCCAGCCCCAAGCTCCCAGCATGTCCCTCGCTGCAGCTCTGCCCGCAGCCGTTCACCACCTCTGCTACCCGGTCCGCGGTCCCCGGTCGGCCTGACGTCATCACCGCGGACCGAGAAGCAGAGGCGGCAAACGGCTGCGGGCAGAGCTGCGGCGAGGGACATGCTGGGAGCTTGGGGCTGGACGAAGCCCCGGGTAAGTAGCACTTATTTTAGCAGAAAATGCCTGATAATTCCTTTAAATTAAGGAGTGATTTCTAAAGTTAAGATTTCAATGCTTAAAATAACAATTTTGGAATGATTACTTTTAGCTCAATTCCGCTGTGCTCAAAGTGGACGTTCCTCTCTGTCCTTGGGTGGCCCTATTTCACCAGAAATCACTGCTTCTTTCTAAACACCAAAATGCTCTCCTGGTTCAAATCTGTAATAGTGCTGAAGCCCTTATAGCTAAGGAGTGGAAGCCCCCCTCTTTGTGCCCTCAAGCATTGTCTCATAAAATTCAGTAGATATACCTACCTGATTGGTAAATATACCTACCTGATATTTTCACTCTCCAATAGAATGGCCCAGTTCAATAAGATCTGGTCTTATTGGTCCTATTGGTGTGATTCTAGCTAATTACTTATTTATTATGCATGCTCTATGCTCATGCTCAATTCTTTTTTCTCTCCTCATCAATTTATTTGCACCTTTATGCTGCTGGGATTTTTGGTACATTTCATATCTCTGCAATGGCATGTGTATTGTACCATAGGCGACACTGTATGCAATTTTTAACTTGCTATTTTTATCAATAAAAGTTATTTGTTGAAAAAAAACAACGCCTTCATTTTTGGCTTGCTCGTTCTTTCTTTTTTACTTTTGGTAATGTGGTTATCATCTGAATGGTCAATTACCGCTCTTTTCTGGAAATGTCATTAATTTTTTTCAATCTTTTGTGCAGTTGTTGCCAGGGGTGCCGCGAGGCATAAAGCGAACCAAGCGGCCGCTTGGGGCCTCAAGATCGTAGGGGCCTCAGCGGCTCAGTGACGTCGGCGTGACGTCACTGTTTTCCCGCAGCCCCACGGGGCTGGCAGAGCAGAGCAGGGCAGGGCTACGGGAAGATGGCCGCCGCCGAAGCCCTGCTCTGGAGACTATTTATGCCTCCAGTACAGGGCTTTGGGTGGCCATCTTCCCGTAGCCCTGATTCAATCAGCGCGGGAGATTGGAGGAGGGAGGGAGCTCCGTGGGAACTGCGCGCCTGAGGAGCCGGCCAGGGGAGGAGACGGGGAGAGAAGACTTCTGCCAGTGCCAGGTGAGTAAATTCTTTTCTTTTTGCAGCTCTGAAAATGTGCCCTAATTGCGTTTAATATCTGCTGAACTGTTCCCTAATTGTGTTTGATTTCTGCTGAACTGTGCCCTAATTGCATTTGATTTCTGCTGAAAATGTACCCAAATTGCGTTTGATTTCTGCTGAAAATGTGCCCAAATTGCGTTTGATTTCTGCTGAAAATGTGCCCAAATTGCGTTTGATTTCTGCTGAAATGTGGCCCAAATTGCGTTTGATTTCTGCTGAAATGTGGCCCAAATTGCGTTTGATTTCTGCTGAAATGTGGCCCAAATTGCGTTTGATTTCTGCTGAAATGTGGCCCAAATTCTGTTTGTTTTCTGTTGAAATGTTGCACAAATTGCGTTTTTATTTTCTGGTGTCTGGGGTAACTGTTGCTGAATTTATTATTTAATAGTCATAGTTGGCTATATTTGCTGTGCTACGGTTAAGCTCCGCCCATACAATGTCATTGGCAAATCCATCTATCGGCGCGGCGCGCTGCGCGCGCCTCAATCACCCCCACATCCATTTTCCCCGCAAACAGCCCCGCCCCAATCCGCCCTCCAGCTCCACCCACATGTCATGGTCACGCCCA
The DNA here is from genome assembly GCF_040937935.1 of Hyperolius riggenbachi. NCBI lineage: Eukaryota > Metazoa > Chordata > Amphibia > Anura > Hyperoliidae > Hyperolius > Hyperolius riggenbachi. The sequence goes on along the minus strand of NC_090646.1, from coordinate 191,318,399 downwards.
CTTATGTGGGATAGCCACACCCATTTTTAGGGCCACTTCCTACAGTCCGCTTGGGGCCACAAAAACCTTAGCTGCACCCCTGGTTGTTGCCATGACACAGTGATCCAGTCACTTGACAACTTAAAGACTTTCACGACCTTTGCACACGTGACATCATATTATCACCATATTCAAACACTCAGTAATTGATTTCTAGAATTTCACAAGGGAATTTAGCGTAATATACTGCTTGAGTTAACATTATCAATTATTTTGTCAAAGCAACTTCATGTGTTACTTTTGTAACTGCCACCAGATTTAACACGGGTGAAAACAAATGATGCTTATTCTCTGCATCTAGAACCTTGAGGCCTCTTTCACACTTGTGCGCTGCGTTGCCCCACATTACTATGTGCCCTCGTTGCCCCGCAGTCTATGGAGACCTCCATACTACATACAATGCGACTCAGTACACTGGAAGTCCCCGCATTCTGGATGCAAAGACTGCAGCGCTTTACCACATGATCCTTGGCTACCACACAGATTATGCCATAATGCAAGTCAATGGGCAACGCAGTAAGTGTACACAATGGGAGCGCAGTGCGCATTTGCTTACTTACGGGAATCCCAGTGACGTTCTTCCTGCCCAGCTGAGAGTAAGTCACAACCCAGGGGGCAGCGCTATGCATATGACCCTGTCGCCACACCAAGGCGCAAGGTCATGCGAAGGCTAATTTCTGCAGTGCGGTGCAAGCACCACATTGCATCGCAAACCACAAATATAAAACTGGCCTCATTTTTCACTAAGTGAAAGTGCAGCCCACTGCTACAAGAGCTCACAGCGGGCTCACAAAGAACGTACCCTTTCAGGACTGGTTTTGATCTGCTAATGCAGGAAGCGGATCCCAATGTTTAAAAAAAAGAATCCGCTTGCCACGTTGCGGTAAGCGGAAGGCAGAGTCCGAACTTTGCACATTTTCCTGGACGGGCCAGAAAAATGTATGCAATGAAAGCCCATGAGAATGGACTGTGTCTGTTCTCATTACACTAGTTGTCCTGTCTGCTTTTCTCAATTCGATCGTCACTGTGACGTAAATACTCAGGTGACTTCATGCTGCCGACTCCTATGCTCGGTCACAGATCGGGGTCGAGCAAAAGCATGGGGATCCCTATAGGTCTGCAAAAGTCCAATGGGAAGCCTCAGTAACAGGGAAGATTCTAATTGGTTTATGGTGGACCAATGAAGATTCTGCCTGTTGCTAGGGAGACGAGGTCTATCATCTCCTGTGGAGAACCCATGCCCATACAGGCCTGGGCTGTGTACCAAGGGGTTGAGCAGCGGCAGGACACGTGAGTGGCAATGCAGACAGTGAACATGACCAACACAGGATACGGGATCGAAGCAGACGGGTGGACACGGAGCAGATGGTGAAAATTGCTGCAAGCGGATGCAAATTGGATGGAACGCTTACCGAGCCCATTTTGTATCCGCTCTAGTTTTTTTTTTTTTTAAAGATTCTTTATTTAAGAAAAAGGTTTTTGTAATACAATCCAAGCCTCAGGAAGACATAAGTTGAACAAACATCTGGTATGACCGATAGAAACAGAACAATGCTCATGGGAAAACATGAAATATTACGAAAAAAGCACTACTATTGTAAACTTGAGACAATGGGTCTAACGTATCAGTAGAATGTAAACCTGTAGGTCTAGGAAAATCAGTCAGCGAGATGTTAGCTGATGTAAGGGAGAGATAAAGGAGCCAATTACAATTTCTGCGTGTGGATTGAGAAGAGTAGAGAAAGAAAGGGACATAAAGAGGGAAAAGAGTAAAAAGAAAAAGAAAAGAAAAAGTTAGCATGGACTCTGGGGAGCCCCGGCTCCACAGAGGCCTAGAGTCAGAAAGGTTAAAGAAAAAAGTAGAAGGCCAAGGATGTTAGTTTCCGTCAGGTCCGCTTCAGTCTAACCCACTGCTATACTCCGATTAGATAGTGGCATTTTATGTGTTTTATAGACCCAGCACGAAGGGAGGAAGGATGGATTTGTCTCAGCGTTCTTTCTATTGGGAGACTTTAGGAGGGTGAGTTTTGTGTTAACCCCTTATATTCGTCTGATTCTAGGAAGATATTCCAGTGAATCCAAGTACTGGAAAAGGTCTCGTCTCTGTTGTATATGCTGTGTGTGAGGGATTCCATTTGGTATATGTGTTTAATTTCATTAATCCACTCCAAAATTGAGGGTGTTAGGCCTGGTGCACACCAAAACCCGCTAGCAGATCCGCAAAATGCTAGCAGATTTTGAAACGCTTTTTCTTATTTTTCTGTAGCGTTTCAGCTAGCGTTTTGCGGTTTTGGTGTAGTAGATTTCACATATTGTTACAGTAAAGCTGTTACTGAACAGCTTCTGTAACAAAAACGCCGGCAAAACCGCTCTGAACAGGCGTTTTTCAGAGCGGTTTGCGTTTTTCCTATACTTAGCATTGAGGCAGAAACGCATCCGCAATCCAAAAAATGCCTCACCCCGGGAGGATTCGTTTCTGCAAAACGCCTCCCGCTCTGGTGTGCACCACCCCATTGAGATACATTGACCAAGCGGATCCGCAGCCGCAAGCGACTGCAGAAACGCTGAAAAAGCCGCTCGGTGTGCACCAGCCCAGAGTGTTGATTTCCAGTTTCTGGCAATGATAATTCTAGCTGCTTGGATTAGGTGTTTAGATAGGGAACGTTTAAATTTCTTATAGGGCTTGGGGGTGTTGTGGAGAAGATAATAGGAAGGGTCCGAAGATGGTTACCCATCAGTGAGGGTTTTAATGTGTTTCTGAACTTCTTGCCAAAAAGGTTGTATGCCCTCGCATTCCCAGAAGATATGTAATAAGGTGCCCTTTGCTTTGTTGCATCTCCAGCAATGTGGGTTAGCGTGTGGGTATATTTTACAGAGTTTGTTTGGCGTGAGGTACCACCTGGCCAAAATCTTATAGTTAGTTTCCTTTACTCTAGAAGACACTGAGGCTGTTTGGTTAAGGATTAAAACTTTCTGCCATTGCTCTTCTGTAAACTGTGTTTGGAGATCTTGCTCCCATTTCTGTTTAAGTTCTTGTGACCAGGTGGTATCGGAGACCAACAATTGGTAGATACAGGAAAGTGTTATTGTGGTTGTGCCGGGGGTCATGCAAAGGGATTCGAATTGTGTTAAGGGACGAGACAGTTGTTCCTTATTTCCTAAGGATTCAAGAAAGTGAACGAATTGCATATGGCTCCAGTCATCTAAGAAAGGACATGAGCGTTGTTCGCGTAATTGATTTATTGGTTTCCACGCATGTTTGGAGATTAAATCTCGTGCACGTATTATCTCTCCCATTCTCCAGCTAATATAAGCCTGTGAGGAACATCCCATTGGGAAAGTGGGGTTGTCCAAGACAGGGACTAGTGGTGTGGGCCAGGGAGATATTTCAGTTAAGTGTCTAATTTTTGAGAGGGCATTGAGTGTAGAGTTAATTGATAAGTAGTCGCTAGATATCTGCTTGGCTGTCCATGGGTATGTTGTTAAATCTAAGCCTGCAAGGTCCTGCTCAAGGAGGACCCATCTTTTTTGGGCGGAGTGTCTGTGCCAGTCTACCAATCGGACCAGTGAGGCTGCCAAATAATATTTCCTAAGGTCAGGTACTGCAAGACCTCCCAAGGCTTTTGGTTGGACAAGTGCAGCAAATCTAATTCGCGGTGGCTTACTCCTCCAGATGAAACGGGCGAACATTTTTCTTAAGAGTTTAAAATGTTCTGGTGGGAGAATAATTGGGATAGTCTGATACAGATATAGGAGGCGTGGCAGAACGTTCATCTTTAGAATGTTTATTCGTCCCAGCCATGTAAAGTGGGGTTTATCCCATCTAAGAAGGTCCTTCTCCAGTGCTTTAATCAGAGGGGGGAAATTTAAGTTATAGAGGCTACTTAACAGTGCTGGTATACGTACTCCCAGGTATGTGATAGCTTGATGCGCCCATTTGTAGGGAAAGTTCTGTTTAATAAGTGAGCTAAGTTCAGTTGACATTGAGATTCCCATTGCTTGGCATTTTTCAGGATTTACTTTAAAGTTAGAGAGTGTTTGAAACCTTTTTAGCTCTAACTCTAATGATGGTAACGAGATGTGGGGATTGGTTAAATAGAAAAGCAGGTCATCTGCATAGGCTGCCACCCTGTGCTCAACTGTAGGGAGTTGAGGGCCAGTAATATCCGGATTTTTGCGAACCAGGCGTAGGAAAGGTTCCAATGATAACGCGAAAATGAGCGGGGAGAGCGGGCATCCCTGTCTGGTACCATTAGAGATGTGAAAGGGGGAAGAGACAACATCATTAACGCGGACTTGTGCTGTAGGAGCAGAATATAACGCCATAATCCATTTAAGCATATGAGGTCCTAATCCTATGTGTTGCAAGGTAGCTTCTAGGAATTTCCAATTAACTCTGTCAAAGGCTTTTTCTGCGTCTGTTGACAGAAGTAATAAAGGAGTATGTGATTTGTGTGCCCACTGGATGAGGTTGATTGTCCGTATGGTGTTGTCTCTTGCCTCCCTGCATGGAATAAAACCAGCCTGGTCAGGGTGTACTATGGTGCCTATGAAAGGGGAAAGTCTGTTTGCCAGGACCTTAGCGAACAGTTTGAGGTCAGCATTTAATAATGATATGGGGCGGTAATTTGAGCACAGGGTGGCATCCTTCCCTGGTTTTGGTATAACTGCAATTTGGGCTGCAAGCATGTCTCTGGGTAGTCGTGGAGTTCCATCTTCTCCCTCAATCAAGGTATTAAGGGATTTGAGCAGATGTGGGATTAAAACATCTTTAAAGGTTTTATAGTATTCCAGGGGGAGGCCGTCTGGTCCTGGTGCCTTACCCGAAGCAGAATCTTTTATAGCTTGTCTAATTTCCAGTTCAGTGATGGGATGTTCTAAGTCTGAGATAATTTGTTCAGGTAAGCTAGGTAATCCAGACTCCTGGATGTATGATTTAATGCGAGTAACCTTCTCGTTCAGAGAGACGTGTGGGGTGGGAGTATGGAGATTGTACAGTTTTTCATAGAAGTCTCTAAAGACCCTTGCGATAGATTCGGATCGTAATTTTTTAGAGCCCGTTTCATCTAAGATAGAGGCCACGTTAGTGAGCGCATGTTTCTCTCTGAGCACTTTTGCTAGCATTTTGCTGCACTTATTCCCAAACTCATAAAATGCTCTCTTACATTTAGTGGCAGCAAGTTTTTCCTTGTGAAAAAGGAGTTTATGTAGCTTTTCTCTTTCTTTTTTAAGAGTTTCCTGGTCTGAGGGTGAAAGTGACAGTTTGTGGCGAGTTTCAAGTAGGGTGATGGTTTTTATGCTATTTTGTATTTCTGCTTGTCTTTGTTTGTGTCTAATGGTGGCCTCTTGAATCATCTTACCCCTAATCACACATTTATGCGCTTCCCAGACAGTGGGAGAGGGGATCCCCTCAGATGAGTTCAATTGAAAATAGGAAGACAATGCATTAGATATGGATTGGTTAAATTCAGTGTCTTGTAGTAAAGAGGTATTCAACCTCCACTGCCTGGGAAGGTGATGCTTGGGTCTGATGCCAATCTCCACGACGACCGGGGAGTGGTCGGAGAGTAACATTGGACCTATATCTGATTGCAATGGTTCCGAGAGTAGGTTCTGAGAAACAAAGATGTGGTCGATTCGGGTATAGGATTCATGTGTATGAGAGTAGAACGTGTAGTCACGATCGGTTGGGTGTTGTATTCTCCAGATATCCATCAGTTGTCGCTGAGCTAGTTCTTTTCTACATTTAGACACAGCCTTGCTGGACAGGGAGCTCCTACCTGTGGAGGAGTCAATGGAGGGATCAAGCGTCATATTCAGGTCTCCCCCTATAATTAGACTTCCTTCCGCGAATGAATCAAGGGTTTCGAGGGCCCTGAGCAGAAAGGCCGGTTGTCCACTGTTGGGGGCATAGTAGGTGCCTAATGTTATGTTTCTAGAGAGATAGGAACCTTTTACGAGGAGAAGGCGGCCCGTGGTGTCTTTATATTCTTGTAAAAAAGTGAAGTCAACCTCTTTAGATATTAGTATAGCTACACCCTTGGATTTTGTGTCCGGTGAGTTACTAAAATAGGCGTGTTTGTAGTATTTGTCTGTCAGTTTTGGAGGAGAATCTCCTTTAAAATGCGTCTCTTGGAGGAAGACAATTTGAATTTTTTTGTCTGTGCAGGTGTCTTAAGAGTGCCCTGCGTTTCTCAGGGATATTAAGTCCCTTCGCGTTGAGGGTCTGTATATTAAGTGCCATTGGGAGGCGAGAAATCGCTTATGAGTGGGGACTGAGCGAACCTGACGGATCTTTTTAAAGGAGAAAATGTTTGGCCAGAAGAAAAGGTATATGAGAGGAGAGAAAAGTAAGAGAAAGAGAAAGACAGTAGTAGGGTTGAGGGACAGGGAATCATCCCTGTCATATTTGCAAGCATACATGTAGTCATAACCAGTTTTAGTAAATCTAAAACGTTTTTTGTGGCCTGCTTGGCCTTAATGGGTAGGGAGGAAGGTAACATGTCCACAATAAGAGGTCCTCCAAAGCCCCGGGCATATGTAGACTTTAAGCACAAGCTAATTTAATTCGCCAAAGGAGTTAAGAATATGAGAGGGGAAGTAGAGTATTCTTATATTAGTGAACCCGCATCTATATAACATCAGAAAGATTATTATATGGCCACTTTCTAAAACCGCACACATTACAGGGGAAAAATTCAGTATTCAGAACACACATATATATATATATATATATATATATATATATATATATATATATATATATATACATACACATACACACATATATGTACACACATACATAGAAGAACATATGCTATATGCTATTAGTGGTATTAACGCCCAATCTATGGTTATAAACAAGGGTAACAGACCCCAAGAGTCAGCATAATGAACCATAACCCCCCCCCCCTCCCCCCAAAAAGCATAAAACGGAGTTATCAGAACAGTGATGTCATCAGGATCTTCCTGCGAAAGTAGATCACATTGTTCAGCCTATGTGCTTCATAACGCATAAACAGCTGGAGAAAAGCACGGTACATGTGGCCTTGGGTTGATCACAGTCTGCTCCGGACATGCAAGTCTATGCAGTTATATGGAAGATTAATGAAAGTTCAGTGCAAAAAACAAGATCCCTGTACATCACACAAGAAAGGGAAACCCCAAGAGCAAAACTCGGGGGGGAGGGGGGCAGGGACACAAAGGCCCAGTGCCTGTTTGGTAAGTGTCGGTGGGCCCGGAGCACTGCAAAGTCAGCATATCCCATTACAACATAAAGTGTGTTCAGAGGTTAGAGTTATACTCGCAAAGGATGTAAAGTCAGTGAGCGTTTCTCCCCTGCTTTTGCGGCGGGTTTGTAAGTAGCGAGTCTGGGTTCCAGTCGGGTAACTCCACTGTGTCTATTCCCAGTGCCGTGCAAAAAACTGCAATGTCCGATGGTGAGCGAAGGATTGCAGATCGGTTTCCGAGTTTTGCTTGTAGATTAAAGGGGAAACCCCATTTGTAGGTTGCACCTTCATCTTGAAGTATACGCAATAGTGGCTTCAGGGCCCACCGCTGGGCCAGGGTGAATGGGGCAAGGTCCTGGTATAGGGAAATCTGAGCCCCGTCGAAATCTATTGATCCATGTCGTCGCGCCGCCGCCATGATGGCTTCTTTGATAGGGAAGTGGTGTACCCTGCAAATCACGTCTCGAGGTGGTGCAGCACCTTTTGGGGGCGGTTTGAGGGCCCGATGTACTCTGTCAAGGCGGATCGGAGGGGTATGAACTTGCCCCAGCAACTTGTCAAAGATGGCCTGCACTGTGTCTTGTAAGTCTTCGCTGCGGGTAGCTTCCGGAAGGCCTTTCAGCCGAATATTGTTCCGGCGGCCTCTATTTTGCAGGTCCTCCATAGAGGAGCGGTATGTATTGTTGAGGGTAACCTGCCGCTTTGCAGCCTCTTTCAGGTCCTCCACCTCCTTGCGCAATTGCTGGACGTCGGATTCTATTTCTGTAACTCTGTCAGCTACGCCCGACACAACATCTCTGAGGGCCGCTACCTCCGTCCTTGTGACAGACAGGATACGGTCGGTCTGCGAGTCCATATCTCGCTTCGTGGGGAGACTCCGTAGGAAAGTCCAGATGTCATCTAAGCTTTTGGTAGGGATCTCGCTTGGGAATGATGGAGTTGCAGTAGCAGAGTCCGCCATGTCAGCTTGGTCGGCCATCTTGGTTGAAGTGCTGCGCAGCACCGGACCAGAGAAATAGTTAGAAACAAGGTTTGCCGAGGTTCCAGCAGTTATGTTTGGGGTCTGTTTAATGCTCTTCCGATTCCCCTTCGTTTTGTTGGTCTCAGGGTGCAGATTAGGGTCGTTCCGTTTGCTCATAATTAGATTATAGCTAATGTGCTGCCCGGAGCTCGAGGAGAACACGTCCTCACAGGTCCATGTCAGACTCCGCCCCCGTATCCGCTCTAGTTTAAATCTGCCCTCAAATAGATATCAACTGTTTAAAGGGGGATTATACTCCCAAAACGGCTAGGAGACACTCTCTGCCTGTGTCTTGATTATGCTCCCTTCTTCCTCCTTCCTCTAAACAGACACTGGCAAAAGCTGAGTCAGTTCAGCAAAAAAAGATGAGGGGAGCAGTGTGAAGCCACAGGCAGGAAGCATCTCCTCGCCAGCATTGATTACTTTTACTAATTAACCAGAGATAAGTGAGCCCGGACCGCTCTCTGCTGTGAAAGTAACAATTTTACACACAGGAAATGCTTTCAAATGGTCTTTTATGTAACTAAGAGTAGTTATTAAATTTTAATTTTGGGTGTATAATACCACTTTAAAACTCTATTTTATTCATTACTTAAAACAAGAGACAAACCCAGGTATATTTTCTCAATATAGGTACCTTGCAGGATTAATCACAGGTCCTAGACCTGTAAAGAGACACTGAAGCGAAAAAAAAATATTTGATATAATGATTTATATGTGTAGTACAGCTTAGAAATAAAACATTAGGAGCAGAGACATAAGTCTAATATTGTTTCCAGTACAGGAAGAGTTAAGAAGCTCCAGTTGCTATCTATGCAAAAAAAAGCCATTGAGCGCCACGACTTTCAATGTGTCAGAGAGCTCTGTCTTCTGAAGCTTGTTATCTCAACTGGCGGTCACTGTATTGTTTTTTCTCCTGCAGAGAACAATTCAAAAGTTTACAAGACTGCTCTGTAAAATCATTTAGAATGTTGAGTAGTGTGTAAACTGCAAATATTAGAGAATGATGCAATGTTATTAAAAAAAAAAACTATATAACTGAAATTAAAAATATGGGAATGTTTTCTTTGCTACTAATGTTCTAGTAATTATCCGTACTGCACAACCAACTCATTATATCATAATTTTTTTTCGCTTCAGTGTCTCTTTAAATGAGCAATATTTGTTGTTATAAATGATGTAAACCCCATCAGCTAAAAGTGTTGTATTGACACCAATATACCAATTTTTACTTTTTTTATGGTTTTTAGAATAAAACGTGTTAAGTTGGAGTTTTGGTGGTGTTCATATAACAGTTTGGAATATTTCCATCAATTATTGTTGTGTCACCACAGTAAGTGAGAGACTATCTTAAACTAGGACAGCATCCATAAAAAGACTATACAGCATTTTGTAATGTAGTGATGGGTTAGAACCTCCACCACTTCTTCATTGCTGTATTTGGCTCCACTTGAGTAATAAAATTGCTCCGTGTTGTGCTACTGTAAGGTAGTTTTTTTCTTTTCTTACTTTAGTTTAAATGCAGCCCAATGTTTGGCATATTGTTTCATCGGCAAGCCTGGTGGTTTAAACGCTTCAATCCTGGTAGGTACCTAATATTATTATAATATCATAGTGTGTAAAAGTAAAGTAGAGATACATTATAAGAATAAAGCACGCATTGAACAAGCTCCATGAAAAACACACAGAAATTGAAATGTATTACAAAAGCATATGTCTCCCATTGTATCCACCATTAACTACACACATAACCAGCTGCTTGAAGCCCAATTATATGCTCAATAAATGCGAGCATTCTCCAGGCCACTGAGCAGAGGACCACACACAGGATGCCGCCTGCCATCTTTTATAGAATAATATGAGAGACAATAAAGACATTTGGAATCCCATATATTACTGCAGCCTGACGGAAGCCTGTGGTCACTATTACATGTGAGATTCACCACAGCCACATTTAAGCTGTATTGTGTAATGTTTTCTCTTTTCTGGGAATGAGCTATCCTTATCTGGAATTCAAGTAGCTGGAGCACCTGTAAAATGGGCTGCAGGAGAAAACATGACCTCAAACTCTAATTCAAAATCACAGACTTGGCACCCCCCAAGCCACCCTATCATAATTCCCCCTGGAACTACATACTATTGCACCTCCACAAGTCCATATTTATACCTTCCTCTGGACCTAAATAATATACCTTCTCCATAACTTAGCATAACCCCCAGTACTAAATAATCCACCTCCCACCTCCACAGTGCTTAAAGCAGCAAGGACAGCCATATTTTTCCCAGGAAAAAAACACATACATAAGAAGATAAATACTTGTTCTACTTAGTAACATATGTACTGTACTGTCCACGTTTTGATTTCAGTGAATTTTATATAGTAAATAAAGAGAAAACTATTTCAGGCATTTTCATTTTTTGCTGCCTCTGACTGTAATTTCCTCCCTTACTCTTTTTTTCCTCATAGAAACTGCACTGTCATATTTAGCTTGCTTTGTAAACACATGTGAGCACAACATAGATCATATTTCAATAGCTTCTCCCTTCTCAGTCTCACTGAACTGCCCTCAGCCAATCAGTGAGGAGCAGGAATGTGGGAGGGGAGATAACAAGCTTCCCTCTCCTCAGCAATGTACCAAACAGAGCCAGGCTGACTGAGATAAGATTTATTACAGCAGAAACATTTATAATTATATTGGAATGTCTTGCAATGCAGGGTCAGGTTGCAGAATGCATAATAAATACAGAACAGTGGGTAAATAGAATTTGATTTTATGGCTGACAATCCTGCTTTAATAGTATTTCCAATCAAAAACTAGGAAAAACTGCCCCTGGTGTCCAAAGCTGAAAAAAAGTCAAAGAAGCTGAGGGAGGGGATCTGGCAGTATTCACTCCCCCTGCCAAAACAGGACAAGGACATGGTACCAAAATATAGGTACCATGATGAAATAACAGCCAAAGTGTGTACTCTAGGGCCGTTTGTCTACTGCTGCTCCTTCCCTGCGTCCAATCAACTAAATGTATTGATGCATGCATGGCCAGCTCTACCTCCAGCAGCTTGCACTTATGGGTGCCCACTGCCTACTGACATGTCTGGATGTGCCTCTGTGCATGGGGGCACGGATGGATGCTGGCATGTGTGTTCCGCCCCTCAGAGTTAGTCTTCATGCCGAACAGTATGCGGATGTTCGTACATAGATAAATGTGAGGGTATGTTTGTGCATTACTTGCATTATACATATAACGATTGTATAACATACATTACTGGCAAGCATACATGCAAAAAGGGAGCCGGGAAATTTGTGCGCAGCTTGAAGCCGAAAAACGGGTCACCCTGCTATTCCAAATTTCCCAGCGGCATAAATTACTATTCCCCCTCCAGGCCACCATGAAATCAGGGGTAAGACGCAATTCGGCTACTGGCAGCTAAATTGCAATGTTGTTGTTTTTTTAATTTGTGCTCCCTCTTTTTCCACCGGCCCACCGCTTACAGGGGCAAACCCAGAATTTTTAAGGGGGGGGGGGGATTCCTGAAAGGTCTCCCTCAACCACGCACAATATAAAAATACGGTAGAACATCATGCTGGGCACACATAATGCAATTTGCAATAACTGTCTGATCTGCTCCCTATCGACAACGCGATTGTTTGGGAGCAGTTTGGATACAGATAATAATGAGGACAGCCGACATTGCTAATGAAGGGGAAAGTGAAGCATTCACACAGCAGGGCACAGGGCTGTGCTCATACCTGACTCTGTTAAGCTCCCCAGAGCTTCTCCATGTTCTGTACACATGTTGCTGCTGCTACGGCCATAGTCAACTGTAGCAAGGAAAGAAAGGGGGCAGTGCTATGAGCTGCAGGATACCTGCAGATATTCTGGTGTCTCAACTTGTGCCTGTCCCCAGACACTGCACAGGCCCTGGTCTGAGGGGAGATTCTGGGCAGCTGTAATCCCCCCTGCGTTTGCCTATGGCTTAAATTACCCTCTGAGTGTGTTATAACCGTAAGTCACATTAAAGCCAATGTTGGCGCCAAGCAGCGCTCAAACAGCCGGCACCTATTTTGGCTGTCTCGAATGGCAGACCCGGCCATGCTGACCAAGTCATTCAGTAACACGTTATAGCATATGTGGTATGCATAAAGGTGCGTACACAACTTTGATGAGCACACGATCCTTTTGGGCGACATCACTGGGCCAGGCTGCACAGATGAGAGTCAGCTGTGTAGCTGACAACAATACACCACATTGGACATGATTCACAAAGCTTTTTCACCTGTTTTCACAAAGAGCAAAAATATAATATAATTAACCACTTCACCACTGAGGGGTTTTACCCCTTGAGCACCAGAACAATTTTCACCTTTCAGCGCTCCTTCCATTCATTCGTCTATAACTTTATCATTACTTATCACAATGAAATTAACTATATCTTGTTTTTTTCGCCACCAATTAGGCATTCTTTAGGTGAGACATTATGCCAAGAATTATTTTATTCTAAATGTGTTTTAATGGAAAAATAGGAAAAAATGTGGGGAAAAAATTATTATTTTTCAGTTTTCGGCCTCTATAGTTTTTAAATAATGCATGCTACTGTAATTAAAACCCATAAAATGTATTTGCCCATTTGTCCCGGTTATAAAACCGTTTACATTATGTCCCTATCACAATGTTTGGCGCCAATATTTTATTTGGAAATAAAGGTGCATTTTTTTCAGTTTTGCGTCCATCCCTAATTACAAGCCCATAGTTTATAAAGTAACAGTGTTATACCCTCTTGACATAAATATTTAAAAAGTTCAGTCCCTAAGGTAACTATTTATGTATTTTTTTTAATTGTATTTTTTTTTTTTAAATTACAAAAAAAAAAATTGGGGAGTGTGGGAGGTAATGAGTAAATGTTTAATGTATAACTAATGTATTTGTATATGAAAATGCTTTAGGGTGTAGTTTTACTATTTGGCCACAAGATGGCCACAGTAAGTTTTTGTTTATGCGACCTGCAAGCGTACAGGAAGTACACTTGCAGGAAGTTCAGGGAGGCTGGGCAACTTTTTTTTCACAATGATCGCGCTGCTTCTCCTAGGAGCAGCTGATCATTGCGGGGGGCTTAGATCAAGGAACGGGAAAGGTTTTTCCTGTTCATTGTTCTCCGGGCGAGCGGGCGGTGGCGAGCACGAGTGCGGGGGCGCGCGGACGAGCGAGTGGGAGCGCGGACAGCAGCTGGAGCGGGGTCAGGTACGGATTTCTCCGTCCCTTGGTGGTAACAGGGTGGAAAAAGGGATGGAGAAATCCGTACCACTGGGGGTAAAGTGGTTAAAGTAAGAAAAGAAATATTGAAATGGAGATAATCAAGAACAACTTACTTTGAGTAAGTATTTTGCTTGTAAATGTGCTGTAAGGTTATTTTTATCAATTAGGTGATAAATAAGTAATTTATGAGAAGTTTTGTGAATAGAACCCTTTGTCTCTCACGTGCCTAAAATACAGTAATCAATTCGACCCATCTATCTGATGGGAAATTGCATGGTGTGTACCAGGCATAAAAAGCCGATTTTCACATTGTACTTACCTTATTTTAAAAATAAACAATGACATCTCCCTCCTTTCAGCAATGGGGCCCCCTGCTGTTCTACTAGCAGATAGCTCCTAGAGCAGGGAGATTCCCTAATAGGGATTTTTAGCAAAATAATGCTGAGAATGTCAAAAACTTTGTGCACTGTGTTTTTGAAGGTTTTTTTCTTTGTTAATACGTTTTACCCAAATACGTTTTAAAGCTGTTTACTGTTCAAACATTCATAATCTTCAGATTTTCAGTATTCAGAGTTCATATCTGCTTTTTTAATATAACAGTGTATCCCTTGGGGAGGAAAGGGTTCTGATCTGTATCCGTGTAAAAATGATGAACCCTAATTTGTGTAATGGGTATTGCCATTATTGGAATATTGCAAATGATATTCAAATAAGACACTGACAATACACAACATTTATGTTATGCTTTCTCCTGCCAGGCTCGAAGCCCCAGAGCTGCAGCCACCAGGACGTGTTCAGGAGACAGTGGCAGTGTTAGTTTAGACTAGTCTACTGATGTTTTTCAGTCTACTGATGGTTTGGTGTAATGTTTTAGACCTGTTTTAGGTCGGTAAAGCAGGGGAAATTATCAAAAGATGTAATTCACAAAGGCAAACAAGGAGTAACCACAGCCACTTTTTCTGATAGAGATTAGACCAGCTGATTTCTGTCGGTATAGTACATCTGTGAGGTATTTTAGACGTGAGGATGGAACCTTTTGAATTAGGGCGGGTTCACACAGATGTTACTTTTAAAACGTAGAATTTTAAAAGTAATGTTTTTAGGGATCTACCAGTGTCCCATGCAAGTGAATGGGGACGTTTAGTACAAGCTTTTGCAGGCTTTCATGAAAGCCTGGCACTTGATCCCGCCGTCTCGTCTCATCTCAAAAGCAACATGCAGCTTCTAGAAGGCATTTGAAAGCCAGCAAAAGCCACTGAAAGCCCATAAAAGCCCAGCCTTTCCCTATACTTCCTGCAAAAGCCACCAAAAGTCCAGATAATGCAACACTCTCCTGAAAGCCATTAAAAGCCTTCAAAAGCCGCTAAAAGCTTACCTGTTAAACACTGGCATTCTTGAAAAAAAAAAAACACAGCGTTTTAATGAGACGCTGAGCAGAAGCTCAGCAGAAGCCCGTGTGAACCAGCCCATATGCAGGAGTTTAACTGTATCCAGAGGAGAGCTCCTACGTGGAGAAGGATGTCAGTCATAGCTACTTGTTTGTGAACTACATCTTTTGATAATTTCCCCTGCTTTACCGACCTAATTACCGAATGTTTTAGACCAGGTCTAAAAACAGGTCTAAAACATTCGGTAATTATTAGTGAATTCCCTTTTAATGCAACTGATTCACACCAAACCATCAGTAGACTAAAAACCATCAGTTTCCCTATTGCTTAGGGATTTGAGTCCATGGAGTCTTAGCCAAGCTCTCCCACTGAATAGGTGCTGGCTTACTGAACAGGAGGAGCCGAGATTCAAACCCTGACCTCCTGTGTCAGAGGCAGAGCTCTTAACCAGTACACTATCCAGCTACTTAGATATGGAAATTTGTGTGACGCTATAACAGTTACTTTCTAATGCTATAACTCCCCAGAACTCTGGCACCCAAATTATACACTATAGCCACAATTATCATTAGGTTATGGTGGTGCCCCAATTCCTGATAGAGGCGGGCACCCACTTTATGCGCCTCGTCCGTTCTGGCCCTTTATGCCTGACATCAGACAGCTTGACCACCATTGATATATACAATTATAGATATAGTTATTTTACTTTCTTCTGATTTTTACTGGCCCCAGCAGTGCGTGATTTTCCATTAGCACGTAGAATATCTCTCAGTACTTTCCCCCATCCTGCCAGCAAAGGTAGCCTGATGAAAATAATTAAACCTGATTGTAAGATTTAATAAAACAGATAGCTGTAATGCTGGGGGGGGTCATACTTTCTGACCACCCAGCGCAACAAGGCTAAGAGCTGGAAAATGGAAGAGGTTACACAGGCTGCCCAGAGCAACTGCAGCTCTGGACTTCTGATATCGCTACAAATAAAACACAATGGCAGCGCAGTGCGATGTTGTGCTGCCTTAGTTCGCACTGTGCTGCCTTAGCGATAGCAAGCATTCAGACAGGTACAAGACAGGACTATAGATTGGAGCGTAACTAGTAGCAACCGCAGCTCACAGTCACGTCCACAGAAGCAGAGCAAGCAGGCTAACAGTCACCAGCAAGCATCCACCCAGGCAAGACTACAGAATAGAACATAACTAATAGCAACTGCAGCCTATAGTTACGTTCCCAGAAACTAGAGTAGCAGGAATACTACCAGTCAGTCACCAACGTGGTGATGGCAGAATCCAAGCTATCTGGATAATGGACTTCACTGACCCACCGCGGATGCAGCGAACGTCCATCAAGCATGGAACTAGGCAATACACAATAATATGAAAAATAACAAACGGCTCAACTAACGGATAAATATCTATTAGCAAGTCTGCATATATATTTATCAAGAACTAGCTAAAGCACAAGTAATAAGGTCGCATAGAACTACAATAACAGAACTATACAGAGTAACAAGGTGCCCAGTAGATCAGCATACTGACCACTATGGCGGGCGGGTAAGAAATGGGAGGCAGACTTTTATGCTGGCATCAGCCAATGGATGCAGGTATGCAAATCTCCACACAGCTGAATGGTAATCACTCAATCCTGATCTGGCTTGATTACCATTTGCTAGCTGGCTGTGAATGCAAAGGACCCCCATAAGAAACACATGCAGTATTATGTAACAACATGCATGCAGGAAATCCAGGGCTATCTGGCCACAGCTCAGCTGCAACAAGCAATTGGTGGAACGATGACAGCATCCTGAGCTGCCCAGAACTGCAGAGCGATTGCAAATGACAACGAGACCAGGCGCGGAGCTAGGGGGGTCGGGGTAGGACAAGTGCCCCGGGGCGCCTGATCCCCAAGGGCGCCCAGCTGAGCATCGGGGTTTTTTTTTTTTAAAAATTTTTTTATTGCGGCGGGTGAGGGGAGCAGCGCAGAGAAGAGGGAGAGCTGTGCGGACGGTGGGGAAGGGGGGCCATCTCCCCCTCCTTCCCGCACCTTAGGTGCTCTCCCTCCCTTGCTGTCCCCTCCAATGTCCGGGTCGCTGGCAGCGGCGGGCGGAACTCACCTCCGTCTCGCTCCAGTGCCGGCCGGAAGTTCGGGTGCGCAGCCGCTGCTCTGGTCTAAACCAGACCGGAGTAGCGGCAGATCCATCCGGCGCTGCGAGAGACGGAGGTAAGTTCCGCCCGCCGCTGCCAGCCACCCGGACATTGGAGGGGACAGCGAGGAAGGGAGAGCATCTCTTCCTCCTCTCTGCGCTGCTCCCCTCCTGCTGGGGAGGGGGGACACCTGACCTGGCTACCTACTCTGGGCACATATACCCCTAACTACATATACTGGGCATATATACCCCTGGCTACATATACTGGGCATATACCCCTGGCTACCTACTCTGGGCACATATACCCCTGGCTACCTACTCTGGGCACATATACCCCTGGCTACCTACTCTGGGCACATATACCCCTGGCTACCTACTCTGGGCACATATACCCCTAACTACATATACTGGGCATATACCCCTGGCTACCTACTCTGGGCACATATACCCCTGGCTACCTACTCTGGGCACATATACCCCTGGCTACCTACTCTGGGCACATATACCCCTGGCTACCTACTCTGGGCACATATACCCCTGGCTACCTACTCTGGGCACATATACCCCTAACTACATATACTGGGCATATACCCCTAACTACATATACTGGGCATATACCCCTGGCTACCTACTCTGGGCACATATACCCCTGGCTACCTACTCTGGGCACATATACCCCTGGCTACCTACTCTGGGCACATATACCCCTGCCTACATATATTGGGCACATATACCCCTGCCTACATATACTGGGCATATACCCCTGGCTACCTACTCTGGGCACATATACCCCTGGCTACCTACTCTGGGCACATATACCCCTGGCTACCTACTCTGGGCACATATACCCCTGGCTACCTACTCTGGGCACATATACCCCTGCCTACATATATTGGGCACATATACCCCTGCCTACATATACTGGGCATATACCCCTGGCTACCTACTCTGGGCACATATACCCCTGGCTACCTACTCTGGGCACATATACCCCTGCCTACATATATTGGGCACATATACCCCTGCCTACATATACTGGGCATATACCCCTGGCTACCTACTCTGGGCACATATACCCCTGGCTACCTACTCTGGGCACATATACCCCTGGCTACCTACTCTGGGCACATATACCCCTGACTACCTACTCTGGGCACATATACCCCTGCCTACATATATTGGGCACATATACCCCTAACTACATATACTGGGCATATACCCCTGGCTACCTACTCTGGGCACATATACCCCTGGCTACCTACTCTGGGCACATATACCCCTGGCTACCTACTCTGGGCACATATACCCCTGCCTACATATATTGGGCACATATACCCCTGCCTACATATACTGGGCATATACCCCTGGCTACCTACTCTGGGCACATATACCCCTGGCTACCTACTCTGGGCACATATACCCCTGGCTACCTACTCTGGGCACATATACCCCTGGCTACCTACTCTGGGCACATATACCCCTGCCTACATATATTGGGCACATATACCCCTGCCTACATATACTGGGCATATACCCCTGGCTACCTACTCTGGGCACATATACCCCTGGCTACCTACTCTGGGCACATATACCCCTGCCTACATATATTGGGCACATATACCCCTGCCTACATATACTGGGCATATACCCCTGGCTACCTACTCTGGGCACATATACCCCTGGCTACCTACTCTGGGCACATATACCCCTGGCTACCTACTCTGGGCACATATACCCCTGACTACCTACTCTGGGCACATATACCCCTGCCTACATATATTGGGCACATATACCCCTAACTACATATACTGGGCATATACCCCTGGCTACCTACTCTGGGCACATATACCCCTGGCTACCTACTCTGGGCACATATACCCCTGGCTACCTACTCTGGGCACATATACCCCTGGCTACCTACTCTGGGCACATATAACCCTGCCTACATATATTGGGCACATATACCCCTGCCTACATATACTGGGCATATACCCCTGGCTACCTACTCTGGGCACATATACCCCTGGCTACCTACTCTGGGCACATATACCCCTGGCTACCTACTCTGGGCACATATACCCCTGACTACCTACTCTGGGCACATATACCCCTGCCTACATATATTGGGCACATATACCCCTAACTACATATACTGGGCATATACCCCTGGCTACCTACTCTGGGCACATATACCCCTGGCTACCTACTCTGGGCACATATACCCCTGGCTACCTACTCTGGGCACATATACCCCTGGCTACCTACTCTGGGCACATATACCCCTGCCTACATATATTGGGCACATATACCCCTGCCTACATATACTGGGCATATACCCCTGGCTACCTACTCTGGGCACATATACCCCTGGCTACCTACTCTGGGCACATATACCCCTGGCTACCTACTCTGGGCACATATACCCCTGGCTACCTACTCTGGGCACATATACCCCTGCCTACATATATTGGGCACATATACCACCTAACTACATATACTGGGCATATACCCCTGGCTACCTACTCTGGGCACATATACCCCTGGCTACCTACTCTGGGCACATATACCCCTGGCTACCTACTCTGGGCACATATACCCCTGCCTACATATATTGGGCACATATACCCCTAACTACATATACTGGGCATATACCCCTGGCTACCTACTCTGGGCACATATACCCCTGGCTACCTACTCTGGGCACATATACCCCTGGCTACCTACTCTGGGCACATATACCCCTGGCTACCTACTCTGGGCACATATACCCCTGCCTACATATACTGGGCACATATACCCCTGCCTACATATACTGGGTATATATACCCCTGGCTACATATACTGGGCATATATACCCCTGGCTACATATACTGGGCACATATACCCCTGGCTACATATACTGGGCATATATACCCCTGGCTACATATACTGGGCACATATACCCCTGACTATATATACTGGGCACATATTATACCCCTGGCTACATATACTGGGCACATATAACCCTGACTACATATACTGGGCACATATACCCCTGGCTACATATACTGGGCACATATACCCCTGGCTATATATACTGGGCACATATACCCCTGACTATATATACTGGGCACATATACGCCTGGCTACATATACTGGGCACATATACCTCTGGCTACATATACTGGGGACACATACCCCTGCCTACATATACTGGGCACATATACCCCTGGCTACCTGTTCTGTGGACATCTCTACCCCTGGCTACCTGTTCTGGGGACATCTATACTGCTGGCCACCTATTCTGTGGACACCTATAGACCTGGGGCTACCTATTTTTGTGGAAGCACTGCTGTCAGATTGAGTGTATTTTGGGTAACTGCTGCCAGGTGAGAGGTGTCTACCATATTAAGGGAGCATTCTGCCTATTTATGTGAAATGCTGTCTATTTATGTGCCTCATGACTGCTGAATTTGTCTTGTTGGGGGCCTCATGGTTACTGAATTTGTCTTGTTGGGGGCCTCATGATTTGTTGGGGGCCTCAAGATCGCTGAATTTGTCTTGTTAGGGGCCTCATGATTGCTGAATTTGTCTTGTTAGGGGCCTCATGATTGCTGAATTTGTCTTGTTGGGGGCCTCAGGATTGCTAAATTTGTCTTGTTGGGGGCCTCATGATTGCTGAGTTGGTCACGACCCTTCACCTTAGGGGGCGCATTAATAGTCTTTGTCCCCGGGCGCTGAAAACCCTAGCTACGCCTCTGAACGAGACCCATTGGAAATGCACAACCGAATGCAAGCAGATAGGCCAGGACTGTCCGTTTGCAGCTCCACTGCAACGGACAGAATACGCTACAGGAGGGATCCTTACAATAGCATTTTATATTTAATAACCCTGCAGACATTTATTAATACCTGACAGACAGTTTAGACAATGAACTTCAGTTTCATAAAAACACTATTGCCAAGTGTCTCTCGTCAACCACAAAAATGATGATTTTCACTCTGTGAAATGGTAGCATTAGCAATCAATGATACAGATTCAAACATCTACAGCAAGAAAGGTAGCCAAACAAAACCGGAATGGATTACAAATGTTGTATACATCTATCAGTAGGGGGTGGTAATTATATAGGATAAGCTACAGAGGCAGCTATTTATCTGTATTTTGTTGAAAGCTATAAATATATCATAATTGTGGAGAGGAAAAACTCAATAAATAGTGCGGTAACCTGATAGGAATATGGGAAGTAGGTAAATCATCTCTTTGAAGGTTAAAGTAACTGAAGCTTTTATCAGATATTTTTCCATCACATGACACACATGCACTGTTCATAGAATCAGATCAATGTAAATGATTTAAAAAGATAACATAAAAGCGGCTAAGTGATTTACATATAATGTTTATACATGCCACATGTCAATGCAACATATAGGTGATATTCATTTCATTTTTCAGGGTTTGCAAATTAATTTAAAAAGGGAACAATAATAATAATACATATTACTTTATTATTATCACAGTCATCAATATGAGAAATCATACATTATAATACCGTAAGAACTTCATCGGGAACAAAATGAGGACAGCTCTTAATTCGGAATTATAAAATAGCATTGAAAGCAAACCTGAATGCAAAGTCTTCATATGTAGCTTTATCACATCTAGTAGGAGTATGGGAGGAAAGTCCCAAAGATCCGAGAATCCTTCGAAAGGCCAGTACCCACCTTTTTCCAGTGATTTTTTTGAGACAAGTGGTCGATGCACAGTCTCGCAACGTGGGTACAGGTGCACGATCACACAAACATCGTTTAGCGTTGCGCGGTGATAATGATCATCTCGGTGGATCTTTAAGAAGATCATCGACAACTCCCGTGCAAAGTACCATGATTGCTTGAAGTCTTGTTAGCAACCGTTGTGTGATGCATACCCTATGTCCGGTAGATGGATCGGAGAGCGCTCATCAACAGGGTGACGTTGCTGGATTTATCTTCCTGCGTCGCGAGGTGAGTATGTAGCTTAAAGAGAATCTCCAACCAAGAATTTAACTTTATCCCAATCAGTAGGTGATACCCCCTTTTACATGAGAAATCTATTGCTTTTCACAAATAGACCATCAGGGGGCACTGTATGACTGATTTTGTGGTGAAACCCCTCCCACAAGAAGCTCTGAGGACCGCGGAAATAGCTGTTTACAGCTGTCTCCAACGGCCAAAACAGCTAGCAGCAGCTACATAACCTGCCCACAGTAAAAATGTCACCATGTAATAAATGTCAGAATGTAAATCGGGGAGACTAAAGATTTTACAATGAGCAAACATTGACTAAATCATTTATACATAATTATTGTAAAAATTAAGCACTTTTTTTTATTACATTATTTTCACCGGAGTTCCTCTTTAAGACTTGTATGTATAGTGATACATTTACTACAGAAACTGGCCCATATGCAATTCAATCGGAACTGAACACTATACAAAAAAGACGTGTTTCACTTACCTGGGGCTTTTGCCAGCCCCTTGCAGCCTTCCTGTCCCGCGCCGGTCCTCCACAATCCTCTGTTCTCCCGCCTCCAGCTTGTTTCATTACCGTCAACACGGCAACTGTGCCTGCACGCCCCAGGCATCGCATATCTTTCTTCACGTTCCCGCCTGCAATAGCGCAGGACATTATTGTGGGCAGGAAGGCGTAGAAAGATATGTGTGGCTCAGGGCATGCAGGCGCAGTTGCTGTCGACTTACAAGTCAACGGTAACAAAACTATGTGGCGGTGGGAGAACGGAGGTGCATGGAGGACAAGCGCGGGACAGGAAGGCTGCAAGGGGCTGGCAGAAGCCCCAGGTAAGCGAAACACTTTGGGGGTTTTTTTAGTATTCAATTCCGCTTTAACTTTTTCTCCCAGGTTATCTTTTCACACATTGTCAATTAGATGCCTTTTTAACTACCAGCAAGCGAGAAAATAATCAAAATGATTTTGTTAGTGCCTTTTCACCTACATTTTGGTACCTTTTTAATTGCAAAGTACTGAAAAGTTATTTGAAAAGGAGGAGAAAAAATGAATTGAATATAGACCACTGACTCACTTGTTATGGATTGCTGGATGTTTAGGCAATGAATTTATGAACAGGAGGGGAACTTTTGGGTAAGATCTCCTGATAAGTTATTCTCTATAGGAAAGAAACCCTCTCTTGGCAGGAGCCCGAATCCCAGGCAGAAGACAAGTAGGCAATGGTACAGAGTCACTTAGGAAGCAAACAATACTGAAAGGGTAGAAAACCTAGTTTAGAGGAACTTGCCTGTACAATGTTATGCTTCTCAGTGGAAGACAAGCAAAAATAAAAGTCTTTATTCACAGTACATTTCTCAGCATTTAAAACTGCTTCCAAAGTATATAAAACGTTACTGCCTCTATAGTGCTACGAGCAATTAAAGGGAACCTGAAGTTAAAGAGAACCCGAGGTGGGGATCTTAGAATGAAATATATACACAGAGGCTGGGTCTGGCTATAGTCCCCCCTAAGTCCCCCCTGCGCTCCGTTCTAGCCCATAAATTACAGCTGCGCTGTCGAGCAATGTTTACCTCCCTAATGTCACTCACGCCGCTCCCCCCGCCTCCTGCAGAGCGCCGGTCCCTGCCCACGTCCCTTCCCTCCAATCAGCGGTGAGGGAAGGGACGTGGGCGGGGACCGGCGCTCTGCAGGAGGCGGGGGAGGGGGAGAGCGGAGCGCAGGGGGGACTTAGGGGGGATTCAAATATATAGCCAGACCCAGCCTCTGTGTATAGATTTCGTTCTAAGATCCCCACCTCGGGTTCTCTTTAAAGAAATACAGAGGCTGGTGCCATCTTAATTTCCTTAACCATGCCAGTTACCTGGCTATCATCCTGAGTTCAAGGCTTTAGTTGTTTTTGAGTCACACACCTGCAGCAAGCATGCAGCCAGTGGGGGAGACCAGAGTCAAAGCATCTGATCTGCAAGCTCATTCTGTGCCAGTGACTAAAGGCCCATACTCACGGGCGAGAAATGTTGCCTGTCGCCAGCACACGTGAGCGTGTGGGCGACAGGCCGGCGACAGCTTCTCGCCAGGTCCCTCCGCGTACACACGCGGAAGAGGGACCAGCGGCAAGGCGGAAGCTGTCGCTGACGTTCCTCCTCCCCCCGCCGGAAGCTCCATGTACCTACATGGAGGTTGCTGTCGCTAGTCCGCGTACTCACGCGGACTAGCGACAGTTGCGGCGGGGGGGCAGCGGCGACTGTCGCCATGCGATTGAAAGTTTCAATCGCCTGGCGACATGAGCGACGGGCGACAGTTCGGGGTGCGCGCGCGTGCGGCGGCCCATACTCACGGGCGACCTGTCGCCGCAACACGCGCGCGCCGCGTGTTGCGGCGACAAATGTCACTCGTGAGTATGGGCCTTTATACTGTAGTATTATAGTCAGAGAATTAGCACAGGCGTCAGACAACTGGCATTGTTTATCAGAGAGTGAAGGTGGCAGCATCCATATTCCTCTTACTTCAGGTCCTCTTTAATTGCTGCTGCTTGCCTACCACTGAGTAGCATGTCATAGTAAAGGTAAGTGGAGGTTTTTTTTTACTTTTAGATATTTTATCACACCTGGGCCTCTCTAAACCATTACACTTTGTCATATCTCGGCAGTTCTGCAAAGCTCAGTTATTAAGTCCAAGAAAATAATATTTTCGTTTTGGATAATGTGGAAAGTGGTTAGGAGCAATTTAGTGTTCCCATCTGGGAAATGTTCCACACTTCCTGCTCTGACAGAAAATTAGCAAACCTCTCCAACAAGGACAAAGAGCAATAACTAAAGTACGCTTTGTTGTGTGGGGAAGAAGTAGAATTCCCATCACGTTTTTATTGCTGACCCTCATTTCCTGTTCCTGGGACCATCAGAGTTTGTACTAAAGCCACTGAGGTCCCAGAGACAGGAAGCAAGGAACTGTTTCTCCAGTCAGTACACAGACAGACTCAAACAAACTCTTTCCATAATACGCAGAACTATACATTTTTCATTATTATTTCTATAAAGTCAGAGTTTAAAGTGTACCTGAGATGGGGTGAAAAGTTTTACTTACCTGCAGCTGTGCTCCTCTGAAAGCTCGCACACCGGACCAGTCAACCAGTCATGGGCCTCTGTGCTGTACGCCTCGTTGATCGTGCTCCCCAGCTATGGGGCCATGATCAAGGAGTCGCATTGCCTGGGGCCACGCAGTAGCCCGCTACTGCCGATTTCTTACCAGGACACTGTGGCACAGCGGTGCAGACCAAGAGGAGACCAAGGAACCTGTAAGGCTATGGGGGTCTGGAAGAAGAAGACACTGAGGAAACCAAGACACCTGTATGGCGGGGGGGGGGGGGGGGGCTGGATGAACTCCCAGGTAAGCAGGGACGTAACTAGATTTAATAGGGCCCCCCTGCAAAAATGATAGTATGGGGCCCCCTTGGTCCCTGAACCCCATGAGGGTCACATTATTGGGAGCCAGCAAATGGCAGCAGAGAGTGTTCTGCTGTGAAGCTGCGTCTAGAAGAAAAAAAAATGACAGACGCTCCCGCTACTCGTTACTCTGCATGGTGGGAGGAGGTGGCGGTGACGGTTTTTGTGAACGAACAGGAGGATTTTTGCTAATTGGCTGCATTTGAGGTTGGGGAGAGGGAGGAAAAGGGGCCCCCAAGCCTCCGTGGGGCCCCCTGTGATGGCAGCAGTTGCAGGGGTGATTGCTACGCCCATGCAGGTAAGTAAAGTTATTTTCTCTAGCAAAGGAAATTTATAGCATGACAAGTCTCTGCTCTTTATAAAGACTGTTTGGGTTTCAGACAAATATACAGGAAGGAAAGAGTAGCTTTACTGAACGCTGAATACTTTTTATTTGTATGTAAAAGAAAAAAAATATGATAGGACAAATTTTTCGTGATTCGGAGTACTGAGTGAAGGCAGAAACACACAGTATCAGGAAGATGCCTACATTTTGTAACAGTGGCTACTGAATGCTTGTTTGCAATTTCTCTTCCCAAAGAATACACATCTGCAGATGTTCAGAGAATTTTTAGGAATTCAGTATGGCCGCGAAGGTAAACAAGTAAAGTTTTCTATGTGTCTTTATTTCAGACTGCTAAGCAGCAAACCATGAATATTCTGAAGGGGTTGATTATTTTGGTATAGCCACTGTAAAGCCTTGTACACACGCTAGTTGATTCTCGGCTGAGGACTGATGTGAATCAGCAAATGTATGGCCAGATGTCCCCACCCTCCCCAATTCATTGAGATCATTGAGATCTGAACTGCTGGATCATTTTCTTCAAGGAACAGAAAGAAGTAAAAAGGTTGGCACTACAGCGGTATCACATGCACTACTCCACTTCAAAGACATGCAGTATGCACAGGAGGACTACAAATACACCTCTTCTCTGGAACCTCTTCAGCGTGAAGAAAGCAGGAAAGCTGGCACTGCTGCGAGTGTTCAATTTATTCATAAAGTGCAGATGTGCAACATCTTACAAAATTGCATTAAAAAAAGCACATACCCTTGTGAGAGGAGGCGTGGGTGGTGGTGGGTGCTGGGCACAGGATGCCTGACAGCCGTTTCGCGCTGAACAGCACTTCTACGGAGGCTGGCAGCCTCCATAGAAGCACTGTTTAGAGCGAAACGGCTGTCAGGCATCCTGTGCCCAGCACCCACCACCACCCACGCCTCCTCTCACAAGGGTATGTGCTTTTTTTAATGCAATTTTGTAAGATGTTGCACATCTGCACTTTATGAATAAATTGAACACTCGCAGCAGTGCCAGCTTTCCTGCTTTCTTCATTTGCTTGCTCATTTTCTTCAAGCACGGCCTCTCTATTGTTCTTCTACTTAACTTGCCTGTTCCGTAGTATGCACCACTATTGCCCCTCCTCCCCCCTCCTTAGAAACAACACATCGCCAGCTGCTAGGCTAGTAATGGATCTGTTCAGAACTTGGCCCCCAACTGAGGCCAAGTCCTGATCCCTGCAGGTGAAAAAAATGAGTCTGTGTAACGTTAAGTGGATGATCCTCATGACAATAACAAAGTCACTGAAATCATTTTTATGCAGATTCATATTTGGTTGGTGTTGCTGTGCCGCTTTGGTGTGCAGTTATTCATGGACCTGTAGACAATACTCCTCCCAACCCCATTTAACTTAACCTAAACATGAATGACAGACAAAATAAGACTCCAGAGCTGGCATTTTAAAGGCCGTGGCCAATTTTATTTGGTAAATATAAATGTAATAAATTAAGTGAAATAAATAAATTGAGGTCGATGAACCAACTTTAATAAAACCTTGCATAACCACTATTCATTCATATCTAACTACCACAGTTCAGATATGCTATTAACATCACCAAGAAAATACGACCCCAATACTTGAAGGCTCCAAACTTCCAAATAAACTTGACCACGACTAATCTATTTTTTTTTTTTTATATATAAGGGGAAAGGGTGGGTGGGGAGCTCACCTATGCCACAGGGGTGACAGGCAGCTAATGGGGAACGGACCTCATTTATATACACCTAAAACCTCCCTGATTGGTCGGCCTAATCTTCCTTCAGGCCTAGCAACACCTGTCTAAGCATATCTGCCTGCCCTGCCGGCCAATCAGAACCACCCAAAGGCTTTCCTGTACTGCAGTACTCTCCCAGCCAATCAACATCCAGCTCACCTCAGAGAGGGAAATTTAACTGGATGTTGAGAAATTCCTGACAGGCCTAACTACAGCTTACCTCACACATATAACTAATGGTGATTGCCACAGGCCCATGTGTGGCCTGCCTAATTGTTCGGCCCCTGTCATGGACCTGTAGACAATACCCCTCCCAACCCCATTTAACTTAACCTAAACATGAATGACAGACAAAATAAGACTCCAGAGCTGGCATTTCAAAGGCCGTGGCCAATTTTATTTGGTAAATATAAATGTAATAAATTAAGTGAAATAAATAAATTGAGGTCGATGAACCAACTTTAATAAAACCTTGCATAACCACTATTCATTCATATCTAACTACCACAGTTCAGATATGCTATTAACATCACCAAGAAAATACGACCCCACCCGCCAGGCTCCTAGCCTGGCACCTACCCCACGACCATCTCAATGCAGCTCTGAAGACCCAGATTAAAAATGTCTAATCCTATCCAGAGCCGGATTAAGGCTAAATGGGGCCCTAAACAAAGTAACTAATTTGGGCCCCCCCCATGTCGTAATGCAGTAAAGATGCAGTTGCACAGCAACATGCCGCACACACCAGGGCAGCCGAGCTACTGGTTGCTATGGGCAACAGCCCACTTTCCTCTGTGGGTGCACAATGCAGGGAATATCAGTGGCAAAATGCAGAATTACAGATGAATGGCTGGGACATTTGCACTCAGGGGCGGGGGCACCCCTCTGAAGAGGGCGCCAGATATCACAGCAGCAGCACTTTCCCCCTGCATCTCCAGCCTGGCAATAGCAGAAAGCTCTGGACACCGCCAAACCGGAAGCCATTCCCCAGACAGAATTACATAACTACCCCACCACCGAACAACCGATTTCCTCCCAAACTAGACAGCCACCATGCAGCCTCCATCCCAGTGAATACGATAGTCCAGCAGAGAAGGCAGCCGCAGCGGGGGAGAATGACAGCACCAGATGACTCACATTCACCTATTGCGATCCAAGCAATAGAGGTCTCGTCATCCGGAGCCCATCTGTCTCCTCTACAGTGCTGCCGCTCTGTTACTATTACTATTACTACTTCCTACTTCCTGTCTGATCTGAGAATCATGAAGTTCATAGTGAGCAGCTGCACTGTAGAAGAGACAGATGGGTTTCAGATGACGGGATCTCTATTGCTTGGATCATGGATAGGTGAGTGAGCGTTTGCCATCTGCGGCTATCATTCTTGCTTCAGCTGTAGTTCTCTGTGGGAAGGGAGGGAGGAGTGGGCAGTGGCAGAGCGCACAGTAGCAGCAGGGGACCTAGGAGGAGAGTCTGGCTCTGAAGACAATCAGCAGCGCACGGCATCATTTGACAAGACAAATAACATTTATATCGCGCTTTTCTCCTGGCGGACTCAAAACGCCAGAGCTGCAGCCACTAGGACGCGCTCTATAGGCAGTAGCAGTGTTAGAGAGACTTGCCTAAGGTCCCCTACTGAATAAGTGCTGGCTTACTGAACAGGCAGAGCCGAGATTTGAACCCTGGTCTCCTGTGTCAGAGGCAGAGCCCTTAAAGGGACTCCGAGCAGTGTCTGTGGGTATGCCTTTAAGCATACCCACAGATTTCGATTTTGATTGCGAAAATAGTGAAAACTAAAAGGCGTAGGGCGGTGGTTTATATATCATTGGAAAGAGGAGAAAGAGAGCTTTAAAATGATATGCATCTTTCCATAGTTGCTGCACTGCTCGGAGTCCCTTTAACCATTATACCATCCAGCCACCGCTGAAAGGATGGCGAGGGCTGGTTTATGTGCTGATGGGGCCCCTTTTCACTCTGAATGGGGCCCCAAGTGACTGCCTTTGTTGCCTGGTCGGTAATCCAGCCCTGATCCTATCTCACTCAAATGAACGCCATCCTGTCTGTACAGACCAGGAAGGCCACCTTCAAGATCAACGTGTCTGTATGAAAACATTCCCAACCTCGGCAAACATTTGGACAAATGATGATTCAGTTTCTTCCGGATCTTCTCACAGTGGTTTAAGCCAGAAGGCGCCAACCATAGAAACCTGGGTACCATCTCAGAGAAGATTATCTTGGTGTGACTAGAAAAAACCTGAAAATTACAGAGATCATCTCTGATGTTGAAGAAAAGCTCCAAAGACTTCATTTTCCCAATGTCATTACCCCCGAGGTGCACAATCAATATATCTGGAACTGGAAAAAACTTAAGCAACCTGAATAACTCAGCCTTTAACTGGGGCCATAACATTCCCCTACAACCATACCAATAAATGGCATATTTACTTATGTCCATATTCAAGTTTGATGAGTAGGGTCGCTTGCACGCCCTTTGGTGTGCCCCAAAAATAAAGGAATGACCAAGGATCCATATCACAGTCTTTCTGCCTGTAAAAACAAGAAAAAGAATCAAACACGCACATACAGTTCATATGCTGACGAACTCCAACGACCCATTTTTTTAATCACTCCTTCCTCCAGACCCAATCTGGCTGCTTCCGTGGCTGCACCTATTCGGAATAAATGCGCAGAAATTTTTTGATGGCCATACCCTGCCCGGAGCACACAACGCTTTAACACAGTGTTAAACTGAAAACAAGTAAGTGGGGAACCCAGGAGATGCCGCAGCAATATTCCCTTACCCTCACCCCTGACTGCCAAATAATCATCCCAATTACTAATTGGACAAAGTTTATTATTAGGCCACGCTTGCAAATTCACCTGAGTACCCTGGTCAGTTTTTGAAAATGGCAACCGGATACTTAGTTTATCTCTAAACCTACTAACATCTTCATATCTCAAGCCCGAGGCATTAGATTTACTTTGTGAAATCAGCTCGGAAATCCGAAAAGCTGCAAAAAACATAAGAGAAAATGCACACCGAAAAAGACGCACTTCAAACTGAGACTCACAGACAGACGCCGCTGAGTCCCATAATGCTGACAAAATCTCAAGCGTAATTGGGCTTCTATCATCCGGCACATGAGACTGCCTTCTATAACCTTTAAGAAATTGCTGAACAGCAAAGTAGGATTTACAATGAGGGAGATTACGCCATTTAAAAAATAAAGATATGCCTGCCAAGGACTTGGAGATATGAGAATGTGAATAACTTTTCTTAACCTTCTCTATAATGAACTTCAAAACCAAACTCTCAGTAGCTGTCCATGCATTAAAACCCAATTTTCCAGTAAAATTACTCCACTCCCTCCATGAGCTGGAATATGCCTGCCAAGTTGCTTTTGACACCGACTGTTGTATCCCAGCATGAACTAACTCCAAATCAGGTTCCACATAAATGCAGGAATCTCCTCCCCCACTGGGTGTGCCTGCGGAGCCAGAAGCCGAAATCTCCCCATCTGCAACCGTGATAGAGAATCAGCAATGTCATTGTTTAGACCCGGGACATGTTGTGCTTTAATCCATAAATTAAATTTTAAAGCATATAAAACTAAAACCTTTATTAACTTAACTACTAGAGGCGACTTTGAGGACAAACAATTTAATGCAAATACTGTACCTTTATTATCAGAATGAACAATTATTCGCCTACCTTCACAGCTCTTTCCCCAAATAAATAGGGCTGCTACTATGGGGAATAATTCAAGCAGGACAATGTTCTTTACTATTTCTGGCTGCTGCCAAGATTCGGGCCATCTTGCAGAAAACCATCTACCTGACCAATAAGCGCCGCCGCCCACACTGCCAGACGCATCAGTATAGAATTCAAGTTCTGTGTCATTGACAAAATCTTCTTGCCAAATGGACCTACCATTGTATGAACTCAGAAATTCAGCCCAAACCAGCAGATCAGCCTTCAAACTTTCTGTTACTCTGATATGTGAATATGGCGACTTTAGACCTGACATAGAAGAAAATAACCGCCGCGAAAATATCCTGCCCATGGGCATAATCCTTGTCGCAAACGCAAGATTACCTAACAAGGATTGCATCTCCTTTAACAAGACTTTTTAGCGACGCAAAAAGGCCGATAGCATACACTCAATTTTCTCCAATTTGTCACTCGGTAAACGAAATTCCATCCGACTCGTATCGATCACAATTCTCAGAAATTCTAAGCTTGAGCAAGGGCCTACAGTTTTAACCTTCGCTAACGGGACACCGAAATGTTCACAGACTACTGAAAAAATTACTAAAAGTTGTTTACAAGTATCCGAAACCGGTGGACCCATGAATAAAAAATCATCCACATAATAAATCAAAGGTGATTGATTAGACAAAAAGGAAACCACCCATTCCAAAAAGGAAACCACCCATTCCAAAAATGAAGAAAAAGTTTCAAAATAACTACATGATAGCGCACAGCCCATAGGCAGGCATCTGTCAAAGTAATTATAACCTCTAAACTGAAAACCTAACGAATTAAATGAATCAGGGTGAATTGGCAGTAGCCTGAATGCTGATTTGATGTCAGCTTTTGCTAACAAAGCACCTTGCCCAAGCGGTTTTAGAATTTTAAAGGCATCCTCAAAAGACGCATAAGATACCGACGATAAATTATCCGGAATGTCATCATTTAAAGACTGACCTGCTGGAAAAGAAAGGTGGTGTATCAGTCTATATGTTCCTGGTTCCTTTTTGGGTACAATACCTAATGGAGAAAGCCTAAAATTGTCAAAAGGAGGATTAACAAAAGGCCCTGAAACCCTTCCCTCCTGCAGCTCTTTATAAATTTTTTCCTGTACAGTATCTACTAAGGGGGCAACCGACTTTAAATTATTTACCCAGCTGCAGCCAGAACCTTTGAAGGCCGGCAAACGAAAGCCAAACTTAAATCCATCAATTATTAGCTGAGCTTTCTCCCTGTTTTGATACAGCTGTAGCCATGGCAACATGTTTTCCAGCTTCACTGGTGTGACCGCCTTTAAGAAAAAGCTCCTTTGAGCTGGGATTGCTAGCATTTGCTTTTTTAAAACACCTGACAATTGGATGTGACCCACCACAAAACCCGCATTCGTGTCTATACTTGCAGGTCCCTGGCCACTTACATTGCGTATCGATATATGCGTAACAAACCCCTTTCTTATAACTTCCACTGGAATTGTGGCTGGGCTGTTTAAAACTAGCAACCTTTTGCGGCATCATCAACTCCAACCACAATCCCACATCTTTCGAACTCCATTTCATGTTTGGGTATACTGATAATCTCTGACGGAAAGCTTCATCGTATTGATACCAGGCCAGGCCACCAAAGGATCTGTATGCTTCCAGTATGGAATCTTAATATCTAAACATTAGTGGGCATTGCTCGGGATGTTTTTCACCCACCACACTGGCATATACGCAAAATGCCTGCAGCCAGTTGTTAAATGACCTTGGTACATGTTTTTTCCTATCATCCTCTTTGTCATCAGACTTTTCTTTCTTCACAGATTCTTTGGCAGCTGGAAGTAGCGTTAATAATTTAATAAAATCTCCCTTCCATATTTTTTCTTTTATGGTAGCAGAGAGATGAAAACCAAGCGGTGAAATGTCACATGACATGTTTTCTTTATAGCTACTTTCTGCAACCCCAGGCCTATTGACTGGGATGCAAGGGTTACCTGCGGAAGCTGAGGGATAGGCAGAAGCCATAACAGATTGAACAGTAGGAGAGGGGGATACTGGTACATTAGTAGAAACTGCCCTATTGTTACCCCAAACTAAACCTGCATTGGCTGAACCTGCCTGCTGGACCCCAGCTTGTTGCAAAGCCTGAACTAACATTTGAACAAGTGGTGAGATAACATTATACTCACCGACCAAAGGAATGTGCTGAGCAGGGGCAGGAGGTTGCCCAAGGACAGTATCTTCTGCAGGAACACCGGCATGAGACCATGCAGCGCCCCCAGCAGCAGCAGGGAGATGAGCCTGAGCTGGCCCTAAACCAGATCCAAGAACTGCTGCACACGTCCCCACCGCCAGGCTCACTGCGTCCGCCAGAAAGCGCCAGCTGCACTGGAACTCCGCAGACTATGGGGCTGCGACCATCCGGAATTCCGCTCGTCCCGGATCCAGAGGCAGACGCTGACGACTCCGATCCGCTGGCACCTACCATAGGCCCAGCTCGGGATGCGGAAGCTGGAGGGGAGAAAGAAAAACAAGGGGAAGGGGCGGCGACCGGATTGGCCGCCGCCATGGAGGAGGCTCCAGGCCGCTCCCCCGTCTGCCCCGGATTGGCCGCGACACACTGAAGCAGACCGCTCCAGCCATCCAGAAGCACCGCAACCCGATTGGTCGGCGCTCGAAATCCCTCCGAAAGCACCGCCTCCTCAGTCCTTTCGCTGGCCGGATGAAGCGCCAGCACTGGACTGATCGTCGGCATGAGGGAAGCCCCTTCAAACGCTCCACTGGCCGCAGGCCCAGCCGGGACATGATTGGTCGGTGCCAACAGCTCTGCCGCAAACCCCGCCTCCACCGCTCCTCTATTGGCTGGGTTTAAACCAGCCACCGCCGATGAACTTCTGCCGCCCGATCCTTTCTTCTTGGCGGCCTTTGACTTGCTTGAGCTCTTTCCGGACGCAGATGGAGTGGCGCTTCTGCCCCGATTCTCTCCGCGCTGCGACCTCCGCTGCTGGGCACTGCCGCTGGCTTCGTCCAGCAAATAGGAGCGCGGGGCCGACCTCTTCCTCTTCTCCTGACGCCCAGGACCTCCAGCACTGCTTCCAGCCTCCTCTTCATTCCGCCGCATCCTCTCTTCCTCCGCCAGCTGAAGACACCGCACCAGGATCTCCTCCCCGCAGGGCTGTTCGGCTCTTGAAGCCAACTGCCGCAACACCTCCATAGTGGCAAGGTAAGCGCTGTATTACAAGCTCTAGTACTACAGCTCAGAGCTCACCTATGCCACAGGGGTGACAGGCAGCTAATGGGGAACGGACCTCATTTATATACACATAAAACCTCCCTGATTGGTCGGCCTAATCTTCCTTCAGGCCTAGCAACACCTGTCTAAGCATATCTACCTGCCCTGCCGACCAATCAGAACCTCCCAAAGGCTCCCCTGCACTGCAGTACTCTCCCAGCCAATCAACATCCAGCTCACCTCAGAGAGGGAAATTGAACTGGATGTTGAGGAATTCCTGACAGGCCTAACTACAGCTTACCTCACACATATAACTAATGGTGATTGCCACAGGCCCATGTGTGGCCTGCCTAATTGTTCGGCCCCTGTCATTCCAGAGCCTGACATACAACAACAACAAAACATGCGTAAAGCACTTTTCTCCCATAGGACCCAAAGCGCATAAGCTTGTACAGTACAGATTTTCGAACATACTGAATTTCTGTTAATATTTTCAAATGAAAAAGGTGTTACCAGGGCACCATGAGTTTCCCAACACTTTCACTTCATTGTCACCTGTGTGTAATAAGTAGTATGAACACTACACATTCCACTACACATCTTTAAACGCTCCCTCAAAACTCACTTTTTCAGACAAGCATATGCTCTAACGTAGGCCATTCCCCTTCAGTCTCTCAAGTTTACTCCTTACTAGATAACCTTAACAGGCACTGTGCATGTATGTATACCACATACTTCCTTACTTCCTTGTTTACTCCCTCCCCCCATTCCTTTAGATTGTAAGCTCGCAAGGGCAGGGCTCTCTCACCCTTATGTGCCTTGGAATTTTTTTGGTTCATTTCATAGCTTGCACTCTGTTATACATTTTATTCATCATGTTACATCTGTCATTGTAACCACCAGTTCAGTATTTTGTACCAGTGTCCATATTTGATGTATATCATTGTCTGTGTCATTATGTACCCCTTGTTTGTACTTTGTACAGCACCACAGAATATGTTGGTGCTTTATAAATAATAATAATAATAATTACTCCTACAGTCTATCTGTGACTTCACTCTGACACTTTCATTGGAACATCAACTCTGGCCTCAAGGAAGATTAACGGTCAGGATATTTTTTTTAAACATATTTATTGGCGAGGAAGAACAAAGAGAAATCGAGAGCCCAATATGGTGTAGTATTGTTAAGTTGGTTGTGGTTTAAAGCAAAATATTAAGATATACTCACAAACATGGGTTACCCATAGGCAACCACTTCAAATGCAGGTGGGGAGTATTAGAACCTGACCCCACTTAGGTTATTAAGATGTCGCTCTCTGTAGATAGGAAACGGGGTAGCACCCCTCCACCGAGGGTGGAATCAAGATTTCAGCAAGGCTTGGTGTACAGAGGCGCCAGAGTAGAATAAAAATGTTTAAAAACCGTCTAAAAGAGGGGGATGTTCAGGTGGACTTACCTCCCTCAAAAATATAGAACTCAATTGAGTCACAATATATCAATACAAAAAAACGTTTTATTTAACTCCACTTAGTGCAACGCGTTTCGCAGGTGTGGTCCTGCTTCATCAGGCAAACAGGAGTATAACTATAAAACAAACAGAAATATATACAAACATAATGACCCATAGAAATAGCTTAAAGTAAAAGGCGCAGTATAAAAACATGAGAAGACACGGTTAAATTGTTAGTTAGTAAATCTCCATAATCTAGAAGCTGATGAACTTTAACATATCAATGGACAATTATAAGGATTTACTAAATTCTGTTTACATTTTGGATTCTTGTGGATATTTTATGATTAATTAGATGCGATTTTTAGACATAGAGCGAGTTTTACTACACTGCGAACAAAAATGTTACAATTTAACCGTGTCTTCTCATGTTTTTATACTGCGCCTTTTACTTTAAGCTATTTCTATGGGTCATTATGTTTGTATATATTTCTGTTTGTTTTATAGTTATACTCCTGTTTGCCTGATGAAGCAGGACCACACCTGCGAAACGCGTTGCACTAAGTGGAGTTAAAGAAAACGTTTTTTTGTATTGATATATTGTGACTCAATTGAGTTCTATATATTTGAGGGAGGTAAGTCCACCTGAACATCCCCCTCTTTTAGACGGTTTTTAAACATTTTTATTCTACTCTGGCGCCTCTGTACACCAAGCCTTGCTGAAATATTTATTGGCGAGATTATAAACATACAAGGGCAGTATATGCAAAAAATACCATACTTATGACAATGACAGTATCATATCAACAACATGGTACATATCAGATTATACAGGAGGCATTTCAAATATGGAAATGAGACTGGCAGTATATGAATGAGCAAGGCAATTCAGGTATTAGGTAATAGATATAAGAATGCAGCGAAGGGAATAATTGCACATAGTATTAATTGCAACAGGCAACTAAACCATGAGTAAAAACCAGGGCTGTGGAGTCGGAGTCGGAGTCGTGGAGTCGGAGTCGTGGAGTCGGGCAATTTTGGGTGCCTGGAGTCGGAGTCGGAGTCGGGAAAAAATGCACCGACTCCGACTCCTAATGAATTTGTAACTGTAATTAAAATAAAAAATATGATAAAATGTTCTATTTCTCAGATAATAGTCATTAAAAATAATGTATATATACAGTATATATACAGTAATAGCTGTGCTTAGTCCACAAAAATGAAATAAACCAATCAAAATTAGTTACTTGTGCTGCTTCAATAAAGCAGTCCCCGTATTTTTAAGGTCAGATATACATATCTGATTGTGACTGTATATATGATGTGTACACAGGAATCTCTTATATATACTAAATAACATCTATGCTGTAAGAATAAAGCCTGATGTGTAGCTATGTCACTAATAGAGATGGTCAATGAGATGGAAATAATTCTGCACTGATGCTGATTTATGCAAATGTATGCACTCCCTTTGCTGATGAAATCAAATAATTTGATATGTTGTTAAAATTTGGTTTGGTGACTACAAATTAAAGGGTAACTGAGACGGATGAAAAGTAAAGTTTTATACATACCTGGGGCTTCCTCCAGCCCCCTTCAGGCTAATCAGTCCCTCGCTGTCCTCCACCACCCGGATCTTCTGCTATGAGTCCTGGTAATTCAGCCAGTCAGCGCTGTCCGGCCGCATGCCGCTCCCACAGCCAGGAACATTCTGCACTTGCGCAATAGTGCTGCACAGGTGTAGTATGCTCCTGGCGGCGGAGTGTGTGCATGCGCACTACGCCTGACTGGCTCAAGTACCTGGACTCATAGCAGAAGATCCAGGTGGCGGAGGAGGACAACGAGGGACTGATTATCCTGAAGGCAGCTGGAGGAAGCCCCAGGTATGTATAAAACTTTAATTTCATCTGTCTCAGGTTTACTTTGTTACACAGTAGTACTATACTCTACATATGCACTCCCCACAGAGCTGCAGGGAATCCACTGAGAATGCTGTGCACATTGAACACAGAGGTGTTGTCTGTTTACAATCTCCTCATTCCCCTGCAGAGTACCTGCACATCATTCTTACATGCACCCACACTTACACTGCCTAGGGCCTGATAGATGTTCTTTGTTCCGGTTTGTACCTTTTACAAGTACTCTTACCAAGGACTAGTTTTAGTCTAAAGGGAATAAATATAGTAGTCTACATATCCTTCTCACTTCAGTTGTCTTGTAAAATTCCTAAGCGTTGGCAGTTAAGAGACGAATTTCACGTTACATACTTTTAATCAACAAAATTGTAATATGCAAATTAGAGGAGTCGGAGTCGTGGAGTCGGAGTCGGAGTCGGTGGAATCCTAAACTGAGGAGTCGGAGTCGGAGTCGGTGGATTTTTGGACCGACTCCACAGCCCTGGAAAACAACAATAAAAGTAATAAAACATAATATGTAGACCATATAGCTGTCAGTAGTTGAGTGTTATGACTCTGCGAATGTATAACAAGGATTTACAAAACAATAATGGTCAGGATATTATTATGGAATTTTTATTAGTTCCAGCTCTGCTTATTATGTTGGTGTTTTAGAAATAATAATAATACAAATAATTTTGTAACCAATAAAGTAATCAATAAAGTAGATCTATCAGTTTAGAAAAAAAGGGTAATAAACATCTACATAGAAATTCTCTACATACGCACAATTACAGTGTCCCCCCCCCCCCCACACACCAAAAAAAACCAAAACGGGGCCATTTCTGACTATGTGCATGATTACCGCGGCACACCAGATAACTAAAATAATTAGTAGTCAAACAGGACTGAACTCACAGCATAGGGACAAATAAAGAAAGGAGTTATATGGAAATTGTCTCCCCTTTGTAAGCTAGAGATCATTTGGGCGGATATTGTTCAGGCAGCAAAGCCTTATGCTGATGGGATCAGCAGCAATCCTGGGCAATATCAGCCTGTATAGGGGACACGGGGAGTTTATTTTTAAAACTATTTTATTTTTAAAACAATTAAAATAAAGAATTTGAGGGTTAGTGATAGGGCGTTGCTAGCCCCAAAGATCAGTGGCATGTGCCCTGGATGTCCCTCAGGCAGAGTCAGCTGTGTTGCCTCAATTGCGGGCATTCTGGAAACTGTGAGGCATCAATCGGGGGTATGCTGGGTGCTTTCGTGCCTCTATGTGGGTATACCAGGTGCTGTGGTGCCATGTTGGGCACTGTGATACCCTTATAGGGACATGCAGGGAGCTGTGGTTCTTTTATGGGGGCATGCTGGGAGTTGTGGTGCCTGAATGGGAGGCCCGTAGGAGTATGGGAGGGGTCCACTACAAGGTCAGGGAATGCTATGGGGGAACTGCCAGATAACCTTGCGGCAGGCCAGCCCACCAAGCAGAAAGCCAGCACTGCCATCACAGAAGCCAGATAACTCTGCCTAGTAATGTTTAAGTAACACTGCCTATTTATTAGATATGCTGCATTTTTTTTTGTATTAATAGAGGGGGGCTTCATCCATCATTTTGCTAGGCAGGCTTACTTAGACCGCTGTTAAGTTCATGTAAATTTGGCTCCACCCATGACCACACCCACATGCTGGTGCGTGGCCACACCCATTTTCCGTCTGGTGTGCCCAAAAGTTCAGTGGATCTCATTGGATCCTAGCAACGCCCCTGGTTAGTGAAGCAGTGGATGTTACGTAATGTGTGGTAATGATGAAAGCACCAAAACCAGTAGTGATTGCCCACCAATATGTCTAAAAGCAGAATCATAATGTTCAAGTCAATACGTTTAACACACAAGTTAAATTACGGTTCACAAAAGCATCACAACAAGCATTCATTTGGTGATTGGATTTGCTTGGGAACTGTACTGTAGGAAGTGTACTCATATGAGGCACGTTTTTATCACTTCATTCATGAACCTTTGCGCCCCAGGTAGCCATCCAGTATAGGGAGCTAGAGATACCCCCAGTATTAGGTCACTCTCAGTATAGGTAGACACAGTATAGGCAGCTATAGGTACTCCCAGTATAGGAAGCAGATTAGCCCTCCCTAAAGTATATATAGCCAGATTAGCCCTTTCTTAAAGTGGACCTGAACTCATGCACAGGACAGAAGGAAAACAGAGAGAAATGCACCCTGTATGTATTTAGAGAGTTTAGCCTGTCGAATTTCTCCTTATCTGTGATTAAACACAAGTTGTAATTTGATCCCTCAGCTGTGCCAGCTAACTGCCACGGCAGAAAGCTTATTTGTAAACATAGGACGTTAACAAAACAGGAAGTAGATAGACTGCATGTTTATTGCAGGATTTGTATCAGCTGGAATGCTGGGAATACACGATGAGGTTTTTTTGGCAAATTTACTGGCCGATCAATTTTCTGATCGTTTTTCTGATCGATTTCATGCGCTTTTATGAGAAAATCGATCAGAAAAACAATTGAAATCAGATCGGACGATCAAAGGCCTAACAAAGAAATGTTTTAGTTTAAAGGTTATTATGCTGTTCCTTATCTTTTACAGCAGAGAGGAAGTTCTAAGTTCAGGTCCGCTTTAAGTATAGGTAAGCAGTGTATCCTTTAGTATAGACAACCAGATTAGCTCTTTTTTAAAAGATACCAGAGCCCAAATGAATATGAGAAATGGGGAGAGCAGGCATGTATGGTGAGCTATCCTGATGCTCTCCTTTCTTCTTTCTGCCCCTCCAATAGTCCTAATTGCCATCCGGCACTCTCTTCCTGGTCGGCCGGGTCGAGCATCACTACACCTGTGCTGGGCCCGCTGCGTGCATCCTACAGCGCACGACCACGGCCCCCCGGAGCACTCTGTAGGACGCTCTTTTCTCCAGTCGGGATCTAGTCAGACTACTGATAAGGAAATACAGCCATAAAATACTTTGCTCTAGAAAGCCCAGTTCTCTGCCAGGAGAGAATAGATAAAAAAAAAAGATCAATAGTTCAGATATTTGAGCACTCTGAGCAGGGCCGGATTACCGACCAGGCAACAAAAGCAGTCGCTTGGGGCTCCATTCAGAGTCAAAGGGGCCCCATCAGCACATAAACCAGCCCTCGCCATCCTGTCACCGGTGGCTGGATGGTATAATGGTTAAAGGGACTCTGAGCAGTGCGGAAACTATGGAAAGATGCATATCATTTTGAAGCTCTCTTTCTCCTCTTTTCAATGATATATAAACCGCCGCCCTATGCCTTTTAGTTTTCGCTATTTTCACGATCAAAATCGCGGCTACGGCAATTTCATGAAAATAGCGAAAACTAAAAGGCGTAGGGTGGCAGTTTATCTATCATTGGAAAGAGGAGAAAGAAAGCTTCAAAATGATATGCATCTTTCCATAGTTACATTGTATTACACAGAACGACTGAAGTCGGCAGCTCGATTCAGCACAATGCAATGAAATATAAGGAACCCAGGGGGATATAATTACAAACATCATGCTGGTAGGTGTGAGGATGTAATTAATTAGTTGTGGGTATTCTTAAAGGCATACCCACAGGCACTGCTCTGAGTCCCTTTAAGGGCTCTGCCTCTGACACAGGAGACCAGGGTTCGAATCTCGGCTCTGCCTGTTCAGTAAGCCAGCACCTATTCAGTAGGAGACCTTAGGCAAGTCTCTCTAATACTGCTACTGCCTATAGGGCGCGTCCTAGTGGCTGCAGCTCTTGTGCTTTGAGTCCGCCAGGAGAAAAGCGCGATATCAATGTTATTTGTCTTGTCTTGTCACATGATGCCCTGCGCTGCTGATTGTCTTCAGAGCCAGGCTCTCCTCCTAGGTCCCCCTCCTGCTACTGTGCGCTCTGCCACTGCCCACTCCTCCCTCCCTTCCCACAGAGAATCACAGCTGCAGCAAGAATGATAGCAGCAGATGGCAAACGCTCACTATCCATGATCCAAGCGATAGAGATCCCATCATCTGAAACCCATCTGTCTCTTCTACAGCGCTGCCGCTCGCTCTGAACTTCCTGATTCTCAGATCAGACAGGAAGTAGGAAGTAGTAATAGTAGTAGTAACAGAGCGGCAGCACTGAGAGGAGACTGTTATGATCATGTCTGCAGCGTTTACTGCTGGCTGCAGTGGTATTGCAACCCAAGCAGTTCTGATGTCATTACATGCATTTTCTTGCATAGTTTGGTTTGCACTTAAATTAGTTGCTGATTCCATCTGCAGTCGCTCTGAAGTTAATGACAGTTTAATATGCTTTTGTGTAAACAAACATTGTCTGCTGCAATGGAGGGGCAATCCCTTTCCTGCAGGCTGCATATCATTGTCTGCCTTTTCCTGCTGTCCGCCTGTGATTAATTACCATTCACTTGTGTGGGAATCTGCAGGTCTGCTCCCATTGGATGACCTCAGTATAAAGAACTGCTTCCTGCAATGCTTGATGGGCTACCATAGTCTCAGATTCTGTCTGTTACTCTGCTCGTGCCCCACCTCGTTCCTAGTCCGTGTGGACTGCGCTGACTCCTGCAAAGGGGTCAGCGAGTCCTCCTAGTTCTGCTCTTGTTCTAGAAGTTGTTACTCTGCTTGTCTTGTGTCATATATTGGTTCATCGCCAATATATACGCATACTTGCGCATTTTGTTATTTTCCTTGTATTCGTGTTACGTTGATACATCAGTGTCGCTGATATATACGTACACGAACTGTTTATTTCCTGTGTTCAGTTAGTCAGCCTTCCAGCACGTTTTGGTAGTTTGCGCGTATCGTGAGCACCCGTGCTGAGCTAGTATCCTGCTCCTGGTCCTGTTTGTGGATTGCGTTCATCTCTGCGAGGAGATAACGAATCCTTCTGAATCCTGTCCTGTTACCGCTTGTGGATTGCGTTCATCTCTGCGAAGAGATAGCGAATCCTTCTGAGTCCTGTTCCCTGTATTGCTCCAGTGCTAGTCAGTGTTCCTGCTTATGTCATATATCGGTTCATTGCCGATATATACATATGTTAGTCAGACGTTACAAATAGTTTCATTGATAGCTGTAATTGTAATACGCTAGGAAAACATACTTATTGTATATTTGTCTGTGTTACGTTCATCTATCTTGATCCTGCTATTTCCTGACTATCTTGTCCTGTCTTTGTGAGGCACGCCATCGCTGCAAACGCATTGGCTGCCTCATTCCAGTCTGTCTTATTGTGGACGCTTGCTGTCACTAAGTAGTGGCTAGTTAAGCAAGCGTTCATTCTGTCTACCTGTCCTGATCTCCTCAGTCCTGGTTTATGCGCTCAGCGCTACTTTGCGCTGAGATGTTATTACGAAAGTGTTGTTTGTGGCTGTTCGGATCTGCACCGGCTCTGTGCACCACAATCTCCTATTGGAGTCAGTCCTCTCCTCCACTAAACTGGGGATATCCTGATCCCTTGTGCTGGTGTGTGTACCTCCTTCACGTCAGCTTATGTGTTGTATGCTGACTGTGGAGATTACACCTCCAAGCTTAACAGAGACAGATGGGTTCCGGATGACGGGACCTCTACTGCTTGGATCGCAATAGGTGAATGTGAGTCATCTGGTGCTGTCATTCTCCCCCGCTGCGGCTGCCTTCTCTGCTGGACTATCGTATTCACTGGGATGGAGGCTGCATGGTGGCTGTCTAGTTTGGGAGGAAATTGGTTGTTCGGTGGTGGGGGTGGTTATGTAATTCTGTCTGGGGAACGGCTTCCAGTTTGGCGGTGTCCAGAGCTTTCTGCTATTGCCAGGCTGGAGATGCAGGGGGAAAGTGCTGCTGCTGTGATATCTGGCGCCCTCTTCACAGGGGTGCCCCAGCCCCTGAGTGCAAATGTCCCAGCCATTCATCTCTCACTCAAAATTTTGCCGCTGCTATTCCCTGCATTGTGCACCCACAGAGGAAAGCGGGCTGTTGCCCATAGCAACCAGTAGCTCGGCTGCCCCGGTGTGTGCGGCATGTTGCTGTGCAGCTGCATCTTCTGATTCTATTACGACATGATGGGGGCCCAAATCAGTTACTTTGCTAGGGCCCCATTTAGCCTTAATCCGGCTCTGACTCTGAGACAGAGGGGACAGACTGCTACATTTAGCTGAGACAAAACAAGTCTGTTTTTTTAAGTTTTTAAACATAACATAAAACTGTGAGATATCCAAAAGTATTTTTTGTAATGAAAGGATAGATACAATTGTTTATTTCTCCACTTAAAGGATACCCGAACTGACATGTGACATGATGAGATAGACATGGGTATGTACAGTGCCTAGCACACAAATAACTATGATGTGTTCCGTTTTTTCTTTCGCTTCCTGAAAGAGTTAAATATCAGGTATGTAAGTGGCTGACTCAGTCCTGACTCAGAAAGGAAGTGACTACAGTGTTATCCTCACTGATAAGAAAGTCCCCTTTTTATCTCTTTCTTGCTCTCAGA
This sequence comes from Hyperolius riggenbachi, assembly GCF_040937935.1. Classification (NCBI taxonomy): domain Eukaryota; kingdom Metazoa; phylum Chordata; class Amphibia; order Anura; family Hyperoliidae; genus Hyperolius; species Hyperolius riggenbachi. The sequence continues at coordinate 191,274,028 of NC_090646.1, read as the reverse complement.
AGCCAATTTCTGCTAGGAAAGTGTTTTATAGTTGGAATTTCTGAGTCAGGACTGAGTCAGCCACTTACATACCTGATATTTAACTCTTTCAGACAGAGAAAAAAAAAACACAGCATAGTTATTTGTGTGCTAGGCACTGTACATACACATGTCTATCTCATCATGTCACATGTCACTTTGGGTATCCTTTAATTATCACTTTAAGTATAGGTGGCCAGATCCCCCCCCCCCCCCCCCCCCCACACACACACACACAACCCCTAACATATAGGTAGCCAGCTAAAGTATAGGTAGCCAGATTAGCCGCCCTAAAGTACAGGCAGCCAGATTAGATGTACGCCCTATGTCATAATAAAGTGCAACACAATGGTTATATTATTTATCAGAAATGCGCTAGTCCATGGCTCTCATCCATATAAAACAGATGTGCTTTCGAGTGTGCATGTAAAATTATGACTGTACTTCCAGAAGCAGAGATCACAGCACAGTCATTAGTCTTAATGAAATAAGATCATAACGATTTATGTAAAAACAAAATCCAGCACAGAACTGGATAACAGGAAGCACCTGAGGAATGTGCAGAAATCATAAAATAAAAAGAATAATGCATTGTTCTATAGTCTGCTTAATGAATTTCAAATATACATCTGCTCTCCCCAGGGACAGGCCTTGGAAGGTGTAAGCTGGCTTCCTTATGGGCACTCAGTTATGTCAGCTCCACTGATGAGTGATATCTTCGTCATTTTTGTTCCCAAACAGGCATTCGGCTTCAAAGTGAATGTTATGTTTACCAGGTGTGGAGTCATAGAATAAAACAATGATAGGCTCTAGGTCACGGTATTTCTAACATGACTCCCTTGCACATAGCAGTTCCAAAACATATCTCCCCCATAGGTTAACTGCCAGCTGTGGCAGAAGTGCTGCAGCTGACAAGTTTGGAGAATTAAAATCCTTCCATGCAGATAAACTGCTTACTGTATTTGGACATGCTCTTCTTACAGCGCCATGTCTCACCCACAACTGAAAGATCTGTTTATATACAGCTGAGAGATAGTTTGCTTGAGCCCTTGTGGGCACATATGGCTGTGTGTGGCCTGTGTTACAACAGCACCATATTTCCATAAACAGCAGAGTAAAATGATTCTGCAGTTTTATCACCTGCAAGATGTTTGTCCGCCTGATAATGTATAGTGAGATATATCTAGGATTATGTGTGAGGGCCAGTGACATCTATGAAGTATCTAAGTTCTGGTTTACCTTGCACAAGTTCTGCTGTATTAGCTGGATATGTACAGCAGGAGGCCCCCTTACTCTCTCCTCACAGGCCCCTATTTGTATTGACAAGAGTGGCACTGAAGGCATTTGCCCCCTTATCATCTCGTTAGGCTCTTTCCCACTAGGAAATGCAATTGCAATAGTGCTGCATGTTTCTATTACATTTTCACCACTGCATTTCCAATGTGATCGGGCTGCGACCTGTCTGGTGTCATGGTAAAAAAACGAGTAGGAATAGGAAATTGCCAAATCCTGGGGAAAATTGTATAGCGGTGCGATTGCTATGTGATAATCCTGCGCTCCTATATAAAGTAACAAAAATGCAGCAGGACAACGATTGCGCTCAGAAAATTGCACTGCAGACGGATAACACTAATGGAAACAGTCGCTGTGGTTTCCATTCGTTTTTTATACCTAGTGTTTTGTGACCTGGTTGCAATTGGGATCGAATCGCAAACCGCTGGTAGTAGAAAAGGGCCATTAGGCAAGGATCACACTTGTGCAGGTCGGCAGCATTTTACCACAATGCAAAATCGCATGCAAAAGATACAACCTGCACTATTTTCCTGCACAATGCATGTGATTATTCTTCATTAAAATTCACGGGTTACTGTAAACAACACATGCATTAAAAAAACACATAAAACCCATAGTATATCGTGGAAGCAAAACACAGGGAATTGTCCGTGGTTTCGGCAGACACAAGTGGGATTACTGCCTCAAAGGGGAGCTTAGCAATATTTATTCATACATTATTTAGCTGATGTGTGTCCACTGTAAAATCTTTCCTCTCCCTGCTTTACATCCTTAAGGTGTGTTTAAAGAGACACTGAAGCGAGACTAAATCTCGCTTCAGGTCTTATATATAGCAGGGGCACGTGTGCCCCTGCTAAAACGCCGCTATCCCGCGGCTTAACGGGGGTCCCTTCACCCCCAACCCACCCCCCGCAAACCTGGGTCGGAAAAAGGTCGCTGGAGCTGAGCTTCCTGGAGGCAGGGCTAACGGCTGCAGCCCTGCCTCCAGTCGCGTCTATCAGACGCGCATCGCCGCCTCTCCCCCGCCCCTCTCAGTGAAGGAAGACTGAGAGGGGCGGGGGAGAGGCGGAGGTACGCGTCTGACAGACGCGCATGGGGCAGGGCTGCGGCGGTTAGCCCTGCCCCAACCAGGAAGCGCTCCCCCGCTGCTCGGAGGGGGTTTGGGGGGACAGGGACCCCCGTTAAGCCGCGCTATAGCGGCGTTTTAGCAGGGGCACGCATGCCCCTGCTAGCTATGAGGTCTGAAGCGAGATCTATTCTCGCTTCAGACTCTCTTTAAAGAATGTTATCTGCATACAGAGGCTGGATCTGCCTATACAGCCCAGCCTCTGTTGCTATCCCAAACCCCCCTAAGGTCCCCCTGCACTCTGCAATCCCTCATAAATCACAGCCATGCTGTGAGGCTGTATTTACATCTGTAGTGTCAGTCTCAGCTGCTCCCCCGCCTCCTGCATAGCTCCGGTCCCTGCCCCCGTCCCTTCCCTCCAATCAGCAGGGAGGGAAGGGATGCAGGCGAGGACTGGAGTTCTGCAGGAGGCGGGGAGAACAGCAGACTGACACTATAGAGATAAACACAGCCAGCTCTGACAAGCTGTTTGTCAGCAGCGTGGCTGTGATTTATGAGGGATTGCAGAGTGCAGGGGGACTTTAGGGAGGTTTGGGATAGCAACAGAGGCTGGGCTGTATAGGCAGATCCAGCCTCTGTATGCAGATAATATTCTTCAAATCCACCTCGGGTTCTCTTTAAATCTATCACAGATGGCAATATCTTTACTGCTGACAATGAGCATCATTATAGAATGTTTGTTGTGTGTTCTGAAATAAGCAGAAACAAGACCTGGTCTCCCAGGGTGCACTGGGAGGAGAAGGCTTCTTAACTAAATAGCCTAGGCTAAACATCAATGTGAAGGTGGGGTTTCTTACTAATATATAGATATAGGAAGTGTTTCTGATCAGGATATTTAACCTAAAAGTTGTATCCTGAATAATGTATTACATTTTGTTCTATGTTCTTGCGCTGGTTGCAGTGCTTCATTAAATACATTTGTACGTTGGCTTGCCTGGAAGGTAGCGGAGGGGACATTTTCTTACATGCATTCTTTGACACAACCATAACCTCATTATATAATCAACATTAAAATCAATATCTGATCACACAATAGAAAGTCACAAGACTTTAGTACAAGCTTCAAAGCATTAAAAAAAAACTTTTGTGGTATACTTATTTAACAGGTGAAATACTGACACTTAATAAAACTTGCCTTGACTTTGTTAGTCACATGACTAAACCAGTTTGAAGTATCAAAACATTGGTTCTCTGGAGGATGATTAAAGCAGCCCATACACTCAGCCGATTTTCTGGCCGACCGATCGATCGCGATCGATCGATCGATCGCAAATCGGTTGGCCAATCGACCGATCGACGGCCGATTTCGATCGATTTCGATGGATTTCCATCGAACTTGCAGGGTGGAAAATTTAGGTCGATCTGATGAGATTGCTTATCAGTTTGCATTGGCCTTAATGGAAATCTGATGGCAAAAAAATGCCATCAGATCGAATTTCAACAGATTTCAAACTGAAATCTATTGGAATTCTAACCTGGTAAAAAATGTTCTAAAAACGCATCAGATAGATCATCAGATGCATTTCTTATCTATCTTCTGCCAATCTGACGAGTGTATGGGCACCTTAACCCTGCTGTGTGTAGCACATAATGCTCTTATGAGAATAATTGAAGGGGCTATTTATAGAGGTGACACACTGACAGTTCTTTGTTCACCTGCAGATAAGTCTTTTTAGCTTGCTACGTTTTTGAAGGGGGGTCTGTTTAATTACATTGGTGATCAGTGCTATGCTAGCCTAAATGAATTGCCCTGAAGAGGAGATCCACAGCTTTAATCACTTAAATGGAGATGGTTACAATATTAAAGGGAGCCTGACCTGCATACAATTATTTATTATTATTATTTATTATTATATATGCTTACCTTGCTGTCGGTTCCTCTCAGAAGCTTACCATTTTCCTCTAACAACGATTTCTTCCAATTCTGACAAGATGTCAGAACTGAAATATATCAGTTGTTGACAGTTATATCAGTTGCTGTCAGTTATAGCTGAAAGGACAACTGATGTGCAAGGTAATGTCCATGTTGCCCTATGGCTCAAGTGAGCAATATTACAGTTTAACAGTGTGCTGACCTGGAAGCTGTTACAGGGCCATTGCCATTTTTAAAAAGGAGGATGGAGAATTCCATCAATAACAATGAATAAACAGGATGCGGAGGAGGAGAAGGATATTGAGGAGTAAACTACACAGGAGGTAAGTATGACCTGTGTATGTTTATTTTGACTTTTAATTTTCAGTTCAGGTTTGCTTTAAGGCAAAGGTCCATTCAGGGCGGGTTCAAGTAACAATTGGGCCCTAGGGCAAAATTAGCCTGGGGGCCCCCCAACAGACACCCCTGACCAAAAAGCGTCGTTAGAGGCCCTTTGTTGCAGCCAAATTTCCCTCCTGGGCCCCTGAGCTGGCTGCTGACCCTCCCCCAATCACCTCCCAACTTAACAGACTCTGCAGCGTCCCTGGGAAGCAACAGTTAAGATGGGGAGGGACACCTTGGGGGCCCCTACAGGCTCTGGGGCCCTGGGGCAAGTGCCCATTTTTTCCTATGGTAGCTCCGGCCCTGGGTCTATTCACCACTAAAAAAGTGTCTGCTACTCACTTGTGATTATAGCTGTGAGACCGAACTCTCTGGCTTGTTCCCAGACAAACAGTTAAAGCGTGCAGACACTGTATCCCGGGCATCACAGGATCTTCACTGGCAATCAAGTTGTAGAGATCCGCACTGCTTCAAAATTACTCTCAGTTTATTGAAAGATTAAAAAGGACAAAAAGACATACAGATTTAAAAGAAATGTTAAGCAAGACAGTCTGCTGCTTCAGGCTCCCGCCTATCTTCAAGTTGCCCAGTTCTGAGGAGAAAGCTCAACACACACAAATATAGATAACAAATCAACCAATCAGGAAAGTCAATTAGCGGACCAGATGGGGAACTGCTGCTCAATAAACTGAGATTCATTTTGAAGCAGTGCGGATCTCTACAACTTGATTGCTACTCACGTGTGATACATCCGCAGATTGTTACTTTTGAAGTGGACCTGAACTCAGAACCTCCTCTCTGCTCTAAAAGATCAGCAACAGCAGAATAACCTTTAAATTCCCTGGCGTTCAGTTTCTGCTGGATTTCTGTGATCCAATTAATTTTCATAACATTTTTTCCTGTAACTTAACAAAATGTGTCAAGCAGGGGCCTAGTAAACATTTTGGGTCCAATTAAAGCTTGAAACACAAAATCTAAACTAAATTTCAAAATGACTCCCCAAAATCTCTGATCATTTATACTTCCAAGCTGCAGCTGCTCAACCTGCACTAATACAATAGAGATGATGGGCAGATTCGACCAAGAGACAGATCTTTATCTTAGAAGAATTAACAACAGATATATAACATAGCATAACACATATCACATAGAATGTAATACACAGATCTTTATCTAACCAAATCTAATTAGAGAGAGATCAGTCGGCTGCCCATACTCCGCAGGTTGATTCCCGATAAATTTCAACATGAAATCACTTGGGAATCGGCCGCGCCCGTTGCCTCGTTGCTGCCCCCCAATGTAAAAATGTACTCCTGTGTGTGCATTTATACAGTACCTGTCCTGTGCCGCCCACCGCGTTGTGCTCATCAGTCTTCGGAATCCCCCACAGATTATTGTAGGTAGGTAGCCAGGTCTAGGTGCCCCCAGTATACGCTAGGTAAGTGCAGGTGTCCCCAGGGATGGGCTAGGTAGGTGCAGGTGTCCCCCGGGATAGGCTAGTTAGGTGCAGGTGTCCCCCAGGATAGGCTAGGTAGGTACAGGTGTCCCCCAGAATGGGCTAGTTGGGTGCATGTGTCCCCCAGGATTGGATGGTTAGGTGTCCCCCGGGATAGGCTAGTTAGGTGTAGGTGTCCCCCAGGATAGGTTAGTTAGGTACAGGTGTCCCCCGGGATAGGCTAGGTAGGTGCAGGTGTCCCCTGGGATAGGCTAGTTAGGTGCAGGTGTCCCCCAGGATAGGCTAGGTAGGTACAGGTGTCCCCCAGAATGGGCTAGTTGGGTGCATGTGTCCCCCAGGATTGGATGGTTAGGTGCCCCCCAGTATAGGCTAGATAGGTGCCCTCAGTATAGGCTAGAAAGGTGCCCCACAGTATAGGCTAGATAAGTGCCCCCAGTATAGGTTAGATAGGTGCCCCCCAGTATAGGCTAGATAGGTGCCCCCAGTATAGTTAGATAGGAGCCCCCCAGTATAGGTTAGATAGGTGCCCCACAGTATAGGCTAGATAAGTGCCCCCAGTATAGGTTAGATAGGTGCCCCCCAGTATAGGCTAGATAGGTGCTCCCAGTATAGGCTAGATAGGTGCCCCCCACTATAGGCTAGATAGGTGTCCCCAGTATAGGCTAGCCAGCTACAGGAGCCCTACTGTATAAGTTAGCTAGGTGCAGGGGCTCCTGTACACTATCGGCAGTATTAGTGATGTAAGGCATAGTGCCCCCGATCCCCCCTAATTCCCCCGATGCAGCCGCTGCCTTGCTAGATACATCCCGAGCCTCGTTCCAGCGAGCGCCCCATCTGTCTTCACAGCTCCGCATATCTTCCGGTATGCGTAGGATGGGTACTGAAGTCATGTGACGTCTGACGTCAATGGTCACATGACTTCAGTTCCGATCCTACGCATACCGGAAGATATGAAGACAGATGGGGCGCTCGCTGGAACGAGGCTCGGTATGTATTTAGCAAGGCAGCGGCTGCATCAGGGGCATTAGGGGGGATCGGGGGGGTGGGGGGGGGGCACTATGCCTTACATGACTAATGCTGCAGATAGTGTACAGGAACCCCTGCACTTAGTTAACTTATACTGTGGGGCTCCTGTAGCTAAGGAAACTCCCTGAGTGGCATGCCCGACACTGTGTCGGGCATACCGCTTTCAGCAAAAATTCCTTGCCCGACACAGTGTCGGGCATACTGCTCAGGAGGTTACAGAGAAACATTTCTTTGATACAACTGATGCAAATTCTGAAATAGATCTGCAGTGTATCTGCTTGTGTGCCTGCTTTCATGGAAACAGACATAGAGTTAACATCCTGTGTTTACAAATTAGCTGCTCTACCGTGGCAGGGGAGATTCCTGAGCTTACACAGCTGAAATATCAAATTACAGTGGTGATTAGCCACATGTGAGGGGAATTAGACAGGCTAAAATCTCTATTTTTTATTTATGTTTTCCTCCTGTCCTTTGCAAGAGTTCAGATCCACTTTAAGAGTGGCAGTCATCCACAGACTGATGGAGAAGCAAATACCCCAGTTCTCCATAGGGAGCCAATAGTGACAATCACTACAAAAGTTGTGAATGCTATGTGGCTCTCTGTGTGGTGGAAATCAGTTGTTCCTCACTTCATAAATATAATATTCATCAACAGATATGGTCAATGTGGATCTGTCAAAATCAGTCTTATCAGTCTGTACTCACGTGGAACTGTCGCCAGAACGACTGCCCCCACGGGTGGACCCGTAGTTTGAAAAAGTCCGGCATGTGTACACGCCTATAAACCTGTTTAATTAGTCCTTATCAGCAACTGTGAATAGACTGCAGGAGAGCTATGCACAGGCAGCTCTCTATATGGTAAACACTGAGGCTTAACACTTTCAGTGGCTTCTACAATAGAAAACTCAAATAAAACTTGAGTTTTTTTCAGGCTTTCCATAAATTGTAATAAAGTGGGGGTTTTTTTCCATAAAGGTTACCATGCTGTGGCTCTTTTAGAGCAGAGAGGAAGTTCTGAGTTTAATTCTACTTTAAGAAGCAAGAGCAGAAATTGGTGTCAACCAGCAGGAGAAATGACACTCAGTGAGTAATTAATTTGATGATTCAAATTTTAGGAAATTAAAGAATTTCTTGAATAATAGGGTACTGGATTTTAGCCTAGACAAGGAAAACAATGCTGTCCTGCTTCTGTGACTAGAGATACACTTTAAATGCAAAATGTTGGTACTTAGCTAAAATGTACTTATTCAACTTTAAATTACTCTTTTGTGTTTATACTGTATATACTTATTTTAGACAATGTTAAGCTTTATTTACAGATAAGTTATATTTGAATGACTCAGTTTTGTCTTAGGTAAATAAGTGCCAGAGATTATGGGTTTGATTGCATAACTTCCTATGTGTTATTTGGACTAATTAATGTAAAATAATAATCTTCTATTGTGCATACATGTAAATATAGCCAACCTGAAATGACAGCCCCCTGCTGAGGTCTGGTGAAAGTACAACATTCTGAAGGGTGGAAGCAGCAAGGATAAGGTGGGATTATAAAGTTGAATGGCTTTTACTATCAGACTTGCACGTAGACTAATAACTGATACAATCATTGGGCAGTACATCATGATTAACATTTTCCTGGTACAACTCAACTATTTCCAAAAGTAGCGAAGGTCTAAGTGAAAAGCATTATCAAGTTAGAGGAAACCTGTTTAAGGAAAAATCAGGCTATTGCTCTCTAATGCTACTTGCCTGTATGTCATACTTAGCCTCTGCCTTTAATACTTTCTGGGAATAATTTACTTATGCCACTTTATTCCTAATTGTGGATTCCCAAATTAAAGGACACCCTAAAGAGGAAACTGTGTTTTTCTGTGAGTTTACTGAAACTGTGTAGTGAAATAATTGATATTCCCTGTGTAATTTGTTCATGTTGTTTGATCCACAATGAGTCTGTAGGTAATCATCCCATAGTGGGCAGCACGGTGGCGTAGTGGTTAGCACTCTCGCCTTGCACCGCTGGGTCCCTCTAAAGGACAGTTAGTGACAAGACTATATATATATATACGGTATATATACTGTGTAAAGCGCTGTGGAAGATGTCAGCGCTATATAAATATTAAAATAATAATAATACTGCTGGAAGACAAGAACCACACACACACACATGCACAGAGAGAGATAATGCTTGCTTTGCAGTTGGAAACAGCCGTTATTTCACACAATGCAACAAGGGTTACAGACAGGAAATTGTCACTACTATGGTCATGACATCACACTGTGGGAGGGGTTTCACCACAATATCAATCATGCAGACTCCCCTGATGTTCTGTTCAAGAAAAGGTAAAAATGTTTCATGGGAATGGGGGTATCGGCTACTGACTGGGATGAAGTTCCCCTACATTGTCCCTCTATATAAGGGGTGTTAAACTCAAATACAGAGTAAGCAGAGACTGAACACTGGGACCTAGTTGTGGACCGACCAAATATCTATTGGCCAACCAACCCCCTCCCTTATAAAGTTTTCTGGTGTCTGATGGACTCCCTCCCCTATACAGTTTCCTGGTGTCTAGGGGCTCTCCTGCTCCACACAGTTTCCTGGAGTATAATGCCTCCTCCCTCCCCTGTACAGTTCCCTGGTGTCTAATGGTCCTCCTTAACCTATACAATTCACTGGTGTCTTGCAGCATTCGCCCTCCCCTATAAAGTTCCCCGGGTTGTCTGGTGGCCCCCTACCTTCCCTATACAGTTCCCTGGTGTATAGTGACCTTCTTTCCTGACCTGGTGGGCAACAGGCAGCAAAGTAGTCCTTTGCCCATTAGGGGTGACAGCCCATCATCCCTTGTGGGTAGTGCAAGTGAAGACCTGTGCTCATGTAAACTCCATGCCCTGGGAGTGTGTTTTACTTTAGTTTTGCATCACATGGGTAGATTTGGTTGATCATGTACGTCAGGAGGTGTGCAAATGCAAACAATTGGTCACTGTACAGTGATAGGACAAGGCCATTACTTAACCGCTTAATATACCCATGTTATGCAAAACTAAAATAAAACACACTCCCAGGGCATGGAGTCTACATGAGCACAGGTCTTCACTATCGCACACCACAAGGGATGATGGGCCATCACCCCTAATGAGCAAAGGACTACTTTGCTACCTGGTGCCCACCAGGTCAGGAGAGAAGGTCACTATACACCAGGGAACTGTATACGGGAGGTAGGGGGCCACTAGACAACTGGAGAACTTTATAGTGGAGGGCGAATTCTTCTAGACACCAGTGAACTATCTTCCAGTCTGTATCGAACCTAACCACCTCCTGTTCATCTCCATGTTACTAGATGTTACTAGATTACAAATGAAAGTGCTGAATTGCAGGACTAAGTGACCTACAGGCCCATATGCAATTGAGTTTTTCTATTGAGTTTTCTCTTGAGATACATTTGTAATCTTCTCTTTAAAATAATTTTTCAGCACTTTGCAAAGCACCAAAAAGAAGGTAAAGAAAAGTACTATCAAACTTATTTGGAGTATTTTTTTGCTTGCTGGTGCTTTAAAATGCATTTAATTGACAAGTTGTGAAAATATCACCTAGGAGGAAAGTCGGGAGAAAAAGTTAATTGCATATGGGCCACAGTGTTTGTGGGAAATCAGGATTGGGAATTCAGATATAAATAGCTCCGACTTTGTGCGCAGCCTTGGTGTGTTAATCAATTGAGCTTCACAAACCAAATATTCCTACTCTGAGGAACAATGCAAAAATTAAACATTCCATTCACCAGAGGATCTTCAAAACCCTAGTTCACTCCTTCATCACATCACGGCTGGACTACTGCAATGCCCTCTATACAGGCTTCCCAAACAAAGACCTGTTTGGTACCACAGTTCCCATTCATTGATCGAAGTCCACGTAGCAATGATCAGCGGCTTCTATGAGAAGCAGCGCCATCATAGTAAAAAAAAAAAGTTTCCCATCCTCCGTACAATTCCTGTAAGCGTACATAGTATGCTTACAGGATGCATTGAAAAAATGACTGAATAGTTACCTTAGGGACTGAACTTTTTTAATATGTATGTCAAGAGGCTATATTACTGTAATTTTTTTTTTAATTATGGGCTTATAAATAGTGATGGATGCAAAACTGAAAAAAATCACCTTTATTTCCAAATAAAATATTTGTGCCAGACATTGTGATAGAGACATAAGTTAAACGGTGTAATAACCGGTACACATGGGCAAATACTTTGTGTAGATTTTAATTATGGTAGCATGCATTATTTAAAAACTATAACGAAAACTGAAAAATAATGATTTTTTTTCTTATTTTCCTGTTAAAGAACATTTACAATAAAATAAAGTATATAGTTCATTTCATTGTGAAAAGTAGTGATAAAGTTATTGGCGAATGAATGGAAGGAGCGCTGAAAGGTGAAAATTGCTCTGGTGCTCAAGGGGTAAAACCCCCTCAGTTGTGAAGTGGTTAAAACATTAACATTAGCAATGTTGGTGAAAATGCATGTACAATCAGTAAGCTGCCAATATTGTACAGTAAAACCCCCATTATCCAGAACTCAGTTAACCAGAAGTGTCAAGCAACCAAGAAAAAAAATCCTGGCCTTGCAGGATGCATAAATCTACTTTTACATTTCTTTATACATTAAGTTAAGTCTGTCCTTTGTCTTACTGGTAATTTGTTTTTAATTACTGTATTTCAACACGTATACATAGTTAATGGTAAGAATGTATGGGGTATAGTACTGTTTTTTAGCTAGCCCTATTTTTAATATCGACTCTCAAGCAACCAGTCACTACACTTATCCAGCATCAGCCAATCCCTGTTGGTGATGGATAATGGGGGTTTTACTGTACTTGGATTTCTACTAGGATTTTTATGGATACTCTAGAAGCACAGGATATAAACTAGATTATTTTTTTACCCAGGGCACGAGGTTCAACTCCTTCATAAGGAACAACTGTAGGTTATTCTACACCCAGGAATGGTCGAAACAGTCAATGTGTTGTTTGCATGAACACAGATTGTTCAGACGGCTTGAGAAAACAACAATAAACCGAGACCCCAATATAGTGTAGTATTTCCAACAAAAGTGGTACTATAAATAGATAATGGTTATACTCACAAACACAGGTTGCTGCAAAGGCAACCAATGGAAAGGCAGGTGGGGAGAATTATGACCTTACCCCACTCAGGTATTAAGATGTCGCTCTCTGTAGACAGGAAGAAAGTGGCGATACACCCCTCCACCAAGGGTGGACTAGATAACTTGCATCTTTACAGACGCGCTCGGCCATGCTACATACCTGACTTTGTACCCTCCAATGTATTGCCTGATGAAGCAGGATAGAGACCCGTGAAACGCATTGCATCTTTGGAGTTTTTAAATAATTGTTACTGTGATTTCTATTAACGGCTCCTAGTCCGGTTCCTTTTTCTACGAGGGAGGTGAGTCCACCAACTTCCCCCTTTAAACGGATTTTAACTATTTTATCCCTGTTGGCGCCTCTGTTCTACATTTCGACAGATTGTTCAGAGGTGAGATCTTCTGTTTGAGAGGTTTTTTATTGCAATATGACAGAAGAGAGGTCTTATATTCTTAGAAGAGATGGTTAATACAAAGTTAGTTGGTTCAACATCTGGAAAAGTTCTAATTGGAAGGGCTTAAAGAGGCATTGTAGGTACATGTAGTAAAACACAGTAAATTATTCAGGATACACACTTTTATGGTAATTTTCTTGGTTTCAGCATCACAAGCATGTCCTATATCTATATATTGATGTATATTTGATATGTAACCCCGCCCTCCCACTGGTGCTTAGCTTAGGCTGATTGGCTATGTGGAATACTTCCCTTTTTCCAGGTATATTTCCTACGGGCTTCAGAATTCTTAGTAAACAAATATTCAACCGAGATCACCTGACAGGACTAAAGATGTTGCCACTTGGGATAAATTGCAGAATGTAAATTGCGGTGAGGAAAGACTTCACAGAAGTGCATGTGGCTTGCTGTGAAACGGGCTGTGGAGCAGGCAGGGAAGGGGCATTTCAGAGCCTGGAATGGGCTTGCTGTAGGAGTTGGGTTCCAGCAAAGAAATCCCGTTACAGAAATCCAACATGCTGCTTATCTGAAATTACACAGTGACAATGCTGTCACACAGGGGTATGGGAGGGATGATAGCGGTGGCGATGGGACACAGAGGTAAGTGGATAATATGGGTTATTGCCCCTGTGTCCCGTTTCCTGTCAGTAATCTGCCTTGAGTTCTCTTTTAGGGTCCTTTCACACCGTGGCAAGTGCATTGCAACGGACAATATCATCGCCTCACAACGCAATTATATTCCTGTGGGGCTTTTCACATTGATTGCAGTGCAATGTGGCAGGTTCTGACGCAGTTGCCACTGGGTAAAGCGTGTCTTTATATTGGCAATGAGGCATACTTTCATTATACTGTATTGCTCTCTGGTGGCAATGCAACTTTTCACCTACGTTGTGCTGTGATGTCATCTTAATGCAACTAGCTTAGTGTAAGAGGTCCCTAAACATTGTTATTAATGTGATGTTACTGTAAGATGCACTGCTTTCTTTGCTTGGCTTCTGTTTTATTGTACCTGCATCCTAAAACTGTAAGATTTGGTCTATATATTTGGTCTTAACTTGTTCATAAAGGAGTTAATTAGCTAAAGAAACTGCGTAATTGGTATGTGTCAGCAACCGAAGGAATGACTTGGCTACCCTGGGGAAAGGATGTATAAAAATAAGACGTACCACATTGACACATCCCTTCCCCAATATATCTCTTTTGCTGGTAGTGTCAGGAAGTTTACTACTGCCTAGGGTAAAATGATCTCTCTGCAAGTCCTGATACTTTCTGTTCTGCCTGTTCTCCAGTTTTTAAAAGACATCTGAGAGGTGGCGGTATTAAGGAATGATGATTATACGTACATTTTTATCCTGATTATGGTTAGTACTGTTTTGTCTAACTGCCCAGACTAAAGGTGGCCACTAATGGTCCAATTTCTAGCGAAAAATCGTTCGAGCGATCAGAAATTCTGATCGGATTGGTTGTAAATAATCTCAGTTGATGGATACAATCGATTATGAATGATTATAAAAATAGTCGTCCAATTGGATTTTCATCAAACCAAAATTTGGATTTTCTTGTTGGTTGTGATAGATAGGAAGCAAATATTGGTTCGTTGATGGTGTAGTGAACGATTTTTTTTCCGGTGAGAATTATCTGACCGCTCGAACGATTTTTTTGCTAGAAATTGGACAGTTAGTGGCCACCTTAAGAATCTGACAGTTCTGTTTTTAAATAGGTGTGAGCTCTAGTGGGCTGGTCTAACTTTATACTTAGTTTTGTTACCAGTGTTGGATTGGTGGTTTAAAGAGGAACTTTTAAGGGAAACCTAAGTCAAGACTAACTGCATGATTTATACTTACCTAGGGGTCTCCTCCAGCTCCATGCGGACCGTGGGCTGGCTCCATCACCGTCCTCCCCAGCTGCTCTGTTCTCAGCTCTGCTAATTTAGCCAGGTGCAGGCGCAGAACACTCCTGTGCAATGGAGGCTAGTGCACAGCCAGGCCGCGCATGCGCAGAAGTGCACCACTGGTCTCGCCAAGTAAAATTAACAGAGAAGAGAACGGAGCAGCCAGGGAAGATGGCAATGGAGTCCACGGTCCTCAGGGGGCTGGAGGAAGCCCCAGGTAAGTATAAATCATGCAGTAGGTCTTGTCTCAATTACATTTTAACAAAGGAATGAACTTCATCCCAAACGGAAGATGATACCCCCTTCCCATGAGAAATTTTTACCTTCTCTCAAATAAAAAATCAGGTAGGTGCATCTGTATGGCTGAATTTGTGGTGAAACCCCTCCCACAGTGTGATGTCAGAGTCATTGTCCTGATAGTTTGCCGTTTGTGAACCTCGTTGCATTGTGGGAAATAATGGCTGTTTTCAGCTGCCAAGCAAGCAATATCTCCCTTTGTGCATAGATCTCTCAGTAATGAACATTCTACACAGATCACCTGGCAGGACTAAAGATGTCACCATCGGTGATACATTTCAGAATGTAAATCAGGGTAAGAAAAGATTTTACAATGGGAAATCACTGACTAAATGATGTATAAGTGAATTTTGAAAACAAGAAGTAATTGTATTTATTACATTGTTTTCACTACCTCTTTAATGTCTTCTTATAACTACAAATGACAGATCTGCAACCACCTTGTTGGATTTCAGTAACTGGAGTCACCAAATTCCAGACAATATTTATCATACTTTTTTTCAGTGACCAGAAAACTCTTTCCCTACAACTCATTATATACACAGTGGAAAAAAGTAAAAAGCCTGTATTTTTGAATACTACTAGTATTACCTCTGCCTTATCTTTACATTTAAAGGGGACCTGAATATACTTAAAAAAAGGGAGTCACTTACCTGGGGCTTCTGCCAGCCCCTGCAGCCACTCTGTGCCTTACCGTCCTGGAAAGATCATCCGGACCCCCGTCACGGCCAAGTTTCAGTTTTGCCGACTTGAAAGTCGATGGCCCCTGGCCCCATGCCTCCTTGGCCACGTGTGTCCTCGCTCTCACTCACACTGCTAGGGTTGCCAGGTGTCTGGTTTTAGACCGGACAGTCCGGTTTTTGGCCGCTGTGTCCTGTCCAAAAAGGCATGTTAAACCGGACAATTAAGATGTCCGGTTTTATGCCTTTTGCCACTTGCCGCCACCCGTCCGCCAGCGCTGCGCGACCGCTGATTCGCTGCCTGGCTGTCAGTCAAAGGCACAGCCAGCCAGCTTACGCGGCGTAAGTTACGCCAGCTTAAGTACCGCCCCCGAGCCCGCGCTTCCCGACGTTGCTACGGCAACGCCAACGCTGCGTTGCCAACGCACGAATGACGTGCGTCATTTGCAATGCGATTCTGCATCTGCGAAGGAAGCAAGGTAAGGTCAGGAGTTTGGAGATATGGTGAGTGAGTGACCCATAATTCTCTGGTTGTATTTCCGCTCTTTGTGTGCATTGGCTCCGCTCTATCTCCCCTCCGTATAGTCCAGGCGTGACTTTCAATCTCATTCAATCTCGCCTGAGCCCGCTGCTTACTATACTTTACACTTGAATTCATACTATTGTACAACGCAATTTATACTGTTATACTGTTATATTTGTTATATTTGCTCAAAATGTGTACATACATGTATGCGCAGATTTATATTTTAACTTTATGCCTATGTATGTCCACTTTATTGTTCTCAATAAAAAATTTTGGTGGGAAAAAATAAATAAATTTTAAAACTTCCCGCAAGAAATCGACCACTTCACTGTGCAAAAACGCCATAAATGCATTGCATTATTTGCATAGTTTTCCAGTTTTGTAATAGTTTTCTGCTCTGTCTCTTATTATGTGCATTTACTGGTGAAAAGCGGTCTCTTATTATGTGCATTTACTGGTGAAAAGTGGTCTCTTATGTGCATGTACTGGTGAGGACAGTTAGTGACATGGCTATGTACTCTGTAATGTGCTGCAGAAGATGTCAGTGCGATATAAATACTGTAAAAAACATTTTTTAAAAAGCCCATTGCTTAGCCCCACTCTACATAAAAGTGCGCTTCTGACTCCGCCTCTAACTCCACCCCCTGTCCGGTTTTCTCCATCAGCCGACCTGGCAACCCTACACACTGCTGTTGCCGTCCTGCATATGCGCAGAAAGAGATTTCAAGGCCAGGGCCAAGAGATTTTTTGGCCATGGCCATACAGTAGCTTGGCGACTTGGAAACCGAAACTGAGCTGCGTCAGGGGACCGGAGGATAGTTCCAGGATAGTGCAGGCACAAGGCACCTGCAGGGGGCTGGCAAAAGCCCAGGTAAGTGAAACTTTTTTTTTTAAAGTACCTTCAGGTTTCTTTTAATGCCAGCTCTAAAAGAGATACAGATGGTTCCACTGCTGACCTTTTGCAACATGCTATCTGTGTGTCACTGATTTCAATGCTTTGTAAGCTACTAAGCACATACCTATTTACCTCAGTGTGAAACCACAACTCCTGATCTGAATATGTTTCAAAGTCAGTGATTCAGAAATCATTGACACCAAATGACTAACAACCAAGAAGAATACATTTTTAACCTGCACACCATAAAATATAGTAACGGGATGCTTTACAGACCTATGACTCAACTGCAGTAAGTGACGCATCCATTGGGGTAGAAAAAAACGTGCTCTAGCTGGCATGAGTATTACATACATATGAATATAGTGTAAATAATGCAAGTACCCTTATGTAAACGCCTCCCCCCCCCCCCCCCCCCCCCGACAAGTGAGCTGTAAAATACGCCATACACAAATCACAGTCCTGAAATATTAAACAAGGTGCTGGGAGAACAATACAAAGTGCGTCAGTGTCCGTGCAAAAAATACAAAACATATATGAACAGAGTAGTGTGCAGCGAGAGAGAGGTAAATAGTAATGGCCCGAACCAGGGGCGTAGCAATAGGGGTTGCAGAGGTAGCGACCGCATCGGGGCCCTTGGGCCAGAGGAGCCCCGAAGGGCCCTCCCTCAACTATAGTATTAGCTCTCTATTGGTCCTGTGCTCATAATAATCACTTCTTTAGATACTTTGAATAGTGGTAATCATTAACTAACTGTTCCCCATTCCCTTCTTGCCCTTCTGACACTGTAGTTGCCATTGTCAGGTTTTGGTGCATCGTATCAATTGTTATTTATAAAATGCTTGGGGGCCCCATTGTAAAACTTGCATCGGGGCCCACAGCTCCTTAGCTACGCCACTGGCCCGAACATCACATTTTTGGCATAAATTTCAATGGGCAGGCGAATTTTAAAACCTATAGGTACTGTTTCTGGCCACAAAAGTGATGGAAAAATTGTTTCAAGGGGCCTAACACCTGGACTGTGGCATGCCAGAGGGGGGCCCATGGCAAAAGTCCCACCAAGTATTACGTACTTGAAGCAGAGTCATGTTTTAATCTCTAAAGGGCAGAAATCACAGTACATTCCTAAATTTGTTGAATTAAGTGCTTTAAAGTGTCCAGGGTGCGTACACAGCGACAAGGTAGTGTAAAGGGGCCCATACACATAACGATTTTCCCGCCTATATATACCGCAGATTCGATCACTGTGATCGAATCTGCTGTGAAATCGTTGCGCAAACGCTGACAGAACGATCGATTTCCGTCCTAAATCAATCGTTCCCAACTTCCCATCGATTCCCGTCGAGCCGTCCGTGCTGAAGATTTTGCTCGATTGCCGGCGGGTTGGGAGTGCGTCGATAGCGGCGTTCGAATGCCTGACGACCGACGCTAGCGGCAATACATTACCTGCTCCGCCGGCGCGAGTTCCCTGGTCTCCACTGTCTTCTTCTCCGCTGGGAACCAGGTTCCGGCTGGCTTCACTTCCTGTCCCGGCAGGAAGTTTAAACAGTAGAGCGCCCTCTACTGTTTAAACTTCTCCCGGCAGGAAGTTCAGTGAAGCTGGAGCCGAGCGCAGTAATCGATGCACAATCTGTTTCCAGTAAAGGCAGCCATACGATCCCTCTCTGAAGAGATTCGATCAGAGAGGGATCTATCTGTTGGTCGATCTGATGGCAAATCGACCAGTGTATGGCCACCTTAAGGGTTAGGCCCGGTTCACACGGACAGATGAAACGCCATGCTAAATGCACCACAAACAACCGCAAAGAGCTTTAGTGATTATGTCAGGTGAGCAAATCATTGTTTTTACTAGTTGACAACCCCAGGACATAAATCTTAGTCCTGTAGGTGGCAATCTTTGTGTAGTGTTGTGTAGTGGCCGCTCTGCTTGTGCGCACAATCGTGGTAGTGCAGGGAATCACGGTTTTCCAGCCTCTATGGTCAGGCTAAGGTGGTTCATTGACAGTTAAGTGACCAAAAAAAACACTGATTCTGCACTGAGACCTTATACAGGGGGCAGTAGTGGGGCACCGACCTGTCTGCAACTGCTAACTTGTGCACTGGACACAGAACAGCAATGCAAAAGCAAGAAAAACAATGTACCAGCCCTAAGAAGGGCTTAGCTGTTCAGGACAATGTGGTAGCAGCAAGAATCTGCACTGAGGACACAGAACACAGGCCTACCTAACGCTATCCCTGTCAGCAGCACACTCTCCCTGATCTGCCTAGCACAGAAGCCGAACACAGACTGCAAAATGGCTGCTGTGCTGGCTTTCTGATGGGGGGGGGGGGGGGGGGGGGGCAGTCAAAGTTTGTCTCAATTATAATGTATAGGGGGCGGATCAAACATGCCATGTGTTCGCCTGAGGGGGCAAATGCGAACACCCCTTGTTCGCTGAAAACTATTTGCCGGGCGAACAGTTCGGGACATCTCTAGAGGTAAAGTGCATTGTGCTAAGGCTGAATACTGGGCTGGTCAGCAGTGCCTATTCCCCGCTCCACTGATGACCAGTCTAGTATTGAGCCTCAGCACAATGCACTTTACCTCTACCGCACACTACTCTGTTCATATTTCTTTTGTATTTTTTTCAGAGACACTGACACATTTTGCACTGTACTCCAAGCACCTTGTTTAATATTTCAGGACTGTGATTTGTATATAACGTTTTTTACAGCTCACTTGTTTGTTTTTTTACCTAAGGGTCCTGCATTATTTACACTCTATTCATATGCATGTAATACTCATACCAGCTTGAACATGTTTTTTGCTACCACATACTGTGATTTTGACCCTACACCTTATATATTATTTGTCAGCATGTTGTCTGATTACAATCAGAGGCAAGATCATTTTGAATTTTTTTTTTTATTATTTTTATTGTACTGGTGATATGTCCTAATAAAACTGATTTCTATTAATGACTATTTAAAGGAGTATGTGATTTTTGTTTACTATTTCTCTTATCAATGATCACTATAACAGTGATCACTTAGGTACACTGATTGGCCAAAAGATCACGTGATCCCTTGGGCCAATCACTACAGCCACAGGGGTCAAGAGATCACATGATCCCTTTGACCAATCACTGGTGCAGTGTGTGGTGGTGGTGGGGCAGTCTAGTGCTTAACTGTTAAACAGGAAGTATTTTACTTCCTGCATGCTTTTTTTGAGAATGACCACTGTTACTAGCTGTAACAGCAATCATTCTCACTCAACAGACACGGGTTGGCTCAGGGGACACATGTCCCCTTCCACCAATCCTTCCTACTTTGGGGGCTGTCAGGAGAGTGCACGTTCACACTTGTAATTCTGCACGGCACATGGCTGAATGCAGGGATGGGTTAGTCACAACCCAAGCTGCTATAGCAGCCGCATTCGTGGATGTGACTATCATGTCCATGCGGCTGACGTAGTTTAAAATGGATGTTTGCCTGGTAGATGCTCCACCTTCAACATTTTCTATGTCCCTAACTCAAAACAAGTATAGAGATGAGATGTTCCGACTCCGCTGATTGCTTGTTTTTTTCCAAATGTGTAACGGAGTCTTCTGAAAGCACAAGATCATCATGAAAATTGTGTTAAATAAAATTGGGTTAATAAAATCTCCACTTCATATTCTTCTCACTCAGTTTTCCTTTAAAGTGTATACGAGGCAATATGTGACATGATGAGATAAAAATGTGTATGTGCAGTACAAAACATATTAATAACCAGGCTGTTTTAGTTGTTTTATTTTGCTGCCTGAAAGAGTTAATTTCTAGGCATGGAAGTGACAGCTTCTGTCTTGTCAGTACCTTGTTGGGAATATAGTAAGCATCACTGCCACAACTTCTGAGGCAAGGGCCCATATGCAATTAACTTTTTCACCTGAGTTTTCTCCTAGATGATATTTCCTCACCTTGCCATAAAATGCCTTTCAAACCACCAGCAAGCAAGAAAATACTCAAAATAAATTTGACAGTACTTTTTCACCTAGTTTTGGGTACTTTTTTAAATGTAAACTGCTGAAAAGATATTTTTTAGAAAAGATGAAAATTATCTCCTAGGAGATAACTCAGGTGAAAAAGTTAATTGCATATGGGCCAGGGAGAGATAAAATACATGAACTATTGACCTTTTTCTAACGCTAGGATTCTTAAAGTGCGTACACACGCATCACAAAAAGCAACGACGGGTCCGCCTTTTGGCGGGTCCGCCGGACCGTCCCACTGGGCGCTCATTTAGCCGACCGTAGCGCGTGTGTATGCGCTGTCGGTGGACTGATAAGGCTGTTTCTGAATGATCCACTGAGCGGATCGTTCAGAAACAGCCTTATCAGTCCGCCATCAGCGCGTACACATGCGCAACTGTCGGCTAAAAGACCGCCCAGTGGGAGGGTCCGGCGGACCCGTCGTTGCCTTTTGTAGTGCGTGTGTACGTACCTTTAATAGTCTGCCACTGAATAGAGACGGTAGAACATTCATTCTTTGTAAATATTTAAATATAATAAAACACCTTGGGATGCTTAAAGGGAATCTGAAGTGAAAATAACTTTGATAAATAAAACGAAATGATTTTTATATGTAGTGCAGCTAAGAAATAAAACATTAGCAGCAGAGATATGAGTTTAATATTGTTTTCAGTATAGGAAGAGTTAAGAAACTCCAGTTGTTATCTATGCAAAAGAGCCATATATCTCTCTGGGACTTTCAAAGTTGCAGAGAGCTCTGTCTTCTGAAGCTTATTATCTCAAGTGTCTGTCTCTGTATTTTGTTTTTTTGTGTGCAGAGGACAGTTCAAAAGTTCACTAGCTTGCTCTATGAAATCATTTAGAATGGAAATATTAGAGAATGATGCAATGTTTAAAAAAAAAAACCTCTATACCTGAAAATAAAAATATGAGACTATTTTCTGTGCTACAAATGTTCTAGTAATTATCTGTACTGCACAACCAATTCATTTTTTTTCCGCTTCAGTGTCACTTTCAAAAGGCATTTTTAGGAGTAGAAGGATAAATATAATTGTTTAACTTATCAGTTTATTTTCACTCCGGGTTCACTTTAAATAAGTGAGAACAAGCAATAGCAATTTTCCACAAATGACTGATTTTCTCCTTAAATAATAACACTTTACAAAATATTCTGCACAGCTTTCGTTTGCCACATTAAATTCCATAGAGAAAGTAATAATGACACACATAATGATCTCATATCTTACATTTCCTATGTCCTAATATCACACGTATATGACAAATTATATGCGGATAGAAGTGTTTTCCTGTAAATTATACAATTCATTTTCTAAAATCACATTTGGCATATACTGACATCATTACAGATCTAGAAAATGGTGGTATAATTTGTCTCCTATGACTCACTGAGAAAATGATCAGCCGTTACCTGGTAGAATCAATAGCTGCTTGTAAAGATACATAGAATAGATGAAGAAAATATTAAAGTGGACCCAAGCTAAAAATACAAGATTTCAGAAATAAAATCTATTTTCTAAATTATAATAATAAATAGCAGCCTTTTTTCAGCTGCATGATGACAAATATAAAATATTTTACATTTATTGGAGAAGCCCCTCCCTTCCTTTCATATTGCCGGCAAATAATCCGGCACACTGGTGGAGTAGATAGTGTCCAGCAAAGGAGGAATTCCTAATGGCTGCCACCTGTATAACCCTTGTTATGCAAAGAGGAGGGTGAAAAGCATGCACTGACATGCTCATAGGCTTGAAGGAGTGTTTATTTATCTTTGTATGTGTCAGAGTGGTGCATCTAAATATTTTGAATTAAAAAAATGTTTGGTTTGGGTCCGCTTTAAACTCAAAACACAAAACTAATATTTCACATGGAAATGGGCTATTTATGCGAGCCATTTGGTTTTTCAGAAAGACACTCAGCAGTCTATAGTTGTGGAGCCAAAATTCAAAGAAGTTTTTCAAAAAGTTTATCTTTGCCAAGTTCAAAATCAGTGCCACTGCTACTAAAGCAAGTAAAACAGCGGTAGAGATTTTGGCGCAGAAATAGGCCATAATAGGGAATTATGGCTATCGCGTCGCTCAGACAGTAATTTGGGCTCCATCAATAGACAAAGCTCAAATTACTACAAAAAGAGTGTGATTCAACTGCCAGCAGTAGCTGGAAGCTGAATTACGTATTTCCCCACTGTCCACGGTGACCTGGTGGGGGAGTATTGATTAACGCTGCCAGGACCTTGTACTGCTACCCAATAGTTTTCCTGCAAAGGGCATATGAATAAAGGAAGCCCTGCATGAGAATGCCGAGCTCTCAGGGGTAGGGGGTAAACTAATTACCTGTCTAGGTGCAGGTGTTCTCCTCATTTTGTCTTGCAGGTGGTGGTGTCTCTCCCCCAGTATCTGGGGAGATTTTTGCAGCTGGAGGATCCCGATTGGGCCCCTGTGGGCAGCTCAAAGCAGCCAATCACGCGGGGGTGAAGAATTTATAAGTAGGAAGCAGGCAGCTGGCGGCACCGTTAATACCCATCTGAAGTGGAGCTGTCCCGTCCACCCAACCTGTCGCTGGCCTAAACTTTATTGGGGGTGTGTTACCTATCTAGATGGGTGAAGGCATAGGAAGTGACACCCAGGTAGAGGTGGTCATTTTGGTATTTACCAATAAAGATTATTGGGTGATATTACAGTGGTTTGCTTGATTGGTTAATTATGATTTATTTTGGTCTTTTCCAAATAAAGTTTGGATTTAGTATTACAAAGAACTGGAACTTAAAACCCTAATAAAATTGTCTGCGGCCTTAATCCACAATTGCGTTGTCTTTATTTAATGTTAAGTTGGGTGAGTGCATTTCCATGATCCCTTTTCTGATCACTTCTATACAAAATCGGGAATCGGATCGGACCTGTCTGAAATAATTGATTTGACCGTCAATCTGACGGAAAATTGCATTGTGTGTACTAAGCATAAAGGCAGGGTAAACTCTCTACTTGTTGAATATGAGGTACAAAGGGTGTAGAGTCGGCACTGCTGAAAACTGTATATTTATTTCACAGGTGGAAAAACATTACATCATGTGCAGATAAGAAGAGGTACACATACCATGTATTGAAGGCTGTGAGCTGGTGGTGGGTGCAGGTTTAGCCTTACGGCCGTTTCGCGCTTACTATGCGCTTCTACGGAGGCTACTTGGTACTGCTGTAAACAAAGAAATACCAACTCTATGTTCAGTTTACATATTGTGAAGAGCTCTGGGCAAGTCTATCTGTACTTTGCTTCAATAACCAGATAAACTGTATGCATTTAGGCTGGATCTACACTATAAGCTCTTTTCTGAGCGCTTTCAGAGCGATGTTTAAAAATCACTCCCATTCACTTTCATTAAAATTGCGGTAAAAATTGCACAATTGCGCAAATTGCATATGTGGCGATTGTTACGTGATTTTTTACTGCAATTTTAAAAAAGTGAATGGGAGTGATTTTTAAAAAGTGCTCAGCAATCACAAGTGCTCAGAAAAGCACTTATAGTGTGGATCCAGCCTAATTCTGTGTATTATCTTAAATGTACACAGAAAATGATGGTATTTAATAATAATGATGATGGTGATTTAGATTGGAAGCTCCCCTGTTATTTCTTGTAATTGCTGTATGTTCTGTTTAACAACAGAATTAGTTACTGTAACAATTACGACTCATACATATACCGCCAATTATGCAGCCAAGTTCATATTTTACTTTGTGCAGGGCTGCCATAGATGATGGTGCTATGTAAATCTATAATAATATGTACAGTATTATTATATATTACACAAAAATAGAATGGTGGTGATAATGATTGTAAAGATGTGCCAGTGCTAAAGAAATGTGCAAAGTAAACAAAGTCTGGGAACTATATCAATACTAAACATCACTTCAATCAATTTTGTCAGAAAGGCAGTGTTCACCTATTCATCAACGGCGATTCGTGATAAACGCAAACGCAGTGCATGCAGCATTTGTTTTTGCGATTTTATAGTGATCGCAATGTTAAAAAAGCAAATCACGATCGCTCAAAAATTGTGAAAATGTAGTTAAAAATATGCGTTTACTGCGAAAAAAATTGCTGCTTCAAAACGCTAGCGATTTTGCTAGCGTTTTGAGATCCCTAGTGTGAATGGGCCCTAACTTACATTGGCCTCCATTCACAATACCAGGTGCAGTAACAACATTTTTTTTTGACAAATTACCGCCAGCAGTAACCAGGGTTGTGAAGTCAGTACAAAAATTATCCGACTTCAACCCCTCAGCTTATGAAACCACCGACTCCAACTCCAGGTACCCAAAATTGCTCCAACTCCGACTCCTTAGTCAAATACTTACCAGGGCTGTGGATTTGGTACAAAAATCATCCGACTTCAACTCCTCAGCTTATGAAACCACCGACTCCAACTCCAGGTACCCAAAATTGCTCCGACTCCTTAGTCAAATACTTACCAGGGCTGTGGATTTGGTACAAAAATCATCCGACTTCAACTCCTCAGTTTATGAAACCACCGACTCCAACTCCAGCTAACCAAAATTGCTCCGACTTCTCGACTCCTACTCCACAGCCCTGTCGATAACTAACTTTTTCCCCAAATTCACAAAAAATGCACTGATTATGAGTAATGTTCGGTAAAAGAGTTTGGTAACATTAATGGCCTCAATTCACGGAGCATTATCAAACGTTTATCAAACACTTTATCAAACGTTTGATAATTTACCTCATGGGTAAAATCTCATTTTAAATTCACTAAGGTGTTATATATTTATCGAATGTTTTACCGATAAAACGTTCAACAAATATATAACACCTTAGGCCTCAATTCACGAAGCATTATCAAACGTTTATCAAACACTTTATCAAACGTTTGATAATTTACCTCATGGGTAAAATCTAATTTTAAATTCACTAATGTGTTATATATTTATCGAATGTTTTACCGATAAAACGTTCAACAAATATATAACACCTAAGGCCTCAATTCACGGAGCATTATCAAACGTTTATCAAACACTTTATCAAACGTTTGATAATTTACCTCATGGATAAAATCTCATTTTAAATTCACTAAGGTGTTATATATTTGTTGAACGTTTTATCAGTAAAACATTCGATAAATATATAACACCTTAGTGAATTTAAAATGAGATTTTACTCATGAGGTAAGTTATCAAACGTTTGATAAAGTGTTTGCTAAACGTTTGATAATGCTCCGTGAATTGAGGCCTTAGTGAATTTAAAATGAGATTTTACCCATGAGGTAAATTATCAAACGTTTGATAAAGTGTTTGATAAACGTTTGATAATGCTCCGTGTATTGAGGCCTTAGTGAGATTTTACCCATGAGGTAAATTATCAAACGTTTGATAAAGTGTTTGATAAACGTTTGATAATGCTCCGTGAATTGAGGCCTGTGTGAGATTTTACCCATGAGGTAAATTATCAAACGTTTGATAAAGTGTTTGATAAACGTTTGATAATGCTCCGTGAATTGAGGCCACTGCGTTAAAAGAGAAACATTTTGTTGAATGTTTGGTAAAAATGCGGAACAAATGCATAATTTTTTTTTTTGTGTGTGTAAAAAATCCATAGTCCAGCAAACACAGCTTAAAAGGCTCTAATCTACATCTGATCGTATATGGTGTGAAAAATAGTTCCAGGTACTTACTGGAGATAAAAAAATCAGTAATTAACTATAAAACAATGCGCTCCTTTTTTATTATGAATTACAGTTTCTTTACACACTTTTATCCACGTGACCACACTTTTTCCGTGTTTTTTTCCGCAAATCATAATATTTCAGGCAAAATACATTGTGAATGTTAACATGGTCATACTGTGGTCGATAATTTTCTGACATTTTGTTACCAAATTTGGTAACTCATTGAGAATGGAAGCCAATAAGTGCAAATCACACATTGCACACGGAAAAAAGGCATTACTTAGTGTGCAATTTAAAAATGCATAAAAATCACAAAAATTCAACAAAAATAAGAAAGATGTGGGTCACTAAAATGCATTAGGTCTCATTCACACTGGAATGTTTTATTAGCAATTTCAGCTTGCCTGTAATCACTGCGCTTGAAAAAGTTCTGTGGTAATGCAAATCAATGGTAGTGTTCACACTGGGCTCTATTCATAAAAAATGTTTGGCGAAAAAACTCCTGGAGGGAAAATACCGCAGCGGTATTTTAGACTTCTGGGTGGTAATTCATAAAAATCTTGCCAGCTGCGATGCAAGAGCGGAGATCTCCCGCTGAAGGCTGGCGGTAAGCTGTCGGAAGGCATGCGGAAACACTTCAGCCGGCAGAGTCCCTCCGTGCGCTGCTCTCTCTGGGAGGTCTGTCCCATTCACTTGTATGTAATCCGCAAAATCAGAGGAAGCGGTATTTCCCGTCCACATACCGCTTCCTCTAAACTTCATGAATGGCCATTTTGTTACTTTTTTCTAGATAAATCTAGAAAAACACTGGAGAGGGTGGAAATTTCTCGCTCTGCTGGGGGATCGTAGATTTTCATGCGGGAACAGCTTTTATGAATGCCCACTTTGCTAAATGGACGGGAAAATCCGCTGTTTTGAGCGGAAAACTTGCGGTAAGGTTTTATGAATAGAGCCCACTGTAGCGATCGCCAGTGATTAGCGATTTGCTGGAATCGCAAACACAGTGTATGCTGCTTTTAAGCGATTTTGATGCGATTGCAGTTCATTGTGAAGGAATCACAAAATGCAATCACTTCAAAATCCCTTTCTGGCTTCTCCACTACACTTTTTTTTTTATTGCATAAAAAAATCAGAATCGTATGTAAAATTGCATCAAAATCGTGTGTAGTGTAAAAGAGCCCTCCCATACAGTTAAAAATCACAGGGAAATCGATTTGCATAATGCTAGCGATTTTGTTAGCAATTCCTAGTGTGAATGGGCCCTAAACATGCCACAAATAATATATTAGGGTTTAGGGAGCGATAAAATATTTAGTCACAGACTAACTAGCAAGCTCATGGTGAAGCAGAACTCAGCGGAGTGTGAAGGGGCTACAATGGTCCTAAAACCCTTCTTACTAAAATGCTATGGAAAACAAAAGTTTGCTTTCTTAAAACAGAAAATATTTAGAAATTGACAGCAGTTGGTGCCATTCTTGGCGAGTTTGGTAATCCAGGAGGGCCATTTCCAAGGACAGTGGCAGTGCGGAAGACTGATCTCAGTCCTTTGTGGTCCGGGACAGTGGGAACCCACGCGTGAGTGGCATTCACACAATACGATGCAGCGCTGGCCCCGTGAATTATGAATGTGTGTAAACTGTAAGGAGAGATGAGTGAAGGAAAAGTGCTTGGAATTCCCCTCCCCCTCTCTTTAAAGACGGGCCCCTGGGCGGCCGTGCGCCTTATGTCCGGGCTTGCGCTTTGCAGACGCTCCCTGGCTGGGGTGTGTTGTGTATTGGCAGTGGGGCGGCTCCGACTCCCTGACGCCAGTGAGACCAGATCAATCCAGGCTGCCGGGGAGGAGGAGGAGGGAGCCTCACATCCCGGGCTGCTGCTGGAGACATGCGAGCGGCTTCCCCGCACCGCTCTGCACACCGAGCCGCTTGCTGATTGATCGGCATCAGGTAAGGCTCGGGAGAGGAGGAGGGGGCGGCTCTGTAGCGGAGTAATCAGGGGAGTCTGTCCGGCCTCTGCCGCCAGCCCGAACTCTTCACAAAGTATTGTGCGGCTCGCTGCGGGGCTTCTCCGGCACTCAGGCAGGGAAAGTGCCAGCCGGGCAGGGCTGGGGACAGCTCTGTGTACTTCCCATCCAGGAGTCCTAGCCGTGTGTCCAGCCTGTCCAGGGGGGAGCTGCCAGCCGCGGCCTGATCAGTGAGTCAGCCCGGCCGGGATAGTGGCTGCAACTTTTGCTGTGGATCCTGGAAGAGGGAGGGGGAGAGGTGGGGGCAGCGTGATGGCGCCTGCAGTGCACAGAAGCCCTTGTGTGTGTCTCTGTAATAGCAGCGGCTTCCCCATCCAGCAGCCTAGCTCTGCACTGCTAGCCGCTTCCCGATCCAGCAGCCTAGCTCTGCGCTGCTAGCCGCCTCTGTAATAGCAGCAGCTTCCCGATCCAGCAGCCTAGCTCTGCGCTGCTATCCGCACCCTGCTGCCTCGCACTGCTGCTGGAACACTCAGCTGATTAGCTGCACAAAGTTTGGCGTAGACTGGAGGATAGAATGTCCTCGAGGATAACGTTCCAACTTCTCTTGTCCCTGTTCTGCGTTGGGGCGCACACTTCCTGTCTGGAGCAATAACACCCAGTGTCTGCGCAGCATTGAACCGTCCTACACAGTACACAACTTCTCCTTCTAGCTTGGGCTTGGAAATCTGGAGCTGCCTCGCACGAGTGTATTGTTTCTGCAGCCCAGCTGCAGTTCTGCTTGTTGTTGCTGTTCTAGGCGCAGGACCAGTAGAGACAGTGCAGGATGATTACTCTGCTGGAAAATAACTGTCTCCATTGTCACGGCAGACAGATGTGCCAGCCTGCAGTCTGTTGCATCAGTCAGGAAGCTTTCTCACCTTCTCCCTGGAGAAATGTTTCAGAGCTCTTGGCTGTTGAAGCTCTGGTTACTGTGGAAATCATTGGAGGCCCTTTCCTTGCTTTGTGAGTTTGAAGTTCCCCTGTAGTCTGGTAATCCTGAGCCATTCAGACTCCTGGGAGAATTGCTGTAGGCAGGATTGGGTTACTCCTGCGCACGGGCTGTCCTGGTCTTGGTGTCTGACCTCTTAATACTAGACTTGTGTTTGTGTATTTTTATAGGATGGGCAACTTTATTTTCGTCTAGTTGCCTTTTTATTAGTAGTTTTTTTGTTTTTTTTTTAACCAGTACTTCATCTACTAATGTCAGGTGTTGCATGAGGACCCCCACTCCCTTTTAAGTGAACCATTATTATGAGTTATATAGCGTCAACATTCCGCAGCACTGTACAGAGTATACTGTCTTGTCACTCAACTGTCCTTCAGAGAAGCTCACTATCTAATCCCTACCAGAGTCATATGTCTATGTATGTATCGTATAGTGTATCTATCTCATAGTCTAGGTCCAATTTAGGGGGAAGGCAATTAACTTATCTGTATGTTTTTGGGATGTGGGAGGAGACTAGATTGCCCAGAGGAAACCCACATAGAGAACATACAAATGCGAGACAGGAAGTGCCCTGGCTGGGATTCGAACCAGGGACCCAGCAACCATTACACATATTCACATCTGAAAGGCAATAGTTTAAACTTAAATCCGACAAGCAACGATTTCTGTGGGTCTCCTGAGCAGGGCTGTGGAGTCGGAGCAATTTTGGGTACTTGGAGTCTGTTTCATAAACGTTGGAGTTGGATGATTTTGTACCAAATCCACAGCCCTGGTAAGTATTAGATTAAGGAGTCTGAGTCGGAGCAAGTTTGGGTACCTGGAGTCTGAGTCGGTGGTTTCATAAACGGAGGAGTCAGTTGATGATTTTTGTACTGACGCCACAGACCTGCTTCTGAGTACATTCAAATAATTTGCTGCATTAGGGCTGGTTCAGACGGACGCTTGCAGAGCGTTTACTGCCAGCGTTCAGGGCTTGGCGTTAAACGCTCCCATTCAAGTGAATGGGAGCGTTTGTACCAAGCTTTTACGCGCATTTGCACGAACGCGGCGTTCGGGTCCCGATTTTCACTGGCGTTCAAGGAGCCCCTGGAAGCTACATGTTGCTTCCAGGGACGGTTAACCGCGACGGGTAATGTCCCCCTAGGGGAAGAAAAAACGCGACCGCATCCGAACGCAATGCGAACGCTGCTAAAAGCCCGAACGCATTGCCGCCGCGACGCCAACTAACGCGATGCCTCCAAACGTCCGTCTGAACCAGCCCTTAAGGGCTGGTTCAGACTGACGCTTGCGGAGCGTTTACAGCCAGTGTTCGGGGCTTGGTGTTAAACGCTCCCATTCAAGTGAATGGGAGCGTTTGTACCAAGCTTTCACGCGCATTTGCACGAACGCGGCGTTCGGGTCCCGATTTTCACTGGCGTTCAAGGAGCCCCTGGAAGCTACATGTTGCTTCCAGGGACGGTTAACCGCGACGGGTAATGTCCCCCCAGGGGAAGAAAAAACGCGACCGCATCCGAACGCAATGCGAACGCTGCTAAAAGCCCGAACGCATTGCCGCCGCGACGCCAACTAACGCGATGCCTCCAAACGTCCGTCTGAACCAGCCCTTAAGGGCTGGTTCAGACGGACGCTTGCGGAGCGTTTACAGCCAGTGTTCGGGGCTTGGTGTTAAACGCTCCCATTCAAGTGAATGGGAGCGTTTGTACCAAGCTTTCACGCGCATTTACACGAACGCAGCGTTCGGGTCCCGATTTTTCCCTGGCGTTCAAGGAGCAGGGCGGTTAACCGTGACGGCAAATGTCCCCCTAAGGGAAGAAAAAACGCGACCGCAACGCGAACGCTGCTGAAAGCCCGCCGCTGCGACGCCAACGAATGCGGCGCCTCCAACGCCTGTCTGAACCAGCCCTAACTCTCTCTGTTTCTACTACAGTTTGGAGGAAATCCATGTGAACATACTCCATGCCGATATTGTTCTTGTGTCTTTAGCTGCTCCTGGCCTTTTATACACATGAATAGACCCCAGTTAGCTCTGAAATTGATGGTGGTACTTGGTTTTCTGACACATGCCTCTCGGCACAGCTCAGAAAATTTCTAACGAGAACATTTCAATTATGTGGAGTATTTTTTTTTTCTTTTGTATATTCTTACAAGTGAGTTTACAGCTCTAATCAGGGGCCTTGGTGATTCCCACAAATGCTACAGCAAAGGATCTTCTTATTTGACTATTTATGGGTGCATCGATTGTGTTATACACACCTAATGCACCTAGGAACGCAGGCATCCTTGCATGTGTTAATGTACTTTAATAGGCTCTTGGATGTGTTTAGAGGCTGTACTTTACTCTTCCATTTACTTTCGTACATTGGGCCAAAATTTTACAACTAGTCTGTGATTTGTGTTTATATACTCAGCTGCATGCACTCAGTTATTTTTATTTAATACATGAAAAGTGCGTTCACGTGAGCAGTGCTATTGATATACATGTATTTGAACTGCCTTTCTAGGTTTCAGAAAGAGCAGCTGTGTGACTTGTGTACTATGCATTCTGATGTGAATGGGACTTATTGAAAGTGCTAGGGCTCATACACACTTGCAACTTTAGGGGTCCAAAGCAATAATTTGTCACCTAAACTGAGAAGGATATGGATTTTTCCTTTTTAAAATACCAGTTGCCTGACTCTCCTGCTGATCCTGTGTCTCTAATACTTTTAGCCACAGCCCCTGAACATGCATGCAGACCCGGTGCTCTGACTGACAGCAGACTGGGTTAGCTGCATGCTTTATTCTGGTGTGTGATTCAGCCACTACTGCAGCCAAAGAGATCAGCAGGACTACCAAGCAACTGGTATTGTTTAAAAGGAAACATTTCATATCCCTTTCAGTGAAGGTTCCCTTTAAAGCAGACCTGACCTCCTGAACTCCCTCTTACTCTAAAAGATAAGCAACAGCATAATAACCATTAAAGAAAAACCTTTTGTTGCAGCTGATA
The DNA here is from genome assembly GCF_040937935.1 of Hyperolius riggenbachi. Lineage (NCBI taxonomy): Eukaryota > Metazoa > Chordata > Amphibia > Anura > Hyperoliidae > Hyperolius > Hyperolius riggenbachi. Next base: position 191,241,344 of record NC_090646.1, on the reverse strand, counting down.
GAAATCCTGCAATACAAAATCCTGATTGTTTTGGATTGCTATGGCAATCACCAAGAAACAGTTGGTCATGGCGATTAATGGACACATTCCCTTCAACCAATCCAAACTGATAAATCTCATTGATTTGATTGGCTAGTGTGAATTTAGCCATTAATGATCACGACCGATCGGACTGTTGTAAAAATCTGACAGATCTGTTTGGTTTTGGACTAGTCCATCTCCTCATGGATGATTCAGTGTTTCCTTTTTTCTTTACAAAAGCATTTGCTAGAAAGCATCTGTAAAGCAAATGCTGGCTGGCTTCCCTTGTCACTACACACTAGTTTGGCAGTTGAACTAAGCTGATTAGGATATGCTTTTGAAAATGGATGGCCCTGAGGATTCCCCATTTCAAGATGGATAAGTTCAAAGTTTATTTTTACAACCTACTGTAAGTGGCAATAAAGGAAACAATACATTATTGAGCATTTTACTCTGGAACAAATGTACATTTAGTTTTTATGCTTTCACCTAGATTTTGAATTTTACAGTTTCATATTAGTGCTCATTTAAAATGAAGCTCTGGTCAATAGAGCAGTGTACCTGTATTAGGCTCAGTTCCCACTTGTGCACAAAATGTACCCATTCAGTAATAGGATCCAAAACCAGCCGCATGTTCCAGAACAGACTGTAAAATGGCGGATGCATAGACTCACTGAAAGCCTATGAGAAGTGTCACAAACACATGCTGATCACAGGCGGTAAACAGATTGGTCCCCAAGCATGTGTCCAGCAGCACCCAATCCGCGAGTGATCCACCCAGCGGGTCATCTCATCTGACAGATGGTCTCCTTCTTTGAAGGCTCTGCTTCCCCACCCGCTGCGTGAAGTCACACATGTGTCATCCGCCATCATCATACCCCCCACGTAGCAACAGCATGTCGTCAGAGCAGCTACACACCCGACATGTGGGATCGGTTCTGGTCCCCAACGGGCAATAGAAGTCGAAGGTGTGTACGTACCCAAAATAACAATGGTTTGTTTCCATATGCGCCCTTTTAGCCGCGCTTATGCAAAGCGATCGCAGAGACACCAGAGAGTGTATAGATTGCGCCGCCTGATTCCATACATGCTGTGCGATTCACCACTGAATCACAGTGCATGGTTGCACGCATTTTGGGGGGATTGCAGGCGGCACCTCTGGGGGAGTCACATGCAACGCAGAGCCGCGCTGTTGCACGCCCGCCTACGTTGCAGATGGAAACTAGCCCGAAGGGTTAAGGGATAAAGCAAATCATTTTGGCAGAGTTCAATGTAATCTGTACAAACTGGGGTTCATAACCTTGGCTTAAAAGGAGTTGAAATGCTACAAGCACATTGCATTAAAGAGAACCCGAGGTGGGATTTAATGATGTTAGTGGGGCACAGAGGCTGGTTGGGCACACTAACACCAGCCTCTGTTGACCGATGGTGTGCCCCCAGGACCCCCCTGCGCTCTGCTATCCCCAGCGCCGTGCTAGCGACACACAGCATGTCGCCAGCAGGCTGTTTACCTGTGACTGTCTCAGTGCCGCTCCCCCGCCTCCTATGTATCGGCGCTACCCGCCCACGTCTCTTTCCTCCATTCAGCGGGAGGGACGGGACGTGGGCGGGTAGCGCCGATACAGAGGAGGCGGGGGTGCGGCGCTGACAGTCACAGGTAAACAGCCTGCTGGCGACACGCTGTGTGACGCTAGCACGGCGCTGGGGATAGCAGAGCGCAGGGGGGTCTTGGGGGCACACCATAGGGCAACAGAGGCTGGTGATAGTGTGCACAACCAGCCTCTGTGCCCCACTAACATCATTAAATCCCACCTCGAGTTCTCTTTAGCCTCCTTGCCGGTCTAATTAATCCGGCAAGGAGGCAGCGCAGAACCCTTTTTTTTTTTTTTTTTTTTTTTTTAAATCATGTAGCGAGCCCAGGGCTCGCTACATGATAGCCACTGAGCGGCGGCATCCCCCCACCCACTCCGATCGCCTTCGGCGATCAGAGTAAGCAGGAAATCCCGTTCAGAACGGGATTTCCTGCAGGGCTTCCCCGGTCGCCATGGCGACGGGGCGGGATGACGTCGGACGTCACAGGGAATCCCGATCCGCCCCTCAGCGCTGCCTGGCACTGATTGGCCAGGCTGCACAGGGGTGGGGCGCGGCGGGTAGCGGCAAATCGGCGGCGAGCGGCAGCGAACGCGTACTACACGCAGCTAGCAAAGTGCTAGCTGCGTGTAGGAAAAAAAATTTATGCAAATCGGCCTAGCGGGGCCTGAGAAATCCTCCTGCGCAGGTTACCCCGAGCTGAGCTCGGGATAACCGGCAAGGAGGTTAATGAAGAAGCCCCGAAGGAAGAGCACAAATACTTTGCAAGGCTTTGTTTTTTTTGTTATACTATGTCATGTAATGACAGCAAAAAATCCTCAATATAGATGGGTTTGGATACTCTTGTCGCACCACTTTTACACCTGGAACCCACTAGGAATCGCTGCAGCCCTTCCGATTAGCGGGTTTTTTTAAGCAACTTTATTATATTTACCAGGTGTCAAACTTGCGTCCGTAGCACCACCCCCTAAAGGAATAGGTCATAGGTGCTTCTATATGGCCAATCAGAGAACCATCTGTGACCTCTTCCTTTAGTAGGAAATAGATACCTGATAATTATAAAAAAAAAGTTTATTTTAAAGCATAATCACTTTGAAAATCGATTTTTGCAGCGCTTAAAATGCTAATGTCATGCGATTACCCTAATCGCAGTCGCACTAATGGGTTCCCCCATTCGCTTTCAATGGCAAAGCGTTTTTGGGAATCACTGGCAACTGTTGGCGATCCCAAAACGCTGCCAAAATCGCCCTAGTGTGTTCCAGGCCTAAGGGTTCTGTGCAAGCTGCTTTTGAGGATTTCCTATTTTAGTTGGAGCAGACAAGCTGCCAGCTCTCTACACATACGGCCTCCTTGTCTTGTAATGTCTCCCTTCTGTTCTGAAATATCACAGCTTTTCACATCAGTCACGGTCAAATGAGAGGGGGATATACTCCAAAAACAAGGTTTTGTAGGGAGAAATGACAGTTGGGACACTGAGGACTGGGCATGGCGACTGTCACCTGTCACAGCTCTGCTCAAGGCTCATTACTTGTGAAATGGTGAAAAAACAAAATCTGAGGGCTTGAACACCACTATTTTTTCTTTTTCTTTGCTTCCTTACCCAAGGGAGGACTGGGGTAACAGAGCTGTAAAGCTTTTGCTTTAGTGGTCCGCTAAATTCATTGCTGTGTCTGGTGTATGTTTAATGACAAACATCCCGTAAGCCAGCAATGTAAATACTCTGTTGGGTCATAGTCCCAATTGCATGCAGTTAGTCATTGGTATGTGTCAATGAGTTTCTAGTCTGAAGAAAGACCACTTGTCTTTGATAAAGCAGGCTGGGTGTATCACTAGCCTTCAAGCTATTTTTTATTTCTTGGAATTATAAACTTGCTGGTTTCTTGCAGTCTTGGGAATATGCACATTTATACAGCTTATACTACAAAAGTGTAGCAAAGCTGCATGGAAGATGCTTCCACTTTCAATATGGCTGGACACATCCCATGGATCCGGGACTCTTTAAATAATTACAACTGGTGCCTAACTTTTCAGTTGGTGTGGTTTTCTCAAGACTAAAGGTGTTTGCGAATTGCATTTTTGGGGGGTGGGTGTGTCTTAAATTAAGCCTGTAGTTTAAATGAAACTACGGTATACGTTGGTAATTGCACACGTGCCGTTGAAGTGGCATTTTGATACAATGTTGCTGCTTGCCTTGTAGTTATACATCTTTTGATGCTGCAGAGTAGTACTTATTCACTCAACATAATCTCTCACATATCTTCCGCTTAAATCGGACCAGCACATTCCCTTTTTGGTAATGTTCAAATGACCGGCAAGCACACAACCTGTCCTAGGACATTTTAGCTGGTTGAGCTACTAAGTAATTCAGTATTTGTTGAGACCGTTTTGTGTATTTAGCACAAGATGTGCTATGTAACTGTATTCTGGTTCATATTGCCCTTGCTCATGTAATTTGTAGTTATCTGCACAGCGCCATGGCATAGGTTTGTGTTATAAATCAATAAGATTTATACACATCAGAAGGAGCTTGATTTTTACAATATAAAGACTAGATGAGTAATACAGTAATTTGGAGAAGGCAAACTACTGTAAATGCTGGTTTCAATAAAGGTGCAATATCATGTTTTGTTTAGTTATAGTGTCATTTCTATTTTTTTCAGTTAGTTCTTCAAGGCCAAGTGGCGCATAAAACAGTTTTCTCCATCTGTGTAGTTTTATGCAGCTAATGGAGGTCTCAGCTAGCCCTTATAAATAATGTAAGCTGTGTCTAATGGAGAGACTCTAGGGACCGTGGAAAAAGCATCATTACTAGACTTTTCAAGATGCTACAGATCTCAGATTGATTTACAGCACTGATCTGGTGCAAAATGATACATCAGGGCGAACAGGGTCATTCTGGAAAAGTGTATTATGTGAGCCTATTAGTTCAGTAATCCTAATGAAGCCACATTAAAAAGGCAGCTGAATGAGTGAACTGTCATAATGCATTCTTCTTTGATAAGACTGTGGGAGGCACAATTTGAGACCACTTCCTAGCTTATAAACTTCTAGTTCTATTATGGCGTTGCTGTAAAATTATGAAGTTCACATATAGGTTGAGAAAACGTACTTAATTTAAGAGTGCCTTAAATTTAACTTGTGTACCCTATACATACATTTACAGTGTTAAAATGATTGACTTGAAGAAATGTCACATGTAGGTCAAAAAAAGCTACTTTATATATTTATATTTCTATACATAATTCAGTTAGTATTAAACACTGTATTTTATGTCAGTCAGAGAAGGTTAAAGAGGGACTGACTGTAACCTGATCTATAGTGCAGCTATAAAGCATTTATATTTCTGCCCTTACCCATAGGGATTGAGAAATTCCCTGGCTTCAGCTTTGTACAGATCTTTAGAGTTGCTACCTGAACCTGTTTTTGGCTGACATTGTATTAATGCTAGTTGTATGGGCCCACGCTGATCACCCTGTTCTGGTCGGGGGAGTTACAATAGGTTGGTGGTGTGTTTTTCTTGGCATAAAGTTGAAGAGAATGCTACTGATATCTCTGCACAATGGTACTTGGTGTCAACCTAAGTCCATTATGAATGATGTTGGTTGACAGTGTGTAGCTTTACAGCATCTGCTCTGCTCGGTTAGCTAGCCTGTTTTCTCATCATGCCTGCTGCCTATTGCTATATGTAGGACAGCTTTAATACTCTATCACAGATCTGAGCATCCCTTCTGAGCAGAGCTATGCGTGTCGTTCTGTTCCTGTCAGTGCTCCTTCAGATTGCTGGACATTGACAGGAAAAGCATAGATATGTTGAATATCGATCAGACCTGATGTGTAGTTCATGGGAGTGTGTAATGCCATCACTGCACAGAGCAGAAGTCTCCAGCTGGGACTTTGGAGGAGGCAGGCATAGCAGAGGTGGGCACGGTGTACTCTATTATTAAAAGGGTAAGGCTTAGTAAAAGGTATGGCTATGGGGTCCTCAGATCACTTTAGAGGGGGAAAATCATTCATTTTAAAGAGTAACTGTTGGGCATAAAATCAAAAATCAATTCTTTATTTGTATCTGGTAAACAAGTAATAAGGATGCTAACCAGGTGATCCAAAAGTTAAAATATCTTACTTTTGTTTATAACTGATCATTCCCTAGTTAACCTGACTTTTATTTGGTACGTTGACGCACAAAGGAATTTGCAGGGCATGCTGGGTTGTCTTTTTTTGCTTCTGTACATTAGTTAAGTCTGAGGGGAAATAAAGAAGCAAAAAAAGACAACCCAGCATGCCCTGCAACTTCCTTTGTGCTGAAACATACCAAATAATAGTCAGGTAAACTGGGGAATGATCATTTATAAACAAGAAAAGTAATAGAGATTTTAAAGGACAACTGAAGTGAGAGGGATATGGACGCTGCCATATTTCCATCTAAGCAATGCCAGTTGCCAGGCCCTCCTGCTGATCCTCTTCCTCTAATACGATTAGCCATAGCCCCTGAACAAGCGTGCAGCAGATCAGGTGTTTCTGACCTTGTCAGATCTGACAATACTAGCTGCATGCTTGTTTCTGGTGTTATTCAGATACTACTGCAGAGAAATAGACCAGCAGGGTTGCCAGGCAACTGATATTGATTAAAAGGAAATAAATATGGCAGCCTCTGTATATCTTTCTTCAGTTCCCCTTTAACTTTTGGATCGGCTGATTAGCATCCATATTACTTGTTTACCAGATAAAAATAAAGAATTGATTTTTGATTTTATGCCTGACAGTTACACTTTAAAAACCGAGAATGTGCCTATTTTGCCACCAACCCCTACAAAATTTTTCATTTGAGCAAAATATAGGTACCAAATTCCAGTTATGCTAAGCATGTATTGCAAACTAGCTATTCCTTAAAGGGAAGGTTCAGGGTAACCTTTAAAAAAATAAAAATCCATATCCACTTGACTTACCTGGGGCTTCCTCCAGCCCGTGGCAGGCAGGAGGTGCCCTCGCCGCCGCTCCAGAGGCTTCCGGTCATCTTCGGTGGCCGACCTGGCCAGGCCGGCTGCCAGGTCGGGCTCTTCTCCGCTCCAAGGACGGGCTCTTCTGCGTCCCACGCGGGCGCGCTGACGTCATCGGACGTCCTCCGGGCTGTACTGCTTAGGCGCAGTAGTTCTGCGCCTGCGCAGTAAAGCCCGGAGGACGTCCGATGACGTCAGCGCGCCCGCATGGGACACAGAAGAGCCCGTCCTTGGAGCGCAGAAGAGCCCGACCTGGCAGCCGGCCTGGCCAGGTCGGCCACCGAAGACGACCGGAAGCCTCTGGAGCGGCGGCGAGGGCACCTCCTGCCTGCCACGGGCTGGAGGAAGCCCCAGGTAAGTGGATATGGATTTTTATTTTTTTAAAGGTTTCCCTGAACCTTCCCTTTAATACAACATTGAAAAGCATGTGAAACGTATTGAATCATGGTTATGGCCATAAACGACAAATAGATTTAAATCTGCATAAATATTGGCTAACAAGCAATGTTTCTCTAGCCAGAGATAAAATACTTGTCAACACGGGCCTGCACAGACACCCACCAATCACACATGCTAGTTATATAGTTTGGGGGCCAAAAGATGAATGTAACAAAACTAAACCAGACTTCTCCATAGAGAGAGGTCCCAATAGATCCTGAGCATAACGTTCATTCAGCTATTGCGCACCTGACACTGCAGTGCTTTGTGTTCATGCAGTTTGTTAAAGGGTTTGGTCTTACTCCTTCTTTGTAATCCTCCATGCTGCTCCATAACCGTACAGTATTGCTGTAATCCACACACTGATGAGACTCAGGATAGGCCAACAGAATTCTGGCAGTGGTCCCTGCTGTAACTATGGGCGGACGGTGGAAGAGGATGGGTGGGGTGGAAGGACGTTGCCTAGCAGCATGGCTGGCCTGGTCTCTTCCCACCTACATTTCAAATCCCAATTGGATGCTTCACCATGTGCTGTCATTCTTTTCAAGAGTCAAGCCGGACCCAACTCATCCAAACATATCACACCCCCTCCATTCAAACATGTAGCATGGAAGGTGGAGGGGCTGGAACTTATTGCTCATAATTCAGTGTCCATGTTAATCGCATGCAACCTCAAGGAATCTTCACTCGCAAATATATGCAGGCAGCAGCGATCAGACAAAGCTGCATAACCATGCATATAGGAAGTGTTTTTCAGTATTTCACAGGTTGCATTAAACTGGATCCAAGATAAACTTTTACTCATTTCATAATTGTGTTCCTTTCATATAGTTTAGTTTATAGGGCATTCCTTAAAGAGTAACTGTAACGACAAAACGGCCCCTGGGGGGTACTCACCTCGGGTGGGGGAAGCCTCAGGATCCTAATGAGGCTTCCCACGCCGTCCTGCGTCCCTCGGGGGTCTCGCTGTAGCCCTCCGTACAGCCGTGACGCAATATTTACCTTCCTGGCTCCTGCGCAGGCGCTCTGATGCCTCTCGACGCCGAAGTAGGCGGAAATACCCGATCGCCGTCGGGTCTGCTCTACTGCGCAGGCGCAAGTTTCCGGCGCCTGCGCAGTAGAGCGGACCCGACGGAGATCGGGTATTTCCGTCTATTTCCGTGCCGAAAGTCGCCACAGCGCCCCCGCTGGAGCCAGCAAAGGTAAATATTGAACTGACAGTCGGCACAGTCGCCGGCTGTTCGGAGGGCTGCGGTGAGACCCCCGTGGGACAGAGGACGGCGTGGGAAGCCTCATTAGGATCCGGAGGCTTCCCCCACCCGAGGTGAGTACCCCCCAGGGGAGGTTTTTGTTGTTACAGAGTCTCTTTAAGCCAAATACTTTTTTGTTTTTGTTTTAATACTCTAATTCCCTATAAACTAAACAAGCCTCGCCCACAGCTCCTTTTGTGCCTTGGCACTCTAGCAAGGGCTTATAGGAGCTCAGTCTGGGCAGGAGGAGGAGGAGGTTACTAGCCATTGATTTCAGAGGCAGAGGGGAGGAGGGAGGAGGAGAGGGGACTGAATTTACACACAGGCAAGCTGAAAGCATCTCCAGCCCTCAGCCTGTGAAAATGTGACAAACAGAATATGGCTGCCCTCATAGTATCACAGGAATAATCATAAACTTTTTAAGCAGTCTGCAGCTAGATATGCTATGTAAATCTAAACTTTAGATAAGCTATATAGACCAGTTACTTGTTATAGTTAGTTTTTCATCTCAGATCCGCAACATTAAAGTGGACATGAACTCTTGCACTGGACAAAAGGAAAACATAGAGAAATGCACCCTGTATGTATTTAGAGAGTTTAGCCAGTCTAATTCCCCCCTAATTTGTGTCTAATCAGTAGTTGTAATTTGATCCCTCCCCTGTCACATGACTGCCTATGGCAGATAAGCCCATTTAAAAGCACAGGATGTTAATATGTAAGCTTCCATGAATGATGAAGTAGAAACAGTGCAGATTTTATTTTAGGATTTGTATCAGCTGTAACAAAAAATGTTCTTTATTTATTTAAAAGTTATTATGCTGTTGTGCATCTTTTTGAGCAGAGGGGTTGTTCTGAGTTCAGGTCCGCTTCAATGCATGTGTCCCACACACTCATTGTACAGTCCTTGCTGATCATACAAGGGATCATTTAAGGACAGGCAAGTTCACAAAACTCCATTTTAACCGTCTGAGTGTGCAGTCTGTGCGGATCCACACATAACCCATACTGGCCCAACTACACATAAAGAAGGGCAATATATCATAGATGGGAAGATGGGCAAAAAACGCACCACTGCATAGACCCAAGGTGTGTGTGTGTGTGTGTGTGTGTGTGTGTGTGTGTGTGTCATGTCATATTGGTTAGTTGTTTCAAAAGTAGGACAAGTTGATCTTAATTCTGAAATTGAAAAAAATTGTATTGTGTGTGGCACCCTCTGGCCTAGCACAATCTAGGGTTAATTTCAGTGTACGCAAATTTGACATTGAATCAGGAGAAAAGGGCACAGGAGCCCTTATGGAAAGAACTGCGCCATTATAGGCGCCTATTATATTAAAGCTTTGACTTGCTGCAAATAATGGAAATTTGGGCACATGGAGGGGGCCTGCTAAATTTACCTTCTTTGCTGTAAATCGCTGCTTTTATAATGGCCGTGATATGCAGTAATGCACTATAGGCGGCTAACCAGATGTCGGCGCCTAATAGAATCGCGGGCACCGGGGGCTTGCGGATACACTAATTGTGGCCAGCTATTTTCTATCCGCTTGCCCCCAGTGCCCTCGATTCTTCCAGGCACCTTCGGGTGCACAAATTTAGCTTATTTTGCCACTGATTATGGCTTTGCAGTGGTGCCTCTGGATGCCCAAATTGACTTTTTTCTGCAAATCACAGCTGGGGGTGAGGTGTGGCTGGTTGGGGTTAAGGCTTAGGTGGAGAGGGTTAGGCAACACTGGGGGGAGGGGGGGAGGTCTTTGGGTTAGGGTCTTAAAGTGGACCCAAATTAAAAATACAAGGTTTTAGAAATAAAATCTATTTTCTAACTTATTATTATTATAATTAGCAGCCATATTTCAGCTGCACAATGACAAATATAAAATATTTTACATTTATTGGAGGAACCCCTCTTTTCCTTTCATATTGCCGGGACAGAATCCAGCAGCCTGGTGGAGGAGATAAAAACAAAACACAGGCTGCTACTGATGATGTCACAGGGGATGTGATCTCAGCTTGTGAGATTTCACATAGACAACGCCCCTGTAGTGAAGGTGAGATCCGCACTATGTCGCTTGAATAATAGCTTTATTTAATCAAATACATATCAATCCAGGACACCACATGCTGACATATTTCGGACATAACACCGACCTTAATCGTAGCATGCTTAATCCTGCTACGATTAAGGACGATGTTACGTCCGAAACATGTCAGCATATGGTGTCCTGGATTGATATGTATTTGATTAAATAAAGCTATTCAATCGACAGTGCGGATCTCACCTTTACTACATGGATTCCTGGGTGTGAGCTACCTATTTTCCTGCACTGTCGGCTGATAGAGGTATTCAGCGGAGTTCCACTTTCACTTTGGACAACGCCCCTGTGCGGGAGGGTAACTGATGACAAACACACCCATGATCTAAACCGCCTACTAAGCTCAGAAGTAATGGCTGCCACCTGTATAACCGGAGTTATGAAAAGAGAAGGGTGAAAATCATGCACTGAAATGCTCATAGGCTTGAAGGAGTTTTTATTTATCTTTTGTGTCAGTGGTGCAACTAAATATTTTGAAATAAAAAAAGTTTGGTTTGGGTCCGCTTTAAGATTGGGCATCGGTAGAGGGAGGATTCTGTGTGAGTAGGGTTAGCTTTAGCCACAGTAAAATATCGGTAAACATTACTGATATTTTTCTATCAAAATCTAGCAGTAGAATACTGCTAATTAAAGTAGTAATGTACTAGCGGCAATCCCCATGCGCTCTTGTTTTTCAGCCGCCCTTTATACAATTGACATACTTGTCAATTCTGCGTCATTAGAGGAAACCCACCCAAACACTAGGAGAACAAGTAGATGCCTAAATGGCATCTTGTTCAGAATTTGATCCCTGCACTCTAGCACTGCAGTGTGAGTACTAATCGTTCTGCCCGGAATTTTGAATTTTTTTTGTGCAAGTCGACCTCAGCGGGTTAAATGTAAGCAGTGTGTGTTTTCTGATGTTCAGGAAACTTAACTTTTCCAAACACTCCTTGATGTCTTTATGACTAGTGTGCCAGCTACATCCGTTTCCTTTCATAGGATAGTCCCATAATGCTCTCGCTGATATACAACCATGACTAATTTCAAATAAGTGATTTCCTTTTTGACTTCTCCATTTCTTTACTGTGTGGTATAGCGAAATAGGCTGTATTAATCTACATGTGTTCGTTAAATCTCAGTTTTAGTTACTTATACCCTAATTAAATGTTTCAGCTAGAAAATGAAGCATTTGAGACAAAGGGATGCGATACATGAAGGCTCTGCCTTGTGGTCTGTGTGTGTGTTGACCATCTGGCACTTAGACATTTCCAGGCTGACCTCACCACCATGAGCAGATACAGAACATTAGCAGTAAAATGCTGAGCCGTTGTGCAGATCCAGCACATTTATCATATTTGTTTCCTAGCCTTTTTATACTAGTTGTGTTAGGCAGCTGTGTTCTCCTGTAATTGAATTTTGTTTTGAAATAATGGGTATCTTGAATCCTTTTTTCAGAGATATGATGAGGGGATTTGAGGAGGCCTCCACTCCTGCCTGATGGCTCACACAACTGATCTTCTTACTGTTCAGTAAAGTCCTGGAAACATTTTGTGAAAGATCTGCTAATCGTTCATACACTAGTGACTTCAATAAGACACTTAGTTTGAATAACCCAGCAAATTTGAACTATAATCGATTCAAATCAAAGGCCTTGTTCATCCAAATAGAAGTAATTTAATGCTAACCGGAGCCGGGTTCAAAAGCAGATACTTACCATGAAGAGAGGGAAGCCTCAGGAACCTATTGAGGCTTTCCTCGGTTGTCGGAAGCCCCCGCTGCTGAGCGCGGCACCTCTTCTGCATTCATGGCCGCGCATTAGAAGCTTGAGGCTGCCTGCGCATGCGCAGTAGCGTCGACGGGTTCACAATTGAGCTGAAAATGAGAAGAGTAGAAAAGTTGTAAGATTTTCTGGAGAAGACTTTAAGTTGTTTTGTGTGCCTGTTGCCATAGAGGCAGTTGTGAGAAATTCTCAATTTCATTTGCAGTAAACCTCAGCTGCCTGACGTTCACAATAAAAAGAGAATTTTTAATCATACTAAATTATAAAATTGCTTATTTAGCCATTTTTTAAAGTATCCTTTAGCCACTTGCTGACCGCTCACTACCAATAAGCGGCGGCAAAGTGGCACCCCCCAGGACCGCGTAACGCCGATTGACGGCGGCACCTGGGGGACTAATTAGCCCGGGATCGCGAGCAGGGATGCGCGCGCAACCACTGGCATTAGGCTCTGCCCACCCGCGACGTCAACCCGCCGGCTATTTAGAAGCGCCGGCGAATTGTTAACCCCCGATCTGCCGCTTGTAAAGTGTATAATACACTTTGTAATTTATACACAATGTGTTATACAGGCTGCCTCCTGCCCTGGTGGTCCCAGTGATCGAGGGACCACCAGGGCAGGAGGCAGCCCCCCTAGTAAACCTCACAAGCACACTGATTCTGTCCCCCCCCCCTGCCCCCTGATCGCCCACAGCACCCCTCAGACCCCCCTGATCACCCCCTCAGACCCCTGTTTGCACCCAATCACCCCCTAATCACCCATCAATCACCCCCTGTCACTATCTGTCAATGCTATATTTTAGATTAGGTCCTAAACTGCTCCTGGGGGCTCCTGATCACCACCCACACCCTCAGATCCTCCCCAGACCCCCCCCCCCTCCGTGTACTGTATAGATTTATTCTCCCCTGTAATCACCCACTGATCACCTCTCGATCACCCCCTGTCACCACGTGTCACTGCCACCCATCAGGTCAGACCCTCATCTGCCCCTTGCGGGCACCCAAACACCCGCTCACACCCTCAGATCGCCCTCAGACCCCCCTGATCACCTCCCCAGTGCATTGCTTGCATCTATTCCCCCCCTCTAATCACACCCCGAGACACCCATCAATCACCTCCTGTCACCCCCTAGCACACCTACCCATCAGATCCAGGCCCTAATTTGCCCCGTGTGGGCTCCTGATCACTCGGCCAAACCCTCAGATCCCCCTCAGACCCCCTTCCGATCACCTCCCCAGTGCATGAATTGCATCTATTCTCCCCTCTAATCACCCCCTGAGACGCCCATCAATCACCTCCTGTCACCCCCTAGCACTCGTATCCATCAGATCAGGCCCTAATCTGACCGCATTTTAGAAAGAAGACACCCCAAGGTATTCCGTTAGGTGTATGGTGAGTTCATAGAAGAATTTTTTTTTTGTTACAAGTTAGTGGAAAATGACACTTTGTGGAAAAAAAAAAACAATAAAAATCAATTTCTGCTAACTTGTGACAAAAAATAAAATCTTCTATGAACTCACCATGCTCCTAACAGAATACCTTGGGGTGTCTTCTTTCTAAAATGGGGTCACTTGTGGGTTTCCTATACTGCCCTGGCATTTTAGGGGCCCTAAACTGTGAGGAGTAGTCTAGAAACTAATGAATCAAAATGACAGGTAAAATCCTAAAGGCACTCGTAGGACTTTGGGCCCCTTAGTGCACCTAGGCTGCAAAAAGTGTCACACGTGGTATCTCCGTACTCAGGAGAAGTAGGATGTGTTTTGGGGTGTATTTTTACACATACCCATGCTGAGTGGGAGAAATATCTCTGTAAATAGACAATTGTTAAAAAAAATCTCATTTACGGAGATATTTCTCCCACCCAGCATGGGTAGGTGTATAAATAAACCCCAAAACACAATATACTATTTCTCCTGAGTACGGCGATACCACGTGACACTTTTTTTGCAGCAGCCGAAGTGCGCTAAGGGGCCCAAAGTCCTATGAGCACCTTTAGGCTTTACAGGGGTGCTTACAATTTAGCACCCCCCAAAATGCCAGGACAGTAAACACACCCCACAGATGATCCTATTTTGGAAAGTAGACACCCCAAAGTACTCAGAGAGGGGATGGTGAGTCCATGGCAGATTTCATTTTTTTTTTTTTTTGTACAAAGTTAGCTGAAATGGAAACTTTTTTTTTTTTTTTTTTTTTTTTTTGGTCAGTGTCGTTTTCTGCTAATTTGTGATAAAAAATAAAATCTTCTATGAACTCACCATGCCTCTTAGTGAATACTTTGGGATATCTTCAGTGTTCTCCCCAGGCTCCACCCGGCTAGATTTGGTGACCACCCGGCTGTCATTGGCTCACCTCCTCCTATGCTGTAAGCAGAGTTGCCCTGCATTTTCATCTCAACCCACCCGGCTACTTTTTCATGCTACCCGGCTGGAAAAAAATTCTGGGGAGAACACTGGTCTTCTTTCCAAAATGGGGTCATTCGGGGGGTATTTATACTATCCTGGAATTCTAGCACCTCATGAAACATGACAGGTGGTCAGAAAAGTCAGAGATGTTTCAAAATGGAAAAATTCACTTTTTGCACCATAGTTTGTAAACGCTAGAACTTTTACCCAAACCAATAAATATACACTTATTGTATTTTTTTTTAATCAAAGACATGTAGCACAATAAATGTGGACAAAAATTTATATAGAAATTTTACTTAATTTCAAAAAGTTCATGTCTTTTTTGATGAATATAATAACTAAAAATCGCAGCAGCAATCAAATGGCACCAAAAGAAAGCTGTATTAGTGACAAGAAAAGGCGGTAAAATTCATTTAGGTGGTAGGTTGTATGACAGAGCAATAAACCGTTAAAACTGCAGTGGTCTGAATGGGAAAAGTTGCAGCAAGAGGTTGGCGCTCACAGCAAAGTATTCCTACCAGGCTCCTGTCACATGTGTAGCACCAGTTCGCCTCCTCTATAACAATATGTCAAAAACTTTTCATAGAGGTTGGCGCTCACGGTGCTTTTCAGGAATTAGTCACTGTATGCATATCATAACAGTTAAAAACTAAACATTCACAATTTAAAGGGAACCAGAGAGGAACGAGGGTTGAAAAAAGGCAAGGATTTTATACATACCTGGGGCTTCTTCCAGCCCCATAAGACTGAATAGCTCCCACACCGCCGTCCTCAGCTTCCTGGATCCGCCGGTACCGGGCCCGTCACTTCCGGCGGACGCGGCCAATTGTCCGCATCACAGGGGCTCCCTCCATACATGTACGCATGCGGCTGCGCAGTAAGCAGCCACATGCGTATCTGTATGGGGAGAGCACCCTGTGATGCAGAGAATTGACCGCGTCCGCCGGACGACTTGCCGACTCGCGGCAATGACGGGACCCGGTGGCGGCGGATCCAGGCAGCGGAGGATGGCGGCGTGGGAGCGATCCGTGCATATGGGGCTGGAGGAAGCCCCAGGTATGTATAGTTCATCCTCTCTGGTTCCCTTTAAAGTCCATCCATCAACAAATAAAACATGAGCAATTCTTCATAAAAACGGTTTGCAAATCTTCAGATGTATAGAGGCCGCCACCACACCCTTTCCCGGGTCGTCCCCCACCTCTCTGGCACCAATGAGTTGCAAGGTCCTCCCTTTAGTCCGACAGTCCTCTTGTTTACCTCAATAAAAAGCCTCATATAGTGCAATATTGCTTAAAAGGTTTATTGATAAAAAAATAATACAGGTTGCACTCACATGCTCCTCCTTAAAATGCTCGCTCAGAGTAATTTGTTTAAATGGGCTCTCCCCCGTAATTGATGGCCAGGGCTGGCAGGCTCCGGATAAACGTATGGTTCCTCTCACCTCCGCCGCGCGCTCGGTGGATGATAGGACCTTCCGCGCTCGCCGCCTCGCCACCACTGATAGACGCTAGTAGTCCTTCCGCATCAGACTCCGCCCGATCGATTTCGTCATAAATGACTCATCAGGGGCACGGAGTCTGATGCGCTTAGCTTCCCTTATGTATCTCCTCCCCTGTATCACGTCACAATGCGTCCGCCTTCCCCCCGCAGCCCGCTAGTTCCGCCATCAGTGGGGCAAAGTTTATACAGTGTACGCTGTATATACATACATCTAAAACTTATCATATGCCAACATAACGATGCATACCTTCAGGACATATCTATCTTCGAGCACATATCTATACAGTTCTTCCCATAAAAACACCCCTCAATACCCATCATATCTGACTACAGCAGGGAACGAGTTCACATCATAACAACCCCTCATAGTCAGGATCCCTTGGCAAATTGCGAGACAAAACCCAAAATAGACATATCAAATCCCACATACAGTCAAAAAAAAAAAAAAATTACCACATATAGTCAAAAACAGATTGATCCACTCGTGGCCTCCATGCCACTTCTCCATATTCTGTGTGAGCTTCCATTCCCCCATCAGGTTGCCCATAATAGGCGAGGCTACCTATCCCCTTAGTTATCCCCACCCTCTATCCCTCTACTTCATACAAGGTAATCCCCTGTTTCCCCTAATTCATATTATTTACAAGGCACCTGATTTCGGGGTGAAAGCCCCGAATGGAAGCTCACACAGAATATGGAGAAGTGGCATGGAGGCCACGAGTGGATCAATCTGTTTTTGACTATATGTGGTTATTTATTTATTTTTTTTGACTGTATGTGGGATTTGATATGTCTATTTTGGGTTTTGTCTCGCAATTTGCCAAGGGATCCTGACTATGAGGGGTTGTTATGATGTGAACTCGTTCCCTGCTGTAGTCAGATATGATGGGTATTGAGGGGTGTTTTTATGGGAAGAACTGTATAGATATGTGCTCGAAGATAGATATGTCCTGAAGGTATGCATCGTTATGTTGGCATATGATAAGTTTTAGATGTATGTATATACAGCGTACACTGTATTAACTTTGCCCCACTGATGGCGGAACTAGCGGGCTGCGGGGGGAAGGCGGACGCATTGTGACGTGATACAGGGGAGGAGATACATAAGGGAAGCTAAGCGCATCAGACTCCGTGCCCCTGATGAGTCATTTATGACGAAATCGATCGGGCGGAGTCTGATGCGGAAGGACTACTAGCGTCTATCAGCCGTGGTGAGGCGGCGAGCGCGGAAGGTCCTATCATCCACCGAGCGCGCGGCGGAGGTGAGAGGAACCATACGTTTATCCGGAGCCTGCCAGCCCTGGCCATCAATTACGGGGGAGAGCCCATTTAAACAAATTACTCTGAGCGAGCATTTTAAGGAGGAGCATGTGAGTGCAACCTGTATTATTTTTTTATCAATAAACCTTTTAAGCAATATTGCACTATATGAGGCTTTTTATTGAGGTAAACAAGAGGACTGTCGGACTAAAGGGAGGACCTTGCAACTCATTGGTGCCAGAGAGGTGGGGGACGACCCGGGAACGGTCCCGATGTGCATATAGACCATTCGTTGGTCTGTTTGTTGCGGTGAGTGGCACACAAAGGGTGTGGTGGCGGCCTCTATACATCTGAAGATTTGCAACCCGTTTTTATGAAGAATTGCTCATGTTTTATTTGTTGATGGATGGACTTTAAATTGTGAATGTTTAGTTTTTAACTGTTATGATATGCATACAGTGACTAATTCCTGAAATCTGTGAGCGCCAACCTCTATGAAAAGTTTTTTTGAATGGAAAGTGTCTGGTCCTTAAAGTGGATCCGAGATGAACTTTTACTCCTTGCATAATGGTGTTCCTTACATATAGTTTATAGGGCATTCCTCAAGCCAAATACTTGTTATGTTTTGTTTTAATACTCTAATTCCCTATAAACTAAACAAGCCACACCCACAGCTTCTCCAGAGTGCCTTGGCTCTTGCAAGGGTTTGTGGGATTTCAGTCTGGGCAGGTGAAAAAGGTGTTACTAGCTATAGATTTCAGAGGCAGAGTTTTCACAATCTGAGAGCTGCAGTGCAGATACAGATCAGTTGCCTGTGTAATGGAGGAGATAAGAGTGGAGTTTTCACAGAATATGCAGATTAGCATGCCTAGATACAGATAAGCTTGCCTGTGTGTGTAATTGTGTAAGGGCTAGTTCACACTTGATTTAAAAACGTATCCGTAGCTACGTTTTTTGTCCCGGATGAAAAACGTAGCCACGGATACCAATGTTAAAAATAGGAACAGTACACACTCGTTAAAAACGTATCCGCGTGCGATCCGCGGAATACGTTTTTAAACCCGGAACGCTGAGTCCGGACTTGCAGCATTTTTCACGGACCCGTATACACGTACGGGTAGTGAAAATCAATGGGGAAACGGGCCTCCCTCTTCACTGACATTTTGGGACACTGGAAACGGATCAGTTTCCAGTGTCCCATGGTGAAGGAGGGGGCCGCCATGCTGGAGGGGGTAGCAGCCAGGACAGGGGGCTGCGGGCAAAGCGGCGGCCAGGGGGGGGTCACATCCCCCCCCCCCTTGCTCACCTGGGTGCCCCCCGTCCCCGCTCCCCCTCCAGCTCGCATATAATGTAATAATTTGTACCTAAGGAAGTTCGGCGAGCCGGGCACTTCCGCCCACACCGCTCGCCGTCACTTCCTGCGATGCCGCCCACTGAAATACAGAGGGCGACATTGCAGGAAGTGACGGCGAGCGGTGTGGGCGGAAGTGCCCGGCTCGCCGAACTTCATTAGGTACAAATTATTACATTATATGCGAGCTGGAGGGGGAGCGGGGACGGGGGGCACCCAGGTGAGCAAGGGGGGGGGGGGATGTGACCCCCCCCTGGCCGCCGCTTTGCCCGCAGCCCCCCTCCTGGCTGCTACCCCCTCTAGCAAAAAAAACAAAAAACACGCAAGCGGATCCAAAACGTGTGCTGCAAAAAAGGCAGCACGGATCCGTTTGCGTTCCGGGTTTTGAAAATCGGAGCCCGGACTGCGGATGCGTCCCGCACCCGGAGCTAGTGTGTGGCCCAGCCCTAATAGTGACAAGCAGAAAACATGTCTGCTCCCATTGTATCACAGGAAAAAATATTAATATACTGTTGAAGCGGTTTGAAGATAGATTTGCTGTGTAAACTATCTAAACTTTAGATAAGATATATAGACAAGTCACTTGTTATATTTAGTTTTTCATCTCTGATCCGCTTTAAAGGGACACTGTAGGGGGTCGGGGGAAAATGAGTTGAACTTACCCGGGGCTTCTAATGGTCCCCCACAGACATCCTGTGCCCACGCAGCCACTCACCGATTCTCCGGCCCCGCCTCCTGTTCACTTCTGGAATTTCAGACTTTAAAGTCTGAAAACCACTGCACCTGCGTTGCCATGTCCTCGATCCCGCTGATGTCACCAAGAGCATACTGCACAGGCCCATTATGGTCTGTGCATGCGCAGTACGCTCCTGGTGACATCAGCAGGAGCTAGGACATGGCAACGCAGGCGCAGTGGTTTTCAGACTTTAAAGTCTGAAATTCCAGAAGTGAACCGGAGGTGGGGCTGGAGCATCGGTGAGTGGCTGCGGGGGCACAGGATGTCTGCGGGGGACCATTAAAAGCCCCGGGTAAGTTCAACTCATTTTGCCCCGACCCCCCCCCCCCCCCCCTACAGTATCCCTTGAAAGCTAATGTAACCCGGTTTTAAAAATAAAAAGGCAGATATTCACCGAAGGAGAGGGAAGGCTCAGTCCTAATGAGCCATCCCTCTTCCCTCCCGATGGCCCCAGTGCTGCGCTGGCTCCTCCGTTCTCATCCCACGCCGATAGGACTTTGGGAGCAGAGTCCTCCCGAAGACAGGCGGCGCACACGCTAACGCATCATAGAGGGCGCACGTGCGCAGTGTAGAGCGGCCCGTCTTTGGGAGCACTCGGGCCCCCGAAGCATTTCTGAAGCCTCCCTTCGGCTGGGAGCTAGCGGTATTTGACCGAAACTTTCGAATACCGCTACGGGGGAGCCAGGACAGCAGCGGGCACCGGGAGAGGGAGTGCTCTAGGGGACCCAGAGTCTCCCTCTCCTAAGGTGAGTATCTGACTTTTTTTTTTTATTTATTTATTTTTTTAAACCATTTCCCATTCGCTTTAAAGAGGATCTGTAACATGAAAAGATCCCCTGGGGGATACTCACCTCGGGTGGGGGAAGCCTCCGGATCCTAATGAGGCTTCCCACGCCGTCCTCCATCCGTCAGGGGTCTCGCTGCAGCCCTCCGTGGAGTCCGTGCAGCGGTGACGTCAATATTTACCTTCCTGGCTCCTGCGCAGGCGCTCTGACGGCTGTCGGCTCCGAACTACACGGAAATACCCGATCGCCGTCGGGTCCGCTCTACTGCGCAGGCGCAAGTGTCCTGCGCCTGCGCAGTAGAGCGGACCCGAATGAGATCGGGTATTTCCCTGTAGTTCGGAACGGAAAGCCGCCACAGCGCCCCCGCTGGAGCCAGCAAAGGTAAATATTGAACTGACAGTCGGCACAGTCGCCGGCTGTTCGGAGGGCGTCGGCGAGACCCCCGTGGGACAGAGGACGGCGTGGGAAGCCTCATTAGGATCCGGAGGCTTCCCCCACCCGAGGTGAGTACCCCCCAGGGGATCTTTTTAATGTTACAGAGTCTCTTTAAGGGGTTTTAAGACTGTAGTTCGAGGAGCTTTCAGACATACTATCTCAGAAAAAAAAAACCCCACATATATATGTAGATAAATACTTGCTCTGCTTACATAATATATGTATTGTCCTGTTTTTAGGGGGGTTTTTTTGTTTGCTTTCTATGTAAAAAAAAGAGAAAATCATGTAATTTCTTCCCTCTGCCTCATTGTGTATGCATTGCCCGCCCTCCTCAGTCTGCAGGCACTCCCACCCAGCTCTGCAATAGAAAGTGCATTGTCTCAGCATGAAAAATATTGGCTAGTCAGAGAGGAACAGAGGTGTGGAAGGAGACAGTAGGGAAAGAGGCTTCAGCCAATCAGGCTGCATAAGTCCGAGGGTAAATAAAGAAGCAAAAAAGACAACCCTGCATGCCCTGCAACTTCCTTTTTGCAGCAATGTACCAAATAAGACTCAAGTAAATTGGGGAATGATCATTTATCAACAAGAAAAGTAATAGTGATTTTTTTTTTTTTTTTTTTTTTTTTTTTTTTTCTTACACTTTTGGATTGCCTGGTTACCATCCTTATTACTTGTTTACCAGATAAAAAAATAATTGATTTTATGCCTGATAGTTACACTTAAACCTATTTTGGTTCCTGGACGTAGAAACTACGTCCAGGAACCATGCGCGCTACCGCGCGCTCCCGTGGCCGATCGCGGGTGCGCACTCCCGGCCGCGGATTCGGTAGCCACGGAATCAATGTATCGGGCTATGTAGCCCGATCACTGATTCCTCTCCCCCGCTGAAAAAGCGACAGCTTCTCTTGGAAGCTGTGCTTTTTCTGGCTGTTCCCACCCCGATGCGTCACTCTAAGCGTGTGTTACGCTTAGAGTGACGTCATGTAAACTCATGGCTGCCATCTTGTGGCCAAAAAGGAATACTACAACTGAAAGTAAAAAAAAAATAAAAATTAACACACATTTACATTACAAATCTATTGTTTACCTCCCACCCTCCCAAAACTACCCAAATAAAATGTTTACTATAAAAAAAAAAAACCATTACAATAAAAAAAAAATGTAAATATTTACCTAAGGGTCTAAACTTTTTAAATATCAATGTAAAGATGAAATATTTCTGTTTTTTTTTTATTTTAAACTTGTAAATAGTGATAGATGCAAAATGGAAAAAATGCACCTTTATTTCCAAATAAAATATTGTCGCCATACATTGTGATAGGGACATAATTTTAACGGTGTAATAACCGGGACATATGGGCAAATACAATACGTGAGTTTTAATTATGGAGGCATGTATTATTTTAAAACTATAATGGCTGAAAACTGAGAAATAATGAATGTTTCTATTTTTTTCTTATTCTTCCTGTTAAAATGCATTTACAGTAAAGTGGCTCTTAGCAAAATGTACCCCCCAAAGAAAACCTAATTGGTGGCGGAAAAAACAAGATATAGATCAGTTCATTGTGATAAGTAGTGATAAAGTTATAGGCTAATGAATGGGAGGTGAACATTTCTCACGTGAAAACGACGGAACGCGAATGGGTTAAGCATCCTTTTGATAGTGTGGCGTAGGGGTTAGCTCTCTCGCCTTGCAGCGCTGGGTCCCCGGTTCGAATCCCAGCCAGGGCACTATCTGCAAAGAGTTTGTATGTTCTCTCCGTGTCTGCGTGGGTTTCCTCCGGGCACCCCGGTTTCCTCCCACATTCCAAAAACATACAGATAAGTTAATTGGCTCCCTCTAAAAATTGGCCCTACACTACATAATATAGACATATGGCAATGGTAGGAATTAGACTGTGAGCTCCTTTGAGGGACAGTTAGTGACAAGGTATATATATATATATATATATATACACTGTACAGCGCTGCGTAATATGTCGGCGCTATATAAATACTAAATAATAATAATAATAATAATAATAGTGATGGCCAAGACTGCTGAAAAAGCCACCATAAACGGATGATATGCTTTGTTAAAAAGCTGGTGATGGGATGGATATTTGTGCTTAGAAAGGTGCTATTGTGGATTATAGACATCTAGGCCAATATACAATTACCGTTTTCTCCTGGGTGATATTTTCACACCTTGTAAATAAAATGCTTTTAAAACCACCAGCAAGCAAGAAAATACTCAGAATAATTTTTCCAGTATGTTTTCATCTACTTTTTGATACTTTTTCATTTGCAAAGTGCTGAAATGTTATTTTAAAAAAAAAATTGAGAATGATCTCTTAAGATAAAACTCAGGAGAAAAAAATTGCATATGGACCATAGCATTGGTAGGGATGGTCTGACTTGCCTGCTAAAGTTTGCAGCTAGTCAGTTGCAGTTTTAGGGGATCTTGTCTCATTTTCAAACTGACATAATCTACATGCAGGTCGGAAAAAAATGGCATCTCATTGACACTCTATAACGGGTAGGGAACCTATGGCTTGGGAGCTAAATCTGACTTTTGATGGCTACATCTGGCTCACAGTTGGGTGGTTGATTCACTAAGCTACACTGCTCAAGCAGTGCAGCTTAGTGTGACAGTGCACGTAAAATTCTCAAAGTAGGCACGATACTGCTGTGGTGTGCACTACTTATTCCCCCCAAAAATAACAGCCACTCCAATTGTCCCACCCTGGATCCTGCCAGGTCCAGTGACTTTGTAGGATGAGATCCTGGCACTTTTATTGGCCCAATAGGCTGTCTGTCACTTGACAAGCAGCCTAGTGGGCCAAAGTGCAGGGATCTCGTCCTACAAAGTGAATCAACCCCCAAGTCAACTAGCTAATTGAACAAGCTATTAGTCGGTATTTCTCCTGTCTGATTCTCGGGGAAATTGCTGATGTTGCTGAAACCCAAGAGAACCTGAAAACGTGCCTGACACTTACGCTGCCCGGAGGATCAACTGTATACACATTACCATGGCATCAGGGACGTGAGGCCTCTGCTGTGCATGTGCACTGTCCCAGCTTGAAACATATTGTATCTCTCTCACGGAATTACATTTGAAAATATGTGACGTTTATGGCTCGCTCATTCAAAAAGGTTCCTGACTCCTGCACTATAAGAACACATTTTACTGGTGGTGCCGTGGATTTGTCTTTTTGTTGCTATTATTTTTGAAAGACTAGCAACAATTATCATGGCTTCAATGTACCCTCTTAAAAACAAAACAAAAACAAGATCTGCTTACTTGGGGCTTCCTCCAGCCCCTGCCTCGCAGCTGATCTGTCCCTTACCACAGCTCCGGTGTCTGAGTCCCCTCCGTTGCAGATGCCGACCTCTGCAGGAAACCCTGCGTGTCTTTGAACACTACAAAAGTGCCCCTATAGCATAGTTTGGTGTCTTTTAGCTTGAGTCCCTGTTCAATGGTCAGAAGCATTGCAGAAAAATTTTGCATATAAACTCGCTGCCCATATAATACTATGGGCCTGTTCACAGTACTGCGTTGTAACTGATCGCGATATTCTGACTCACTGCACAACTCCATTGCAGTTCATCTGACCACTGTGAATCCAGCCTCAGAGTATGCTTGTACAGTACATAAAAACTGATAGGTTTGTGGCAGTCTTCTTATTGTACATGTGGTAGTACATAGTTATGTTATTGACTGCAAAAAAAGATACACGTTAATCGTACAGTATTTGGTGCTGTATGAATGGTTTATAGCATTATGATAAAGTCCTATTTTGGAAGCCAATAGAGTTAAGTTGTGGATGGCTGCACAGAGCAGGACTCACTCCTGTGGTGTACAGGACATCCTGCAATAAATCACTGTGACTCTGCTTAACCCTTCATGACGGTTACAGTAAATTTCTGCCTTGCAGTCATTGTATTAAGTGCATAAACAAAAAAACAAAAAAAAAACTTTAAAATTTTGGCCCATTCCTCTGATTCTTTAAAGGACTCACGAGGTGTAAGATCTAATCTATTTTCTTACTCACCTGGAGCTACTTCCAGCTCCTAGCAGTTGTTCTAGTCCCTTGCTGCAGACTCTGTCCTCCTCGCTGTCTTGCTGGCCACTCATGATGGTCGCAACCCGCCAGCGGGGTCGGCTCTGCTGCGCCTGCACTGACATTCCTGCACGCTCATCTACGTCATCTGGCACGTACTGCACTTACGCAATACTGTGCAGACAGATGACGACACGCAGGAATGAGTGCCCGCGCAGAAGAACCCGACCCTGCCGGCATGTCACCGCACTTTATGGGCGTCCATCGGCACAGCGAAGAGGACCGGAGATGCAGCGAGAGACTGACATAGCTACTAGGGGCTGGAAGAAGCCCAACATCAGTGATGTATTTTATGCTAATGTGTATGTGAGAGCCCTTTGCATTTTGACTTTTTTAGGCCCCGTTCACACTGCACGCGTTTCCAGCCGCGTTTTGGAAACGCATGCAGGAGACAGACACGAACAACATCAGACAGTGCATAGAGTGCACTGTCTGATGTTTACACTGCATGCGTTCCGGACCTGTTGTAAAAACGCGCGGCTGTCCCATTCACTTTTCAGTGATGGGATCAGCCACGCAACGCACACAAACGCGGATGGCGTGCGTTCGTACGCGTTGCGGTCCGCACGCGTGGCCGTCCGCATTTGTGATGTGAACGGGGCCTTAGGCCTGAATAAATGTCCTATGCAAGTATATCTAGGTCAATCACAGTCCACTTTTTTTAGCTGTGTATAAGTATATTGTAGTAATACGTTTAAATTTGTATTGTCATGCAGTACTTGTAGGTGTGCAGGCTTCTAGGGTGGCTGCCCACCAAGAGTGCTTTTGAGCACTTTAAAAAAAAAACAAAAAAAAAAAAAAAAAAACACTAGCACTTTGAAAAACGCTTGGCTAATGTTTTTGTATGGAATGGATCACTCCAGAGCGATGAGATTCCCCCTCCCCAAACACTGGCCCTGAAGCATTTTCGAGGCGGTTAAGCATAGGGAAAGAGGGAAATGGCTTTAAAAACGCTAGAACAGAGTGATTTTTCACCCCCCCCCCCCCCCCCCCCCCCGGGAGCCATTTTGGGTACCTGGAATTGGAGTTGGTAGTTTCATAAACTGATGAGTCGGATGATTTTTGTAATGACTCCACAGCCCTGACTCCAGGTAACCAAAATGACTCATCTCCAACTCCTTAGTCTAAGGGCCCGTTTCCACTGGAGCAGAAACCGCTCCGAATCCACAGTTTCCCCTTAGGCAAATCGCGCGGGGAAACTGAGATGGGTGTTTAGCTGTCTAGGCGTGGGGTTCGTCGGGTCGTGTGGTTGTGTGCATGTTGGACGTGTGTACGAGCCTTAATACTTACCAGGACTGTGGATTTGGTACAAAAATCGTCCGACTCAGACTCCCTACCCCTCCGCTTATGAAAACAGACTCCAACTCTAACACCACAGCCCTGGGCATAATGTTTTATTTCTGAAGTATTTGGTTACCAGAAGTAGTAGAATTAGAACACCACTTTGGAATTGTGGCAATGTATCAAAATGGGCATGTAAACCCATCTAACCAAAATTAGGATCTCAAAACACATGGTATAATTCATGCTAATTATATTCATATTGAAAAAAAAACTTTAGTGAGCTGGAACTTTTTTTTTTTTTTCTCCCCAATACTCAACGCTTTCAAATACGTGTAAATTTAGTTGGTGGTTTGGATCCTTGTGTACACCATCAGCAGAGCACACTGTTGCCTAGCATAGAAGTATCTGGACTTAGGCCTAGTTAAAATGTACCTGTACTGACGTGGTATGAGATAAATATGGGTGCATATATTGCCAAGTCTATTAGAACATGCCTGTCTTCCCTTATTTCATTTCAAGTGTTTAGAAATGAGTGCTTTATCTATGCGGATTAGGCAGTGGTTCTAGCTGTCAAATGCAGCAGCTGCTCTCCAAAACACTAAATAAAAGCCAGAACACTGCTAACTAGCTGAATATATACTCCTGATAAGAGTGATGAAAAGTTTTTAAAAGGGTGTTATGTCTTTCGGAGCTGAATGAACCTGATTTCATGTCACACTGACATAGTTGTGGTTTCCACTTTTCACTTAGGGAGTGGCCATTCAAACCTGTCCAGGATGAGTATCTGCAGATGTCCTATCGACTTTGCATAAACATTTTAGAATTCCTGAGCCCATTGTTCCTGTACTTGCAGGAAGCATTGTTGTATGCCATGCTTTTACCCCTCTTTCCAAGCCTCTTCTCCCTCCATAGCAACCAGACATGTTGCAAGGCACTGAACTGTCGTCTGTGGGGTACAGTCCTTGCATATGTCAGTCTTTGTGCGTGTGAACACACCTTTAGATTTGCAGGATTTAAAATTTTGAAAGTAAGAATGGTAAAGTCCATGGAAGTGCCATTTACCATTACTACACTTTTCATTTTCTCATAAACTTATATGCTTCGAGTCCCACCCTCCTCTCTTAGGCTT
Source organism: Hyperolius riggenbachi (assembly GCF_040937935.1). Lineage (NCBI taxonomy): Eukaryota > Metazoa > Chordata > Amphibia > Anura > Hyperoliidae > Hyperolius > Hyperolius riggenbachi. The sequence continues at coordinate 191,214,213 of NC_090646.1, read as the reverse complement.
CTTTCAGCAGGACGACTGAACTGAACTTGCCCAGCAATTTAGTCTCCTGTCTGCCACCTATGAGTGCAAATGATATGCAGCTAAATGGCAACGGGTGTTACACAACGCGTGTCAGTGCTTGACACACGGTGGTGTTACCTGGAGGCGGAGGACTGCGACATGTTGCGTCTAAGCATGGCTGTGGCCTTGCTCACATGTGACTCCAGGGGGGGTGGGGGGTAGAGAGTGCCTGTTCAGCGTTGGAGCTGAGTGCTAACAAGCAGGTGCCTCGCCAGTGCAGGAGAGCAGCTGACAAGCTGTGACTTTGCCACCTGTCACTTGCCTGTCTGAAAGAGGCTTTCCTATGCAGTGTGAGATGTTCCACTACAACTCCCATCTAATTTCTGATCGATTTTCTTATCAATTTCCATTCACTTCTATGAGAAATCGATCAGGAAAATGATTGAACGTGTCGGAAATTATCTATCGAACCATCTAACACAAAATCTAATGGTGTATTCCCAGCATTAGGTTCATTGCAGAGCTGGTACTGTGAAACGGGGCTTCCCAACCCTGTCCTCAAAACCCACCAACCGTTTTTGTCTTGCATTAAACCATAAACAATCACAGGTGGAGCAATTAGTGTCTCAGCAGAGTGGATTACATTGCTCTGTTGCACTGTTGATGGTACTTGAAGTCAGGATTGATAGGCCCTGCTATAGAAGAGTGACTTGTCTGTTGCTATGGAGGGGGGAAGGAGGTATAGCGCACAAACAAGCTACTTCTGTTTGGAGAGGTGATAAGTGTGCTGGGTGACTTTTTTACCTGTACACACGTTCAAACTCTTACCTCGGCCAAGTTCCATCTACTGTATGTATGCACTTTGTGCTATGGTACTATATGTACCTGTGAGGCTCTGATCAATAATTAGGTGTATTTCTACTGTTTTTACTCTACTCCAACAATACAGTGTTATCTACAGAGAGGGCTGGACAGCTGCATTTTCTTTATGAAGCGTCTGCAAACGGTTTCAGCACTTCAGAGAGCTAACGATTAGTTAACCTAATCAGTTTAGTCCTATAGAAACTGTGCGAAATGTTTTGGGATGGTTACTTGAGGGGAGTCTATTGCTGGATACACATGGTGCGTTCCCGCACTCGATTTCCCGCTCTATTCCCGTCGATTTGTTTATTTCCAACATGTCCGATTTGCATTTCGATGGATCGTTAGGTCGATTCACATGTAAAGTATGCCAAATCGCCCTAACAATCCATCGAAATGCAAATCGGACATGTTGGAAATGAATCGATGGGAATCGAGCGGGAAATAGTCTGGGAATGCACAGTGTGTATCAAGCATAAAGGTTACCATACAGCTCTCGATTTTGTGGCTTTCGCGGTAACCCAATTTACTAATTTTATTGAATTGGATGAAAATTGGTGCTTCAAAAAAGCATGCCGGTTGACTATTTCAGCGTTTCTCAACATTTTATTGGCATGTAGCCTATTTAAAACCCTGTACTCACCAAGTACCCCCTAACATAGTACAACACTATCGCAAGTACCCCTTGACAAATATATATTTAATCGTAGTACATAATTCTAAATTTACAAGCATTTACTATTAATAGCTTTTAATTAGTTAAAATACTAATTTGATGTTTAAGATTTATGATTTTCTAAAACTCTAAATTTGTTGTTCTGGGTTAAGTATATCAAACACTAGTACCCCCTGTAACCATCAGAAGTACCCCCTGGGGTACGAGTACCACACTTTGAGAACCTAGGGACTATTTGATTAATTTGGGAGGGGTGGGGGGGATCAAGATGTTAGTGCTACATGAAATGAGTACAATGGTGAGAATATAGTTCAGGCTTTAGTACAGTGTCATTCTGGGCTCTCCCCGATGACATCTTTATCTCTGCCTATTTTACTCATCTGCATTGAAATGTTTATGTAAGAATCCCATCTGTGTATTATCATTTAATGCTAACAAGCAGACATCCATCTCATGTGGAAAGAACCTTGTATTAAACAGGACAGTCCAGAATGAAATGGAAAGCCCCCCACCCTTGTTTTCCTGCACGCATAGTGTACATGTTTTGCCTCCTCCCTCTCTGACTTTTTGAACTGTCTGTGGAAAACAGGTGCTGCGTTTTTAGTATTTAACCAGATATGCACATCTGTGTGGGTGTGTATGTTGAGCAGCACAAAAGCAGGATAGCCTCTATATATAGATCTGTCTACTCAGCTCTAATTGCATAATTTAATCAGGGCCCTGTGCAGCGGAAAGGCATCCATACTGCTCTCAGGCATCAAAGGAAACATCTTTCCAAGCTGTATCCTTTTGCAGAGCAACACGCAGTCCCACACCACACGCCCAATTGTTGAACCCCTCCACTGGGAAGAATAAGGAATTTTGTTCTTTTGTGTTTTTTAAACAAGCACTTCCTCCATTATTTAGGTTTGGTGTTAGGGATGGCCTGAGCTAGACAAAGGCCATTTCTCCACCCCTTGTGGCCTGCCAGGTTTTCTTATACAGGGGGAATGTATGGTGTGGCTTTTTTCCTAAAGAATTTAAAGGACCCAGTACAGTTTTCCTCATAGATGAAAGCTGAGGAGTTTAATCACATAGATACCTGTTGGGGATGTCAGTGTTGAGATATTCTCTAGCATCCATTGATCTACATTGAAAGAAATGTTTAATAATCAATGCCAATGTAATATAGGTTTGTAGTAGTGGTTACAGTGGCTTAGTGCAGCTAAGTAGTTTTTGTTCCTTGTCCAAGTTGCCTCTGTTGTACCCAACGAAATGTGGGCTTTATTGGAAACCTCTTTGGATAGGTTATAGTTTGAATCCTAGTTTGGGAAGGGGAGAGGGCAGTGGCGTAGCAGTCACCCCTGCAGGGGATGCAGGCGCAGGGGGGCCTGTAGTGGGGAGAAGCCCAGAGGGTCCCTGCAACTTTTTTTGTTTTGTTTTGTTTTGTTTATTTGCAGGGGGGCCCAGTGACTTCTAGTTATGCCTCTGGGAGGGGACAACTACCCTCTTTACTAGGGTTGACCCGGGAACCCTTCTTTGGTCTTGCACTACAGGGTTTCCGGCTGTGACAGTTTGTCTTGTGCATTTTTTGGCCAGGGTGAGCCGGGAACCCTTCTTTGGACTTGAGGGTGTGCCAGAACCTTCTATTGTGTGACTTGACTAGCACAATTCTAATTCTTGCAGGAGGAAAAAACAAACGAGCCCTTTACAACAGCCCAAATCAATTATAATCTTTGGAATACCTTAAAGGCCCATACACACGTCGGATTTTAGCGAACGACCCGTCGTTTGAACGTTCCGTCGTTCGGACGTTTTCGCGTCAAATCCGACGTGTGTACAGACTATCGTTCGGGTGATAAGACTGGTTACCAGCGATCCGCCCGGCGGATCGTTGGTAACCAGTCTTATCACCCGAACGATAGTCTGTACACACGTCGGATTTGACGCGAAAACGCCCGAACGACGGAACGTTCAAACGACTGGTCGTTCGCTAAAATCCGACGTGTATGGGCCTTTACTCCATTGAGACTATCGCTCAATCAACCCAACTTTTCCCATCCCCATCCCCCCCTTATGTGATATTGTGCCTGACTCACAACAGCTAATTATTAACACTGCTGTTCCATTATCTGGGTGGAAATTGTTCCCTCCTCTATCTCTCAGGTCTTAATACATTGGTCGTTTTGCCATCAGATCAACCAAAAGATAGATCCTTCTCTGATCGAATCTGATCATAGAGGGATCGTATGGCTGCCTTTACTGCAAACAGATTGTGAATCGATTTCAGCATGAAACCAATCACAATGTACGTACGTACATACACACACATTTTTAGGTTGTTAAAAAGTGGCCTAATTTGCGTATGACCAGGGACTGGGCCCCTATTACACACACTATTTCTGATTAGTGCATACCATATTGGTCGATCGGATAAGGAAGTCCAATTTTTAGTTAAAATGTGAGCTCTGTTTGCCAGGATCATAATAACAACATGAGATAATTTACCCCTCTGGCTTTGGAAGATTGGATTGACAAAATGTCCCTTTTCTTCAAACTTAAGGGGCCCATACACCTAACTATTTTCCCGCCGATATACAGCAGATTCGATTACTGTGATCGAATCTGCTGTGAAATCGTTGCGCGAACGCTGACAGAATGATCGATTTCCGTCCGAAATCAATCTTTCCCGTCGATCCGTCCATGCGGAAGGTTTTTCTCGGTCGCCGGCAGGTCAGGAGTGTGTCGATAGCGGCGTTCGAATGCCCAACGACCGACGCTATACATTACCTGTTCTGGCCGGCGCGACTCCCCCGGTCTCCGCTGTCTTCTGCTCTGCTCCGGGCTCCAGGGCTGCAGCCTGGAGGTGTATTTGGGGTCTTTGGCTTCAATTCATCAAAGGGTGTTCGATAACAAAACCCCAGTCCTTAAAATACCGCATTCGGTATTTTACACTTCACTGTGCTAATTTATCAATATTTTCCCATGTGTGGTAGAGGTTCGTTAAGTTACCAAACTACTAGGCTTCAATTCATCAAAGGCTGTTCGATAACAGCAGAGTGGTGCAGAGCAGCTTGGAATGTCTCTGTGTTGTTACAAGCTGATAACAATAGAAGGCATCCAGACATCCCTTTACATGTAAACATGTGTTATATTTACTGTTACTTATACTGCCTCTGCTGCTCTGAATCTGTCCATCAGTGTTTCTTAACATTTTACTTATTTGCCACAACGTAGAATCGTAGATGAACTTCCTGGAGACATTACAAATGCCATGCTTGGTGATTTCACCACCAGCATCTTTGCATTATCAAACAGGGCCTGAAAGGGTTACACCACCGAAGGGAATCCTGGGATATATTTTGACCCGTTCTCTCTGCTCACTGCCTGGGGGGTCTGAAAGCTTGTGTGGAGAAGCCTGTGACACCTATCAGCGGCACTTGCAGGAGAACAGGGGCTGTTTCTATTGGCTGCCTGCTCCTGCTAATCATGAAAACATTCACACAGAAGGCTTTCGAAGCCTGTAACGAAAGGGGAGAGCTTGAGATAAACACCGAATGTGTTAGCGAATGTGGGAACCTTGATGAATTAACATTTGTTGAGCACATGTCGGTAATTTATCTCATTGCTGTGTCATTTCAGCTTCTCATTCGGTAACAGCTTTGATGAATTAACATTTTCTAAAGTGCTTCGTTAAGTCAGCTGTTTTCAGCATTACCGAATGCGGTAATGCTTGATGAATTGAAGCCTTTGTCCTGTTGAAAAATGATGGTCCAACTAAACGCAAACCGGATGGAATAGCATGCCACTGCAAGATGCCCTGGTAGCCATGCTGGTTCAGTATGCCTTCAATTTTGAATATATCCCCAACAGTGTCACCAGCAAAGCACCCCCATACCATCACACCTCCTCCATGCTTCACGGTGGGAACCAGGCATGTAGAGACCATCCGTTCACCTTTTCTGCGTCGCACAAGAACGCGGTATGTTGGAACCAAAATGGACTCATCAGACCAAAGCACAGATTTCCACTGGTCTAATGTCCATTCCTTGTGTTCTTTAGCCCAAACAAGTCTCTTCTGCTTGTTGCCTGTCCTTAGCAGTGGTTTCTTTGCAGATATTCTACCATGAAGGCCTGATTCACAGTCTCCTCTTAACAGTTGTTCTAGAGATGTCTGCTGCTAAAACTGTGTGGCATTGACCAGGTCTCTAATCTGAGCTGCTGTTAACCTGCGATTTCTGAGGCTGGTGACTCGGATGAACTTATCCTCCGCAGCAGAGGTGACTCTTGGTCTTCCTTCACTGGGGTGGTCCGCATGTGAGCCAGTTTCTTTGTAGCGTTTGATGGTTTTCGAGACTGCACTTGGGGACACTTTCAACGGTTTCCCAGTTTTGCAGACTGACTGACCTTCATTTCTTAAAGAAACTCTGTAACAAAATTTTCAGCCTTATTTCTTTGTTCCTATACCTGTTCTAATGTGGTCTGGATTACTGCATCCTTTTCTAGTTGCACACTGGCTGTATTATCTCTGTTATAATAATCTAATCTTCTTTCATCTGACTGCTTTGGCTCAGGCAGGAATGTGCTGTTCTGCTTGTGATAGGCTAGAAGCTATACACTCTCCACGCCCCCTGCAGGCTCTGTGTGAGTCAGACTGAGCTGCTCTCAGCCTATCACATGCCATGTCTTTTGTTTGTAAACACTGCCTAAAACTGGCAATTACAAGCCAGGATTGCAGCAGGGAGTGGCAGAAACAGCACAGAGGGGCCCAGGAGAACATGATGAATTGAATGGCATGCTTTTTATTGTAAGAATTTTAGAGTACAGATTCTCTTTAAAGTAATGATGGCCACTCGTTTTTCTTTACTTAGCTGTTTTTTTCTTGCCATAATACAAATTCTAACAGTCTATTCAGTAGGACTAGCAGCTGTGTATCCACCTGACTTCGCCACAATGCAACTGATGGTCCCGACCCCATTTATAAGGCAAGAAATCTCACTTATTAAACCTGACAGGGCACACCTATGAAGTGAAAATCATTTCAGGTGACTACCTCTTGAAGCTCATCAAGAGATGCAAAGCAGTAATTAAAGCCAAAGGTGGCTACTTTGAAGAACCTAGAATGACATATTTGCAGTTGTTTCACACTTTTTGACTATGTTACTATACTTCCACATGTGTTAATTCATAGTTTGGAATCGGATGCCTTCAGTGTTAATCTACAATGTTCATACTCATGAAAATAAAAAAACTTTGAATGAGGTGTCCAAACTTTTGGTCTGTACTGTATGTATGTATGTATGTATGTATATATGTATCACTAACATGTGACACTCTTCCACACCTCACTCCTCATTCTCCATACCCATGTTGTGAAATGTTGTTATATGTAAACCCATAGGAGCCAGTCTGTCCTATACAAGAGCCAGTGATGAAATATATAAGAGCTCAGTTCAATACACAAAAGCACAAAACATTTTAGTTTTACCAAGCGTGACCTGGTCAGGCCTGGAATCGGTATTCTCGCACAATAACAGTTAACTGTAAGGTTTAGGACCTGATCCCTAATGGCCCATACTCGCGGGCTACAAATGTCGCCGCAACACGCGGCGCGCGTGTGTTGCGGCGACAGGTCGCCCGTGAGTATGAGCCGTTGCACGGGTGCGCACCCCAAACCGTCGCTCGTCGCTGCTGTCGCCAGGCGATTGGCGCGGTCAATCGCCCGGCGACAGTTGCCGCCGCATCTCCGCCGCAGCTGTCGCTAGTCCGCGTGAGTATGCGGACTAGCGACAGCAACACCCAGGGAATACCATCAACTTCCGGCGGGGGGAGGAACAGCAGCGACAGCTTCTGCCGCATTAGTTGCCAGGTCCCTTCGACGTGTGTATGCGGAGGGAACTGGCGACGAGCTGTCTCCGGGCTGTCGCGCACACGCTCACGTGTGCTGGCGACAGGCCACTTTTGCAGCCCGTGAGTATGGGCCATTAGGGTGAAAATTCCAGGCACAAGCATTGTAGAGACTCACTTGGCTACAGCTCAGAGACGTGTACTGTTTAATGCTGAGGGGAGGAGGTATCATGTCTAAGCACATGATGGAGGGCCTTCTGATGATGGGGGTATGGAAGAGAAACAATGTGCTCATTCGTCGCTTTTCAAGGATCTGTGCCACGCTAGAATCTTGGCTGAGACTGGGCCCACTAGCATGTGTATAAGGCTTAACTCTAGAAGGGGGGGGGGAAGAATGCCATTTCCACTGTTAATGTTAGAGGGATTCCCTTACTTTATTTCTGGTCAGGAAGTGGAGGATATAGGCCTACAATATAAGTCAAAAATGATTTTCCTTACAGCACTTTTCAAAAAAATGTAACATTTTCCCAGGGATTGATGAACGGCTTTTTCATGCCATAGGCTGAAGGGTTAAAATGTGTGTGCATGTCCTCTTCGGCAGAATGGATGTTTATAAATGCCCTATTTGCACTAATAGTGCACAAAAAGGATCTTTATAAACCTCAATTTTGCATGACGTAGTTAAGGCCTCATCTTATTAAACAAGAACAGATCCCTGTTGGAGAGATCTTCTGCATCTTTTTTTATTTATTTTTTTAATTATTATATTGCCCAACAGAGTACAAATGTATGCAGCCATCTTCCTGCTGGCATTTATCTTCTAAAGAATAAACATGTCCAATCAAATTCATTTTATATTTTGGTCAAATATCAATTTGGTAGTGTCCTAGATATAGATACATTTCCATTCAATTCCACATTTAATAGATTATACTGTAATGTCAAATCTATTTTACAAATTGCTGTGTATTGCCAGCTTAGGGGTGTCTTTCATGTATTTGAGGAGGCCGGCAAATGTCTGTTGGTTGTTAGAAATTAAACCTTTCTGAAATTACATGTGGCATTTTTGTATTGCTTTGATAACTTGCTACATTTGCAGAATCCGATTGTAAAATGTCACCTTGCATCTGAAATTTTATGTTGCCAGTTGATATGATTAAGTAAGTGAAACTAAGAATAGCTGGAATAGCGGGAATAAGCTGACCTTGTGTAAGCACAGGTCACTACATTCTCAGGGGGTGGTGTTCTCACTGTGGATGTATGTTGTGCACACGCCAATATATCCAGTGCTCTCTGTAGCTGCCAGATGATGAAATCTCACATCTGTATTTCAGCCCCTCCCTAACTGATATGTACATATTTTGCTCTCTTTAGATGCTGTTGGTGTACTGGGAACTCCAGGCTGCGATTCCTGCATTTGTTAATGGTCTTCTAACAGAGACGAAAGGATCAAGACACCAATATCTTCATACGGTTGGACCAGAACGTTTCTCAAGTTATATTTGACATTTAGGCTAGTCACAATGAACGTGACAAGCTTATTCTCCTTTACCAGCCCAGCAGTGAAAAGGCTGCTTGGCTGGAAACAGGGAGATGAGGAGGAAAAATGGGCTGAAAAAGCAGTGGATGCTCTGGTGAAAAAGCTGAAGAAGAAGAAAGGGGCCATGGAAGAGCTGGAGAAAGCCCTGAGCTGTCCGGGGCAGCCAAGTAACTGTGTCACCATTCCCCGCTCTCTGGATGGCAGGTTACAAGTGTCACACCGAAAGGGCCTCCCGCATGTCATTTACTGTCGAGTTTGGCGCTGGCCGGATCTGCAGAGCCATCATGAACTGAAACCTTTGGAATGTTGCGAATATCCTTTTGGCTCTAAACAGAAAGAAGTGTGCATTAATCCTTACCACTACAAGCGCGTAGAGAGTCCTGGTAGGTTTCCTATCCAAAACATATTGTTAAAGTATGAACCATTTTACTACTGTATGCTGACGTATGGTCTTGTATTATTAAATGCTGTGAGTCCAAAAGGAGAAAAGCGCTATACAAATGTTAAACAAAATTCTTTAATTTCAAGCCTAATATCATGTAATATTTGGTAGATACAAGGTGCTAATGTTTACCACATGGTTTTTGATATTACAAAATCATTGACCTTAAATAAAGTCAGTAAAGTCAGATTCAGATTTAGATTGATAGGAACCAAACCAAGAGCTGTGGTTGGAGATTAGTAACCAGCAGATGATCTAGTTTAGCAGGCTTCTACTGACAATCCAGAAACCACCTCTTCAGTTATGCTTGCTTCAAAAAAGTTAGTTTTTGACCCCCTTTCCAGAGGGGGTCAAGAACTAACCCTGTCACATGACTATTGGTCTCTGGTTTCCAAAGGAATCGGCTTAATTTTAGAATATAATGCCCATTATTCCTATAGGCATAATGTGAGGTAAGTCTTTGACTTGTGCAGTAGTATGCTGTGCATGCAGATTAAGGAAAAAGAGGGTAGAGGAGAATTCACCTACCATTCAGATTTTTGTCAGCTTGTAGATCAAAACCAGTAACTACTTCTCAGTTGGCCAACATGGCGGCATTGTTTTTTTTCACACCACTTGCTAGATGACTGATGTAAAAGGCAAATTCTCTACACAAATTTGAACACTTATGCTGGGTACACACGTTGCGATTTCCCGCGGGATCGATTCGATTATTTCCAACATATTTGATCGGGTTTCCATGGATACAGCTGTCGTTTTTGCATACTTAATGTGCAAAATCGACGGCTGTGTCCATCGAAACCCGATCAAACATGTTGGAAATGATCTAATCGATCCTGCGAATCGCATGGGAAATTGCAACGTGTGTTCCCAGTATAAGAGATTACATTAACCAGTTCACATCCTAACTACAGTATAATCACGTCGTTGTAAGTGGCTCACGAAAGCCACACGACGTTATTATAAGTCACTTCACTTTAATGAGCCCAGCGTGCGTGCTGGCAGGCCCCTGGGCTCATTTACCCCCCTCCCTCTAACTACACTAAGGATTCCCTCCCGGGGGTCCGATCCTCCCACTCCCCGCACGATCCCTTTTATTTGGGCATCTCCCTCCCCCTCTCCTTCCCCCATGCTGCAATGCAGGATTAGAATGAAAACAACATACCTCCACTCGTTCCAGCGTGCGATCAGCCTCCCCTCCGTGCATCACCGCTGCCTGTGTCATTATGCCGAACGGATCGGGTCCCGGCTTGATGACGTCATCAAGCCGGGACCCGATCCGTTCGGCATTAAGACACAGGCAGCGGTGATGCGCGGAGAGGAAGCTGATAGCGCTGGAGCGAGGTGAGGTGTGTTGTTATCATTCTAATCCTGCATTGCAGCATGGGGGAAGGAGAGGGGGAGGGTTGTGGGGGGGGGGGGGGTGTCAGCATTTCTGTGGCTATCTGGGGGTGGGGTGGTTGTGGTGACACATGGCTATCTGGGGCAGGCACACTTTGCTATCTATGGGGAGGGGCGCGCAAATGGTCTGGCTATTTATGGGGAGGGGTTAATAATGCAAGAACATCTAGCTCTCTCGGGGGAAAGGGGGGATTAAGCAGCCCATCTGGCAATTTTTTGTGGGGGTCAAAAGGACACTTAGTATTTTAGATGGGGACGGGGCTAATAGAGGCACATTCGGCTATACTGGGGGGGGGTTAAAGGGGCACACCTGGCTATCCATAGGGGGTGGGGGGAATAGATGGGTACACCTGGCTGTTTATTAGAGGGGGGAGAACAAAGTGGACACCTAGCTGAAAATGGGGGTGGGGTATAAAGGGGCATATCTGGCTTACAGAGGGGCACATCTGGCCTTTTTGTATAGGGGAGGGGCTAATAAGGGGTACATCTGGCTATCTATACTGGGGGAGATAAAAGGGGCACACTTGGCTATCTATTGGGGGGGGGGATGGGGGAGTAAAGGGGCACACTTGGCTATCTATGGGGGGATGGGGGAGTAAAGGCGCACACCTGACTATCTATGGAGGGGGGAGGGGCACATCTGGCTAACTACGGGGGTTGGAGCTAATAAATGGGCTTAGTTTTTTTTAATATATGTATGCCCTCAGCGTATATGTTTCGGCAAATACAGCTTGTGATTACTGATAAAGTGCAATGCAAAAATTAAAAAAAAAATACACCTTTATTTACAAGTAATATATTGTTGCCATACATTGTACTAGGAACATAAATTAATTGTTGAAATAAACAGGACACATGGGCAAATAAAATGTGTGGGTTTGAGCTACAGTAAAACTTTTTATTTTCAAACTGTTGAAAACTTAGAAATTATGACTTTTTCAGTTTTTATTCTCTTTATTCCTTTTAAAATGCATGCAAAATAAAATAATTCTTAGCAAAATGTACCACCCAAAGAAAGCCTCATTGGTGGGAAAAAACAAGGTATAGATCATTTATGTGTGATAAGGGCTGATAAAGTTATTGGCTAATGAATGGGAAGCGTGTGAAATGTTGAAAATTGCTTGGGATTTTTAGGGGGAAAAGCCCAGGGACGCAAAGTGGTTAAACTTTGAACACAACTTTATGCTTGGAGCTTAAAATTCTCTGCCCCTTCCTAGAAACAGTATCAGCAAAAAGTCTACAATTGTCCCTGAGAATGCACTACCAGTTATCTTATGCACTCTAAGGCCTGGAACCCACTGAAAACCGCAAACGCAAAACGCAACCGCTAGCGTTTTGTCTGAGCGGTTTGCAAGCGGATTCATGCGCGTTTTTGGTCGCGTTTTGCAACATTGTATTTTTTTCCCCAGCGGGTGCCTAGCGTTTTGCGTTTTTATTCTGATTGGTCCTGTGAATTATTTTTCATTTTCTTACAGTGTGCTGAACCGCAAAACGCTAGAAAAACCGCTCAGTTTAGGTTTTGCTGAGCGTTTCTGCTAGCGTTTCAATACTTTACATTGAAGCGCTAACGCTCCCAAAATGATGCAGGTCCTGCGTTTGCGTTTCTGGGAAACGCAAACGCTCCTGTGGAAGTTGCCCCATCCATTAACATTAGCCCAGCGTTTTGGCAAACTGCTAGCGTATCGCAGTGCTGCCAAAAGCGCTCCTGTGGGTTCCAGCCCTTAATCTGATTCTGGGAGGGTAATTTTGGTGTGCTTTGATATGTTACAGGTACACTCGAACTGCTGTAGCCCACTAAGCAAATCTGTACTCTGAGGAGGGGTACAAGAGTTGAGGCCTGCTGCTGCAGAGGAGTGCAATTTCAACTGGCCATCAAAAATCCCATGCATCTGATCGCTAATACCCTGATCATGGTCCCACTGTACTGCTTGTCCCTGTGCAGCTGGTTACCCAGTATGACCATAAATTATAATGCAAATTACAGTGATTAAGACTTGAACAGATTCTGGCTAGCTCTGCCAAACTACATGGCCCGTCAGTACAACTGACATTTGAAATGTATACCTTTTTTTCATTAGCCCATTGATCTGGGTAACTGAATTTAATATTACCCGAGCAAACCTTTTAGTATGCATCATATTTCTGGACCACCCAGCTTTAATTTAGTACATCAATTACACTGAGGGGTCTGGCTTGAACCCATAAAAGGTGGGACTTAACATAAAAAAATACAGCAAGCCTTTCATATAAAAATGATCTAGCCAAGAAACTGTACTGTGTGGCATTTGTAATGCTGGCGGTTTCCCTTGCCACCCGCATTATGTCAACATTGGCAAAGGACAGTTAAGATTTTGGCTTTGGTTCTGAAAGAGGCTTGCTCAGAAACCTCTTCCAGACGGTCTTTTATTTGCGCGTTGGGCTACACTTAGATCCTTTCCAAACAGGTTTTAACACATGCTCCCCTAGATGTAGTATTCCTTGCTAGCACTGATAAAATGATTCAAAACCTCAGCAAGGTGCATTTCAGTTTTTACTTTTGTCGTGTGATAACACAGGCGCAACACAGATTAAAGGAGCTGGAATCTTGCAGGTATCCACAGTTCAGCCGATGCCAGCCAAGCTAACATTCATCTTTCACATGCAGGTTATCTCATTGGTGCTATCCAAGTTTTGTCAATCAGCAACTTTTTTTTATTTTTTTTATTTTTCAGGTTTAAAAAAAAAAGGGGGGGGAAAGGCATAGTCTGATTTAAAGCTGGTAGTACAGTATAATCTTATGGTAAACCTCTGGATATAGTAAACTCAGGCCTCAGGTCCCAGTAAATGCACCTGTATAAATATACAATTTATGACCAATTCTGATGTACCGTAGTAAACTACCTTTCCTGGTTCCTTGGCGTTTACTATTAAGGAATTCTACTGTGTAGTGATGAATATTTATTTAAAAAATACTCAAGTTTGTACATGTTCACTCAATCTATTTTTATTTTCTTTAACAAATATATTTTTCTTTACATTCCATTTCTTATATCCATGGGTGGACACATGAATGCATAGTTCAAAAGCTATTTTGCGTTTTAAGTGAACCAGAGACTGTTCACCCATTTATACTTACCTGGAACTTCCTTCAGCCCCATGATACCTTGGCCACCCTCACCACCCTGTTCACTCCTCTGTTCTGCAGTTATGACTCCCGGTAATACGGGCAGTTGCGGGCTTCTGCACATACGGGGTTTGGACACACATGCACGCCTCGTGGCGCTCCTGCGGCCTGGAGCGTTCTGTGCCTACACAGTACGCTCCCGGGGACCTGCAAGTGCAGAAGCCCATGACTGACAGCAACTGACCGGATTAGTAGCGCCACAATGGAGGGGCCGAAGAGGGAGGCCAAGGTGCTCATGCTGCTGGAGGAGGAAGTCCCAGGTAAGTAGAAATAAAGGCCAGTGTACCATCTCGGGTACCCTTTAAAGGAAACCTTAACCGGGAGGGATATGGATGTTTCCTTTTAAACAATACCAGTTGCCTGGCAGTACTGCTGATCTCTTTGGCAGCAGTAGTGGCTGAATCACACACCTGAAACAAGCATTCGCTAATCCAGTCTGACTTAAGTCAGAGCACCTGATCTGCATGCTTGTTCAGGGGCTGTGGATAAAAGGATTAGAGACACAGGATCAGCAGGAGAGTCAGGCAACTGGTAGTATTTAAAAAAGGAAAAATCCATATCCTTTTCAATTTAGGTTCCCTTTAAAGCAAACCTGTGGATTTTTTTTACGAAGGTAGTGGGAAGCCTGTGGATCAGTGTTTCTCAACATTTTATTAGTATGTACCCCTTTTAAAACCCTGTACTCGAGTACCCCCTAGCATAGTAAACATCACAAGTACCCCTTGACAAATATATATTTCATCGTAGTACATAATTGGTTGTAAACAATGTGCAAGCATTTATTATTGCTTTTAATTAGCTAAAATACTAATTTGGTGTTTAAATAAGAATTATAATTTTCTAAATCTCTAAATTTGTTATTCTTGGTTAAGTATATCAAGCCCGAGTACCCCCTGGAACCATCAGAAGTACCCCCTGGGGTACGCGTACCGCATGTTGAGAACCTAGGCTGTGGATGATAGAGGCTTTACATGTCTACAACAACCCTTCTGTTGCTCACATCAGCGCTCCCCCTCCCATGTACCAGCGTGGCTGTACTGCGTGTGTCCTGCCTGCGCAGTAGCACGAAGTTGCTCATGCACGGAGGACAAAACTGCATAAGTAGCTTTGTGGTGTAGTTTTGCTTTAATACATTCTAAACCCCCCTCACTCTACTCATTTCATATTTGAGTAATTTTGCCTACTCATAAGTTTATAATTGTCCCTCATTAAATCCTGTGCACGTGTCCACTCATAAGACAAAACACCTTTTTACAGTCTTTTAGTTTGTTGTATTTGTTCAGTGTTGAACCTCCTCCCTTGCCCTTCCTTCCTGCTGTATTGTCTCTTGTACATGATATGAGTTCCCCAACTGTGCATCCTCCCAGCTGCTCTGCTTTTCCCTTGACATTACATTTTTTTTTCCCTTGTCCTGTTGAGCTTGAACGTTGGTAGATATCCTTTTACAGTTCAAGTGTAGAGCTTCTAAATGGTATTGCCTCATTGTCACGATCACTATTCAGTTTAAGTAAAGCAGTTTTAACTGTGTAAGGTTGCTTCCGAACATGCTGGCCCGTGCAGATGTGTATAGTATGCATTATCCCTTTGCGTAGGATTGTTGGACAGGTTTGTGCGACAACCACAGTATATTAACGTTGTTTCTGCCACCAGATTTGGCACAATTATGCAAATCTAAATCTGCAGATTGCCCATGCTCTCAACTCCCCGTTCTACAAGCTGGTGAAGGGCCTCATAAACAAATAGTCCCCACCAATTTGAGACTAGCTCGCCCCTTAGATGGTTCTTGGCTGAGGCTGCTGTTCAAGGTAATCTTTGCGTAGAATCGAACGTGTACAGCAGCCTGATGCTCCCCAATGTGCTGGTGAGGATCCGAACTGCTGGATTTTCTCACCCAAGCCCTCGATGACTCACTGTTGTCCCCCTCCATGCCACATCATCATGGGCCACAAGTTGTTCTCCCCTCTTCAATTACATTTAAATGTGCCGTTTCACTGGACGCATCTGGTCTTGGAACTGTCACCTGAGGGATCAAGTCCTCATACCTGTGGGCAACAGCGATTGATGGGTGTATGTTGCTTTTGCCCTCCAAGACCATATTAGAATTTTGTTGGTGGCCTGATGTAGTCATAATTCCCTGTGTCTGCAGTGTTCATGGGGTGCCCATGCCTGTATTCTAGCCAGCCTTCTTTTGTTGAAATAGAGGCTGACTGAAGTACAGGCAAGGCTTTCTGTGTATCTGTAGAATCAAATTATCTTATGTCAAATCTGTTGTAAGCTATCCACCCCCACGCCTTGCCCCCTCTTCAGCAGCCACTCCTGCTTCAGACTTGTGTAGTTGCTGCCTGCAGTTGTCGGTGTCTAGTCTCTGTCATGCCTCATTGCTGTTTGATCACCATGGTATCACCAGAACCATGGCACTATCCACAGACTGCTGTTAGCGTCAGCTTGGTTGCTTCATTTCTAGTAACCAAATTTTACAACTGAACCCTAATTTTGCATTGGAAAATTATTTGTGAACTGTGATTGAGAAGTTTAGATGGTATGCTGAGCTCTGGAGATAAACCTTGGAGTCAGAATCCTTAAATGGACTCTTTTTTTTTTTTTTTTTTTTAAAGATTCTTTTATTTTATAAGAAAATATAACACAGGATTACAAGTCTATTTGTCAGGATCAGCATAAAAATTGTAACAGAAATCGCGGTTGTCATATTAGTGCAATATTATACATTCAATTGACTAGATGGGAATTGCATATATGTCAAGAAATATAACGCAACAGTCTAAGACAATATATAGCCAATCTGTCGTCAGCAACAGGGTGTGACGAAAAGCGGGCGCCGCACACCAGATTATCCCGTGGAAGAAGTATCAATGCTACCCTGGGCCCAGAGGGAACATACACCAGGGAGCCTATAAAGATAATAATAGACGGACTCATCAAGCACGCCATACCCACCGATCGAGGACCCAAAGCATGTTTAGATGTGGATCATGTCCGAGGGGCCCATACATACAAAAACCCTCCTGACTGAATAACCAAATTATATGAAAGAGATAAGGAGTAAGGAAAGGAAGCGAGAGAGAGAAAGGAATAGAGGAAGAGGGGTAAGATTGGTCACAGAGGGGATCTTGAGCAGCTCAGTAAGGGGACCCACGGGCACATTATCAATAGTGCTCCCCACCCGCCAGGGGGGAGGTATTATCAAGGCATCTCTCCACCCGACTTAGGTTGAAATTTGTGACTACCGATTAACTAATCAAAAGTGCTCGGTAGCGTTGCGTCTCCTGGAATTCAAACCATCCAAGCCAAGTTTTCCAATATTGTTCGTGTCTATTCTGTAAAGTAGCAGTGAGGTCTTCCATCTTTTGTGTTTGGTCTATCAGCCTGAGCCATTCCCCAATTGTAGGAGGATTCACCAATCTCCAGTGCCTTGCGACCAGTGACCTGGCCGCATTAACTAAGTGTCTGGTAAGCGTTTTCTTGTACCTTCTGATGGACCATGAATTATGATGGAGCAAAAAAAAATGCTGGCGAATCAGGAGGAAGAAAATCGGTCAATTCGTGCATAATATTTCTTACATCTAGCCAAAACTGGGTAAGCTTATCACAGGACCAGAAAATGTGTAGCATAGTGCCTACATCCTGCTCACATCTCCAGCATTGGTCAGAGGTGTTAGGAAACATGGCATGTAGGCGGGAGGGAGTCAAGTACCATCTGGTGAGCAACTTGTATCCCGACTCCTGAGTCTTGGAAGTTATAGAGGATTTGTGGGCGAACACCAAAATTTTATCCCATTGCTTATTGCTAAATGTAGTGCCTAGCTCCTGTTCCCATTTGTATTTAAGTGGAGCTGTCGGGGATTCAGCTTCATTCAATAAAGAGTACATCAGAGATATTGTTCCCCTTATCTGTCCTTCCCCCTGACAAGTTTTCTCGAACACGGTAAGGGGCCTATCAAAGCTTGTTTTGGGGCCCTGGGACACCAGGAAGTGCTTGAACTGAGCCCAGCTCCAGTGGTCCAGGTTCTGAGAGCCTATGAGTCCACTCAACGTGTGGAGATGAACCCAATTCCCACCCTCGAGAAGGTGCTGTGCTCGAAGTGTCGAGCCCCCATGCCAGTACATGTAGCTTCTGGGGGAGAGGCCTGGAGGGAAGGCAGGATTGTCCAAAATGGGGAGGAGTGGTGTTGGCCAGGGGGACACCTGAGATAGTTTTCTATATTTGGTAAAAGTACAAGCCGTGTAGGCAATTAGGGATGCTGCTGGATCTAAAATTTTCAAAGATTGAGTGGCCCAGGGGATGGATTTGGTGCTACTCTGTGAAAGTTCCTCTTCCATTCCCACCCACTTTTTAAGTTCTGCGTGCCTATGCCAGTCTATGATGCGGATAAGGACCGCTGCTGCATGATACAATCTGGGGTTAGGTACCGCCATTCCCCCCCAATTCCTTGGGAGCTGTCTGGATCTGATATTTTAATCTAGGCTTTCGGCCATTCCAGATAAATTTGGAGAAGGACTGGGAAACTGCTTTAACCACATAACGACCGCCCCCAGCCGATGGGCGGCGGCAAAGTCTGGGCCCAAACGACCGCAATACGCCCATCGGCGGGGGCGGCTGCGGGAGTGGCTATGCGGCGATCGCGTCATTCGTGACGCGATCAGCCGCCGGGGACTGGCTCCGCCCCCCGTTCGCCGTAACCCGCCGGCCGTTCGGAAGCGCCGGCGGGTTACTGGCATCCGGATCGCCGCTGCAACAGTGTATAATAGGCTTTGTAATGTATACAAAGCCTATTATACTGGCTGCCTCCTGCCCTGGTGGTCCCAGTGTCCGAGGGACCACCAGGGCAGGCTGCAGCCACCCTAGTCTGCACCAAACACACTGATTTCCCCCCCCCCTGCCCCCTGATCGCCCACAGCACCCCTCAGACCCCCCCCTGCCCACCCCCCAGACCACTGTTTGCACCCAGTCACCCTCCTAATCACCCATCAATCACTCCCTGTCACTATCTGTCAACGCTATTTTTTTTTTAAGTCCCTAATCTGCCCCCTACTCCCTCCTGATCACCCCCCCACCCCTCAGATTCTCCCCAGACCCCCCCCAGACCCCCCCCCCCCCCCCGTGTACTGTATGCATCTATCCCCCCTGATCACCTGTCAATCACCTGTCAATCACCTGTCAATCACCTGTCAATCACCCGTCAATCACCCCCTGTCACTGCCACCCATCAATCAGCCCCTGATCTGCCCCTTGCGGGCAATCTGATCACCCCCCCACACCAATAGATCGCCCGCAGATCCGACATCAGATCACCTCCCAAATCCATTGTTTACATCTATTCTCTCCTCTAAACACCCACTAATTACCCATCAATCACCCCCTATCACCACCTGTCACTGTTACCCATCAGATTAGACCCTAATCTGCCCCTTGCGGGCACCCAATCACCTGCCCACACGCTCAGATTGCCCTCAGACCCCCCCCTTATCAATTCGCCCGTGCAATATTTACATCTGTTCTCCCCTGTAATAACCCACTGATTACCTGTCAATCACCCATCAATCACCCCCTGTCGCTGCCACCCATCAATCACCCCCTGTCACTGCCACCCATCAATCAGCCCCTAACCTGCCCCTTGCGGGCAATCTGATCACCCACCCACACCAATAGATCGCCCGCAGATCCGACATCAGATCACCTCCCAAATCCATTGTTTACATCTATTCTCTCCTCTAAACACCCACTAATTACCCATCAATCACCCCCTATCACCACCTGTCACTGTTACCCATCAGATTAGACCCTAATCTGCCCCTTGCGGGCACCCAATCACCTGCCCACACGCTCAGATTGCCCTCAGACCCCCCCCTTATCAATTCGCCCGTGCAATATTTACATCTGTTCTCCCCTGTAATAACCCACTGATTACCTGTCAATCACCCATCAATCACCCCCTGTCACTGCCACCCATCAATCACCCCCTGTCACTGCCACCCATCAATCAGCCCCTAACCTGCCCCTTGCGGGCAATCTGATCACCCACCCACACCAATAGATCGCCCGCAGATCCGACATCAGATCACCTCCCAAATCAAT
This sequence comes from Hyperolius riggenbachi, assembly GCF_040937935.1. Classification (NCBI taxonomy): domain Eukaryota; kingdom Metazoa; phylum Chordata; class Amphibia; order Anura; family Hyperoliidae; genus Hyperolius; species Hyperolius riggenbachi. The sequence continues at coordinate 191,194,210 of NC_090646.1, read as the reverse complement.
TGTTTACATCTATTCTCTCCTCTAAACACCCACTAATTACCCATCAATCACCCCCTATCACCACCTGTCACTGTTACCCATCAGATTAGACCCTAATCTGCCCCTTGCGGGCACCCAATCACCCGCCCACACCTCAGAACGCCCTCAGACCCCAGCCCTGATCACCTCGCCAGTGCATTGCTTGCATCTATTTCCCCCCTCTAATCACACCTTGAGACACCCATCAATCACCTCCTGTCACCCCCTAGCACACCTACCCATCAGATCAGGCCCTAATTTGCCCCGTGTGGGCTCCTGATCACTCGGCCAAACCCTCAGATCCCCCTCAGACCCCCTTCCGATCACCTCCCCAGTGCATTGATTGCATCTATTTTCCCCTCTAACCGCCCCCTGAGACACCCATCAATCACCTCCTGTCACCCCCCTAGCACTCCTATCCATCAGATCAGGCCCAATACATCCTGTCATCTAAGAGGCCACCCTGCTTATGACCGATTCCACAAAATTTGCCCCCTCATAGACCACCTGTCATCAAAATTTGCAGATGCTTATACCCCTGAACAGTCATTTTGAGAAATTTGGTTTCCAGACTACTCACAGTTTTGGGCCCGTAAAATGCCAGGGCAGTATAGGAACCCCACAAGTGACCCCATTTTAGAAAGAAGACACCCCAAGGTATTCTGTTAGGTGTATGATGAGTTCATAGAATATTTTATTTTTTGTCAAAAGTTAGCGGAAATTGGATTGTTATTGTTTTTTTCACAAAGTGTCATTTTTCACTAACTTGTGAGAAAAAATAAAATCTTCTATGAACTCACCATACCCCTAACGGAATACCTTGGGGTGTCTTCTTTCTAAAATGGGGTCACTTGTGGGGTTCCTATACTGCCCTGGCATTTTAGGGGCCCTAAACCGTGAGGAGTAGTCTAGAAAACAAATGCCTCAAAATGACCTGTGAATAGGACGTTGGGCCCCTTAGCGCACCTAGGCTGCAAAAAAGTGTCACACATGTGGTATCGCCATACTCAGGAGAAGTAGTATAATGTGTTTTGTGGTGTATTTTTACACATACCCATGCTGGGTGGGAGAAATCTCTCTGTAAATGGACAATTGTGTGTAAAAAAAATCAAAAATGTGTCATTTACAGAGATATTTCTCCCACCCAGCATGGTTATATGTAAAAATACACCACAAAACACATTATACTACTTCTTCTGAGTACGGCGATACCACATGTGTGACACTTTTTTGCAGCCTAACTGTGCTAAGGGGCCCAAAGTCCAATGAGTACCTTTAGGATTTCACAGGTCATTTTGAGACATTTGGGTTCAAGACTACTCCTCACGGTTTAGGGCCCCTAAAATGCCAGGGCAGTATAGGAACCCCACAAGTGACCCCATTTTAGAAAGAAGACACCCCAAGGTATTCTTTTAGGTGTATGATGAGTTCATAGAAGATTTTATTTTTTGTCACAAGTTAGCGGAAATTGATATGTATTGTTTTTTTTTTCACAAAGTGTCATTTTCCGCTAACTTGTGACAAAAAAAAAATCTTCTATGAACTCACCATACTCCTAACAGAATACCTTGGGGTGTCTTCTTTCTAAAATGGGGTCACTTGTGGGGTTCCTATACTGCCCTGGCATTTTAGGGGCCCTAAACCGTGAGGAGTAGTCTAGAATCCAAATGCCTCAAAATGACCTGTGAATAGGACGTTAGGCCCCTTAGCGCACCTAGGTTGCAAAAAAGTGTCACACATGTGGTATCGCCGTACTCAGAAGAAGTAGTATAATGTGTTTTGGGGTGTATTTTTATACATACCCATGCTGGGTGGGAGAAATCTCTCTGTAAATGGACAATTGTGTGTAAAAAAAATCAAATAATTGTCATTTACAGAGATATTTCTCCCACCCAGCATGGGTATGTGTAAAAATACACCCCAAAACACATTATACTACTTCTCCTGAGTACGGCGGTACCACATGTGTGGCACTTTTTTGCACCCTAAGTGCGCTAAGGGGCCCAAAGTCCAATGAGTACCTTTAGGATTTCACAGGTCATTTTGCCACATTTGGTTTCAAGACTACTCCTCACGGTTTAGGGCCCCTAAAATGCCAGGGCAGTATAGGAACCCCACAAATGACTCCATTTTAGAAAGAAGACACCCCAAGGTATTCCGTTAGGAGAATGGCGAGTTCATAGAAGATTTTATTTTTTGTCACAAGTTAGCGGAAAATGACACTTTGTGAAAAAAAACAATTACAATCAATTTCCGCTAACTTGTGACAAAAAAAAAAAATCTTCTATGAACTCACCATACATCTAACGGAATACCTTGGGGTGTCTTCTTTCTAAAATGGGGTAATTTGTGGGGTTCCTATACTGTCCTGGCATTTTAGGGGCCCTAAACCGTGAGGAGTAGTCTTGAAACGAAATTTCTCAAAATGACCTGTGAAATCCTAAAGGTACTCATTGGACTTTGGGCCCCTTAGCGCAGTTAGGGTGCAAAAAAGTGCCACACATGTGGTATCGCCGTACTCAGGAGAAGTAGTATAATGTGTTTTGGGGTGTATTTTTCCACATACCCATGCTGAGTGGGAGAAATATCTCTATAAATAGACAATTGTGTGTAAAAAAAATAAAAAAATTGTCATTTACGGAGATATTTCTCCCACCCAGCATGTGTATGTGTAAAAATACACCCCAAAACACATTATACTACTTTTCCTGAGTACGGCAATACCACATGTGTGGCACTTTTTTGCGGCCTAACTGCGCTAAGGGGCCCAAAGTCCAATGAGCATCTTTAGGCTTTACAGGGGTGCTTACAATTAGGCACCCCCCAAATGCCAGGACAGTAAACACACCCCACAAATGACCCCATTCTGGAAAGTAGACACTTCAAGGTATTCAGAGAGGAGCATAGTGAGTCCGTGGCAGATTTCATTTTTTTTTGTCGCAAGTTAGAAGAAATGGAAACTTTTTTTTTTTTTTTTTTTTGTCACAAACTGTCATTTTCCGCTAACTTGTGACAAAAAATAAAATCTTCTATGAACTCACCATGCCTCTCACTGAATACTTTGGGATGTCTTCTTTCCAAAATGGGGTCATTTGGGGGGTATTTGTACTATCCTGGAATTTTAGCCCCTCATGAAACATGACAGGTGCGCAGAAAAGTCAGAGATGCTTGAAAATGGGAAAATTCACTTTTGGCACCATAGTTTGTAAACGCTATAACTTTTACCCAATCCAATAAATATACACTGAATGGTTTTTTTTTTATCAAAGACATGTAGCAGAATAACTTTCGCGCTCAAATGTATAGGAAATTTTACTTTATTTGAAAAATGTCAGCACAGAAAGTTAAAAAAGTCATTTTTTTGACAAAATTCATGTCTTTTTTGATGAATATAATAAAAAGTAAAACTCGCAGCAGCAATCAAATAGCATCAAAAGAAAGCTGTATTAGTGACAAGAAAAGGAGGTAAAATTCATTTAGGTGGTAGGTTTTATGACCGAGCAATAAACCGTGAAAGCTGCAGTGGTCTGAATGGAGAAAAAGGCTCTGGTCCTTAAGGGGCGAAAAGACTGTGGTCCCGAAGTGGTTAAAGAACGTAGCAGGGATATGGATAGGCATGGTCTGGAAAAGATATAACAAGCGTGGCATAATTGTCATTTTTATAATGTTGGCTCTGCCAAACCAAGAGAACTGAGGTTTGTTACAGTTCTGTAGGTCTTGTTTAATTCTGTTCAATGCTGGTGTAAAGTTGCTATACACTAGGTCTTTTGGGTCAGGAGTGATTTGTATGCCCAGGTATTTCAGCGACCTTGGGGGCCAGCGGAATGGGAAATTGATTTGGATGGTGATTTTGAGATGGTTCGGGAGAAGGACTCCCAAGGCCTCACTTTTATCATAATTGATCGATAAATTTGAGAGGCGCCCATATTTTTGGAATTCTGAGAGGAGGATAGGCAGAGAGATATGCGGATTAGTCAGATAAAAAAAGCATATCGTCCGCATAGGCGGCAACTTTATGATGGGATTTCGGGAAGTCCACCCCTCTGTCTATATTGTTGCGGATTGTGCAGAGAAAGGGTTCCAGAGACAGAGCAAAGATGAGCGGGGACAGCGGGCACCCCTGACGGGTACCGTTCTGAATATTAAAAGATTCTGACAGGACACCGTTTGCTTTAACTTTTGCGTTGGGGCCATTGTATAACGCCAGAATTCTCTTACGCATCATCCCCCCAGCCCAATATGGCGTAAAGTGCCTTCGATGAAGTCCCAGTCCACCCTATGAAAAGCCTTCTCCGCATCGGTAGAAAGAAGCAGAGTGGGGGTGGACCGGGACCTCACCCAGTGCAGGACATTCAGGGTGCGGATGGTGTTGTCTCTTGCCTCGCGACCCGGAATGAATCCCACTTGGTCTAAGTGGATTAGCTTATGCAGTAAAGGGGCAAGCCTATTAGCTAACATTTTAGAGTATATCTTAAGGTCCACGTTTAAGAGAGAAATTGGGCGATAGCTCTGGCATTGGGCCGGGTCTTTTCCCTCCTTATGTATAACTGTAATATGGGATTCAAGCATCTGAGACGGGAACCAGTGCTGGTTGAGTGGCATATCTGTGATTGTATTAAAAGATTTTAATAAGTGGGGTGAAAGTAACTGTCTGAACTTTTTGTAATATTCTGTGGAGTAACCATCTGGGCCTGGGGCTTTACCTGAGGGCATTTGGGACAGAGCCATCCCCAACTCATCCCCCGTGAAGGGCTCCTCTAAATTTTGGGAGTCAGTCTGCGGCAGTTGGGGCATCCGTGAATCTTTCAGATAGGATTTAATCATCTCACGTCTATTGGCCATTGAATTATTGGGCAAGGAGGAAGGGAGGTTGTATAGACCCGAGTAGTAGTCTTGAAAAATGTTTGATATAGCTTTGTATTTGTAGTGTAGGGTGGATGACCTATCCTTAATGCAAGAGATGTAGTTGGAAGACTGCTGAGATCTCAAAGCCCTGGCTAGCATGGAACCACACTTGTTTCCCCATTCATAAAATGTGCGTCTGCACCTTTCCGCAGCAAATTTTGCCTTGTGGAACAGTAGAGATTTAAGTCGTTCTCTCTCCCTTGTGAGGGCAGACATCGTGTCTGAGGACAGGTCCCCCTTATGTTTGCTCTCAAGTTCTTTTATTAGCTTAAGGGATTCTTGGACGTCTTTTTCCCGCTCTCTTTTGCGACGTGCTCCCTCCCGTATCAGTAAACCCCGGACGAAGCATTTGTGAGTTTCCCAAATGGTCATGGGAGACATGTCGTCAGTCACGTTCATCTGAAAGAACTCCTCTATCTTAGTTTTAAGTTTTTGGAATATTTTCTCATCTTGTAATAGTTATTGATTCTCCACGTGGGAGGTCTGGCTCTATTGTCTTCCAGGGCTAAATCAACCCATATCAGCGCATGGTCCGATAGGGTAATATTGCCAATACCTGGGGAAGTAGAAGTGGACAGTAGATTATGCGATATGAATAAATAATCTATCCTAGTGTAGGAGTTGTGAGGGAAAGAGAAAAAAGTGTAGTCCTTTTGCGTAGGGTTGTGTAGTCTCCAGACATCCACCAGCTGCATGTCATGCAGCAGAGTTTTGCACCTGCGTAGGAGTTTTTTCGAGATAGGGAACCTCTGGGAGGACGAGTCAAGGGAGGGCTCCAGGGTCAAGTTTAGGTCCCCCCCTAGGATAATACTTCCTTCAGAAAAATTACTTAATTTGGGTAGGAAACTTTGGAGGAAAGAGGTCTGCTGAGAGTTAGGGGCGTAAAATGAGCCAATCGTTACTTTTTGGTTGTAGAGTATACCTTTGATCAGATTAAATCGACCCAGTTTGTCACGAAATTCCTCTATGAGAGTGAATGGGGTATCTTTAGCGATTAGGATAGCTGTTCCTTTGGTTTTTGTATCCTGTGGGATACTGTAGAAGGCAGTTTTGTAATATTTATTAAATAGCTTAGGTGCCAAGGGGCCCTTGAAATGGGTCTCTTGCAGGCATATGAAGTTGGCTCGCTCTTTACGGCACAGACTCAAAACAGCCGACCGCTTTTCTGGTACATTTAATCCCCTAACGTTCAGGGAGAGCACCTTAAGAGTCTGTTTGAACATATGGATGCGACCCGGGGGGCCCCACAAACCACCCAAGTCCCCACCGCAACCAACAACCCCTTAGAAGAAAAGAACAGGAGAGAAAGAAAAGGTGAACAGATGAAAAAACAGTTTAAATGATTGTGTAACACACCACATAAATTTCTTAGGAGATATGGGTGGCCATATCTCCCAAACATTTGGCCCGAAACTGGCCTTAACGTGGAAATACCTAGCCATTCTTTCCGAAAGCCCGAATGACTTACGGAATCGGGGTGGCAAAACGCCCTGGGGTAAGAGAGTCCACTCCATGGAGAGAAGTGAAGTCGCTGCCCCGTGGCCCCATGTGCAAACCTTCTTTAAGATAAATACCCCTTTTATGAGAGGGAAGCATACATGTAAAAAACCTGAACAGTGGCTAACTAAATCAAAGATCTAAGAACTGTGCCAAAATGCAAAAAAGAGTACTGACCCGGTCCCAAACCCTGATCAATCCAAACTCCCTCCCCCAACCCCCCCTCCCCCATAGCAGAAGGAGACCCCCGTGAGTCTGTGATGGATTCAGGCAGCTAGACTGCTATCAGCTCCCCCCATGTCCTCCAAAGCGGCCCGAGGGCCCACGTGAGGGATGCAGCGGAATATCAGGAACAGCGCCTATATGGAGTTCATGGTTCCCTAAATTTTCTCCAGTCACAAAGACGATCAGGCTCCAGCAGAGCCCCCCGTCCCCCCCCCCCCCGAGCTAGGCACCTCCCTCCACACCCCCCAGGCCAGACGTCACCCCCATATAGCGTAGGATTAAGATGGCATACTATTCCCCAGAATCCGTTCAGTGAAATATTCAGTTAGAGCATGTATAAACAACATTTAAACACATCCTGAGGATCAGAGCATGAGGAATGGGAGATCGTACTGGGAGGGGGGTGCGGGGTACCATCATCACTGCAAGGAAAGCGGGGGGCGCAGGGCCGAGACACAGGGCCCCACCACAGCCAAACCCCTCCATCTCGTCCTTCCCCCTTGGGCTCAATAACAGAGGGAGTCATGGATGGTTTTCATACACTCTCCTAGGTGAGGGCCATCATACAGTCAGGGGGCATATGCCAGGAAGGCCTAGCCACTAGAGTCACCGGTTGCTTAGTTAACAGTCTTGAGGGGGAGACCGAGCCAAGTAGACTCAGAGGGATAGAAATGTCTGCCACAGATTCCCAGGGGGGAGGCGGTGGGGGCCCGGAAGGCTCAAAGCAACAAAGTACTCACACTACTGGCGCCTGGGCCTGCGGCCCTTCGGTGGTTGAGAGGGATCGAAAGAGTCCAGGTCCCATTCCGGAAGATCCACCGAGGGTAAGGAGATATCCTCAAAGAAGGTGGAAAGCTCGCGGGGATGGCGTAGGGTGGCTGTCTTCGAGCCCTTCCGGACCACAAGCTGAAAGGGGAACCCCCAGTGATAAGTGGCACCAGCCTGTTGCAGGGCTTTAACCACTTGCCGACCGCACGCTTATACCGTGCGTCGGCAAAGTGGCAGCTGCAGGACCAGCGACGCAGTACTGCGTCGCCAGCTGCAGGCTAATTAATCAGGAAGCAGCCGCTCGCGCGAGCGGCTGCTTCCTGTCAATTCACGGCGGGGGGCTCTGTGAATAGCCTGCGGGCCGCCGATGGCGGCTCGCAGGCTAAATGTAAACACAAGCGGAAATAATCCGCTTTGTTTACATTTGTACGGCGCTGCTGCGCAGCAGCGCCGTAAGGCAGATCGGCGATCCCCGGCCAATCAGCGGCCGGCGATCGCCTCCATGTGACAGGGGACGTCCTGTCACTGGCTGCACAGGACGGATAGCGTCCTGTGCAGCCTCGATCGCCGGGGGGCAGCAGGTAGGAGAGGGAGGGGGGAATTTCGCCGCGGAGGGGGGCTTTGAGGTGCCCCCCCCCCCCGCAACACCCAGCAGGCAGAAGAGATCAGACCCCCCCAGCACATCATCCCCATAGGGGGGAAAAAAGGGGGGCAATCTGATCTCTCTGCCTGCTACCTGATCTGTGTGGGGGGCTGCAGAGCCCACCCAGCACAGATCAGTAAAAACAGCGCTGGTCCTTAAGGGGGGGTAAAGGGTGGGTCATCAAGTGGTTAATCAGCGGACGAAGGGCCCAACGCTGGGCCAGAGTGGAAGGTGCCAGGTCCTGGTAGAGCGAAACGGAGGAGCCCTGCCAGCTCAGATGTTCTCTTCCTCGGGCGGCCGCCATTATTTCTTCTTTTTCTTTATAGTTATGTAGGCGGCAAATGATGTCCCTCGGTGGTTCCTGGGCGGAGGGCACAGCCCGTAAGGCTCTATGCGCGCGGTCAAACTTTATCCTCTGGTCATCCGGCCTATTGAGGACATCATTAAATATGGAGCACAGCGTAGGTATAATGTCCTCCGTTTGTACCGATTCCGGTACGCCGCGGACCCTGATATTATTCCTCCGCCCTCTGTTTTGAAGGTCCTCCAGCTGCCAACGAAAGGATTGCGAGCTTGCTAGTTGCTTTTCTCCTGCCGCGCGGAGAGACGCCACCTCAGCCTTGAGCGCAACTATGTCGGCTTCCGCTGTAGAGACACGCTCCGAGAGGCCTGTGATGTCAGCGTGGATGGCGGCAATCTCGGTTTTGGTGGATGTGACTATCCTCTCCGTCTGTTCGTCTAAGTCTTGCTTGGTGGGCAGACTGCGGAGGTAGCGCCAAATGTCCTCCAAATTACAGAGCGCCGAGGGTCCTGACTTCATGGAGGAGGATGTTGCGGCCTGGTCCACAAGTTCTCCAGGTTCCGCCATCTTGGGAGACTCGGTTCGGCTTTGGGCCTGGAAGTATCGGGTCAGCGGTCTCTGCGGCAAGGATTTCTGGCACCGATCCGTAGAGGTCTGCTTCCCAGCTCTCCTCATACCCCTTAGGGTGAGTTTTCGCTAAAATTTATGGGATTATCAGGCTATATCGAGCACATAGGGACGGGAGCTCAACTTGCATGCGTCCTCACTCTTCCATGGCCGGCTCCGCCCCCCCCAAATGGACTCCTTTTTAAAATGAAATGCTATGTTCTATATTCTGACACATTCAGCTAACGATTTCATTCCATCCATCGGTGAATTTTTACTGCTGTTTGGAATCACAGCAGACACAAAAAGGACAATTACATTTGCATGTATGGATGTGGTAAATGACATTTTGGAAGCCGGAGCAAAATTTGGTGGTTCTGGGATTTTCTCCAATTTACACAACTAGACATAATATAAACATTTCAGGGAAGCAGAGCACACAATAAAAATCTATGTACAATAACTGTGGGGAGGCCATTTGAAGGGTATGAGATCACAGCTGTGTAATTCAGCCCCCTCCATTAAACAGGTGGAGCCCCCCCCCAAAAAAAAACCCTATGGTATAAAGAGTGTTGTCCTTTTTACAGGCAATGTGAAGCTCATTTAAAGGGAACCTAAAGTGAGGGCTATTGAAGTTGCCATATTTACAGTATTTCACTTTAAGGATCCGTTTCCAGTACAAGCATGTGAATTCGCATGCTATTTTCTGGATGTGAATTCATGTGCATTCATTTGCGTCCAACTTTAACCAGTTCGCATTCAGTCGTTTTTCACTTTATGCATCCGAGCAATGTTCACCTCCCATTCTTTAGCCTATAACTTTATTACTACTTATCACAATGAACTGATCTATATCTTGTTTTTTCCGCCACCAATTAGGCTTTCTTTGGGGGGTACATTTTACTAAGAGCCACTTTACTGTAAATGCATTTTAAAAGGAAGAATAAGAAAAAAAACGGCAAAAAATCATTATTTCTCACTTTTCGGCAATTATAGTTTTAAAATAAAACATGCCTCCATATTTAAAACTCACGTATTGTATATGCCCATTTGTCCCGGTTATTACACCGTTTAAATTATGTCCCTATCATGTATGGCGATATTTTATTTGGAAATAACAGTGCATTTTTTCCGTTTTGCATTCATCACGATTTGCAAGCTTATAATAAAAAAAAATTGAAATATTTCATCTTTACATAGATATTTAAAAAGTTTAGACCCTTAGGTAAATATTTGTGGTTTTTTTTTTTTAATTGTAATGTTTTTTTGTTTTTTTTTTTTCAATTAAACATTTTATGTGGGTATTTTTGGGAGGGTGGGATTTAAATTGTATTTTTTTTTAGTAAATATGTGTATTTTTATTTTTATTTAACATTTAGCTGTAGTTTACTTTCTGGCCACAAGATGGCAGCCATGAGTTTGTTTACAGTGACGTCACTCTAAGCGTAACACGTACGCTTAGAGCGACGTAGGGGAAATAGGAAGCAGAAAAAGCTAGGCTTCTGAGAGAAGCTGTCGCTTTTTCTGCGGGGGAGAGGAATCAGTGATCGGGCACCGTTGCCCGATTCACTGATTCGCTGGCTAACAAACCGCGGGCCGGGAGCGCGCGTGCACGCGCGCGATCGGCCGCAGGAACGCGCAGAAGCGCACATGGCGCTTCTGGCACATGTCAAATAGTTAAAGTTAGGCAAAAGGCCCGTACACACGCCTGACCGCAGTGTCTGCAGACTGATACTGCTGTTGCTGAGCGATCCGCCGGGCGGATCGCTCAGAAACGGCCTTATCAGTTCGCCGACAGACTGTACACACGCCGGACTGTCTGCTGAAAACCCGCCCAGCGGGAGGTGACGACGGACCCGTCGTTGCCTGCAGTCAAGCGTGTACGGGCCTATAGAAACCGGTTAAAGCGGACCCAAACCAAACATTTTTTTTAATTTAAAAATATTTAGTTGCACCACTCTGACACATACACAGATAAACACTCCTTCAACCCTTTGAGCATTTCAGTGCATGCTTTTCACCCTTCTCCTTTTATAACTAGGATTATCCAGGTGGCAGCCATTAGCAATTCCTCCTTTGCCAGACACAATCTACTCCACCAGTTTGCCGGATTCTATCCCGGCAATATGAAAGGAAGGGAAGGGTTCCTCCAATAAATGTAAAATATTTTATATTTGTCGTCATGCAGCTGAAAAAAGGCTGCTATTTATCATTCTAATTTAGAAAATAGATTTTATTTCTGAAATCTTGTATTTTTAATTTGGGTCCACTTTAACCACCCTGGCGTTCTATTAAGATCGCCAGGGCGGCTGCGGGAGGGTTTTTTTAAATTAAAAAAAACTATTTCATGCAGCCAACTGAAAGTTGGCTGCATGAAAGCCCACTAGAGGGCGCTCCGGAGGCGTTCTTCCGATCGCCTCCGGCGCCCAGAATAATTGTTTAGATCGTCGCCATAGCGACGAGCGGAGTGACGTCATGGACGTCAGCCGACGTCCTGACGTCAGCCGCCTCCGATCCAGCCCTTAGCGCTGGCCGGAACTTTTTGTTCCGGCTACGCTGGGCTCAGGCGGCTGGGGGGACCCTCTTTCGCCGCTGCTCGCGGCGAATCGCCGCAGAGCGGCGGCGATTGGGCAGCACACGCGGCTGGCAAAGTGCCGGCTGCGTGTGCTGCTCTTTATTTGAACAAAATCGGCCCAGAAGGTGCTGAGCGGCAGCCATCGGCGGTGATGGACGAGCTGAGCTCGTCCATACCGCTAAGATGGTTAAAGTAGACTATGAAGTGCTATAGAATATAGATGATCGGCTTTAAATAGATAGGAATATTCACAGGAGCCTTTGTGTTTATTTTGTGTACACTTAACCTTTGTTTGTGGAACACACATGTCTGAACTATATGGCTCATAATCTCACGTTACTGAGCTCGTGACAGTTACCTCATTTACAGCTCATTAATTTCTATATGCTAAATGAGGCAGTTTACAACAAAAGGTAATTTACTTAGAAGCAACAAGGAAACATTGAACAGATAGTGTAATGAGAATAATTCTGAGAATGATTTACAAAAAAGTGATTGCATTCACTACCACAAAGGGTACTGCAGGCTGCTTCCAGCAGATGTTATGCCTGTTCCTCTGAGTAAAGGTGGCCATACATGGTACAATTTTTTTTTTTTTTTTTTTTTTTTTTTTTTTCCCCCGATTAGATGATTTAGTTTGATTATTCCGTTAGATCGAATATAAAGATTTTTCCAGCATGTCCGGACAGAATTTTTCTCGAAAAAACGGGATAATCGTTCGAATTTCTTGATCGAAAAAATGTTTTTCAACTTTTATTCAATTTTGATCATTTAGGCTGGTTTCACAGTGGGACGTTACAGGCGCACGTTAGAGCAGCCTGTAACGCAGCCCACCGCACAGTAATGAAAAATCAATGAGGCTGTTACATTGTAACGCTGCGTCACAAGACAACGTACTGCATGCAGTACTTTGGACGCGGTTGAGCCGCGTTAGACTGCTTGCACATGCTCAGTAATGTTGGGGAGGAGCGGAGAGCAGCCAGGCACATGGCTAATTATGCACTGCACGTTGTGACGTGCAGTGTTTACATCCTGGAGCAGCCGCTCTGTGCGGCGATTGGCCGGCGGGACCACGTGATGCCGCATGCGCACAAGAGTGCGCATCACGGCATCACTGACGCCAGAGTGAGCTGCACAACGCGGCTCACTCTGACGTCCAGATCCAGCACCACCAGGCGTTGAGTTAGGGGGACGTTATGCGACCTTAACGCCCCCTCTAACGCAACGTCCTGGTGTGAAATTAGCCTTAGATCGAATAAACGGGATAATCTAACATTTTTATTGTACCATGTATAGCCACCATAAAACCAGTTATTCACACAGGAATACTGCACAAAAATTAAAAATTACAATTCTCAAGTCCTGGTAGTCTGATAACATGACAGAATAAAGCTTATTGACTGCACCACCACCTAAAATTCAAAAGTATTTTGAGGTTTCCTATTGATTATAATACACATAAAATAATTAATCCAAATTCCATCCTCTTCCATAGGAAAAGGGTACCGTGAAAAATAACCTCAGGCATACCAAAAGTAAACCTACATCAGTGATCTGCAAACTTGGCTCTCCAGCTGTTAAAGGGAACCTGAAGCAAGTCAAATTTTTAAATAAACACATGACGCAGCTGCAAATGAATATTACATACTTACCTCACCATCAGTTCCTCTCAGAAGCTCACCATTTTCTTCTTACAGTGATACCTTCCAGTTCTGACAATATTTTGTCAGACCTGAAATCTACCAGTTGATGTCAGTTTGTCAGTTATATATCAGCAGCTGTCAGTTACAACTGTATGTGCAAGGTAATGTCCATGTTTCCCTAGGGCTCAAGTGGACGGTATTATTTTAACAGTGTGCTGACCAGGAAGCTGTTATGGGGTAATGACCATTTTTAAAATGGAGGACGGAGATTTCCATTGATCACAGTGATCAAATAGGACACAGGAGAAGAGAAAGAGATTGAGGAGTAGATTACACAGGAGGTATGTATGACCTGTGTATGCTTATTTTGACTTTTAATTTTCAGTTCAGGTTCTCTTTAAGGAACTACAAGTCCCACAATGCATTGCAGGAGTCTGACGGCTACAGTCATGATTCATAAAGGCAAATGCATCGTGGGACTTGTAATTCCTTAACAGCTGGAGAGCCAAGTTTGCCGATCACTGACCTACATCCAGCATGGGGACAGTGTTCCTATACTGTGCGATGCCTTTTATATGCAGAAATTGGGGTTACTGGAGCCTCATGTTTGTTCATGTGTATGGCTGCTCTTCATTGGGTAATGCTGACAGAAAACAATTACCATGACAGAGAAAAACTTCTGCTAAGCCTTCAGCAAAACTGGCATTTGGTTATGTGTAATGCTGGGCACACATATTCTAATCTTGTACCTGATGTGTGCGGCTCATTTTCAGCATTTGTTGGTGACAAAAGATCCATCATTTATTATTCGGAGTCGTCCACACTGAAGTGACTGCTGTAAGATCAGCAGAATGGAATTCCCTTTCAGCTGTTTGTGTGTGTTACTGGCACATTTTTCACAAAAAAGGGGGGACAACTAGAATGTGACTTATCAAAATAAATTCCAGATATTGGAGCAAATGTTTTACTACAGTTCTGGATGTGACGTGTGCACCCTGTGACTGCGGGTGGTCCCAGAAGACAGTAGATGCTACCACTTGGGGCCAGGATAGCTTGGTAGTATTTGAGGAAAGTAGCTTTCATTCCCTCTGCCACCTGTTAGCCTGCACCATGCTGGGCTGTGAGGCAAACTCCATTCTCATACTTCTGTGGCCGCCTCCTTTTCAGCTGTTAGGGTTCTGCAGAAGTCTGGCTGGCCTAATGTATAATTAGCAAATTATACATCAGCTGTTAGACCAAACTGTGGGCCCTGTCTAAATTTAGAGAAGTGGGGAAGGTATAAAAGGAGGAATCTGCAGCATCCAGTACACGTTGGTTCTTGCCCACCCACGTTCTGTTTTCCTCTCTGCAGTGACTCTGCATGTACAAAACATTTTACTTTTTCAGTTCAGTGACCGAGCATGAATCCTCCCAAGCAGCTGCACCATACGTGGTCCTTCAGCATAGGAGTTGATGTGTTCCCAGCATTCTGTGCTGTGTGTCAGCCACATTGGGTGGTCTCTAATGGTTTGAGTTACAGAAGCAGAAGCTTGGCAGCACCATCATTCTCATTCTCTTAAGGAATTGGCTGCACGCATTGAAGGTAGTTCAACAGTGTGTGGAAGAGCAGAAGCAAGTATATTGTACTTTTACAATATACTTTCACAGAAATGAACCAGCACAGCTTTCATAAAGGCCAGACTGAAGCCCAGAATCTCTGGCTATACGCTTATAGATTTGCAACAGATTCGATCATCAGATGCCTGTCAGGTCGACTCTGACAGGAATCTATCTGATGTGTGCCACACACTAGGAACAGATTTCCAATAGATTTCAGAGTGAAATCTGTTGAAAATTGATCGAAATGCATTATTGCACCATTCAATCCAATGCAGTTGCTGCCAGCAGCCAATCGACCTAGATTTTCCATCCGGTCCGATCAAGCAAATCAATCAACTGATCGATCATGCTTTCTGCTGCATCGATTTCTAGCAAATTCGGTCAAATCGACCAGTGTATGGGCCCCTTTAAAAGTCTGTGTTATAATTTAATCTGCAATTGTGTGGAAAGGGTTGCCGAAGGAATAACTTCCTCTGGTCAGATTGGAGAGGATCATTTTGCCACGTCAGGGAGATACTGGTGTGTGTGTAAAGGGTTCCTTAGACTAGGTTCACACTTCACATGGGAGCTGATGTTTCTGCGATGGGCAAACTGACGTGTCGACTGATCGTACGTTAACTATAGGATTTATGAGATTCATTGCTGCGTCTGTTATGGGGTAAAATACAGTCTTGGCCTGCACGGCTTGGTACAAAACATGGGACATGTCATGGATGGAAAAGCTTTGTATGACGTGGCTGGTGCAGTGGACACTAACGGATCATTCACAGCTACCCAGGACTACATGGATTCTCTCATGGCGGAACCTACAAGGGTTGAGATGTATATACTGGGCAGTAAGTGAACAGTCTCCAGGGTGATGTGTTGGAAGGCAGAACTTGGACAAAGACCAAATTGTAATGGCTAAACTGGATTAGAGCATTTCCAATACAGCCAGTCATTTGGGGCATTTCCAGAGTTCAGTTGGTACCTAACAAATGGTACAGGAAAGGCCACTGTCTAACCAGTGAGTGTGTTGTGGTTCCAAGGGTCATGGATATGTGTAGAGCAATGCCTTTCTGGTCCCTTCCCAGAGAAGCAAAAATCGTAACATAAAGGGGACATGCAATTATTTTTATTGCGCATGTATAGGTATTATCTTGGAATATTGCAAAGCAATTGTTATGTTTAACCAGATCTGGACCGCAGTAGATGGGTTGAATCTATGCTGCGTCTGCGGCTCACTTGTTCTGATTGGCTTGGTTGTCCTGAGCTGATCCCTGCTTGCTGCTGCCACAGGCTCTGCTGACATGTGACAGCCGAGCTTCCTCCTATCGGTAAGGATCCAACTTGTGACAGGGCACCCACAGCCAGCATAAATGGTTTTGCTGCCTAATGCAGCTATGCAGAGGGACGCAAGGAACATATTTTTTTTTGTTTTATTTATTTACCTGTTTGGATGGCTTTATCAGCTTCTTCTCCTTCTCCCACAGTGCTGCAGTCCCAACAGCCTCTTCTGAGTTCAGGTCACCTGGTATTACATGTGATCGGGGCTCAGAAGATTGGGTCAGCGCTACAGTGTTTCCCGGTGGTGGAACAGGAGTGACAGGGAATGCACTACACAGGTTTTGATCTGCCTTTTTTCTGAACCTTTGGAGAAAAATTCAAATGCAGCAGTGCGAAGAGTTCTCCCAAGATTTACATTATCCTGGCAGTGACCTTGCAGCAGGATCCAGATTAGGTGTAAAATAATCAACACAATTTTGCTCCAGATGCAGCTGAATGTAGTCTGGTCTTTAAAGTGACCTTTGAACAAACCTAAACTAATGGTGCTGAATGCAGCCCCATGTTAGGCTTTTAAGATAGTTCTACATACTCAGTGTTCTAAAGGTTTCCCATTAAGGGCCCGCTTGCACTAGTGTAGTGGATGCGAGGCGATCGCCACATCACCTCACATCCCTCCATAGGTAGTTCCGGTTGTCTTTTATACAACCGGATGTGGCGTCAAGCGGATTCCCGTCGGCAGCTATGGGGATCGGATGCGTGCTGCGGAAGACTGCAGCATGCTATCCATAATTTCCCCCCCAGATTGCATGGGTAAATTCGCGTCAATGGAAACTACTCAATTGTCAATTGGTTGCAGTTTCCTTGCGATGCGGAACGGTTTCCGCATAGCAACGAATCTAGTGGAGACTGGCCCAAACTGCACAATACAAATGCCAAACTACCACTAGCTAATTTGAACAGATTAGTGGAATCAATTAGTTTTTCAATCTGATCAGATTGGTTGGCGGTAATTTGGATATTTAATGGGGTTGGGGGAAGGTGAGAGGATAAAGTAGCCTCCAAAATTGCTGCGCCTGTGGGCCGCACTGGACCTCAGGGTCAAGATGCTGGAATGAGAAATTCATTCTCTCATTCACAGCGTGCAGGAGGTGGGGGAGTGGCGGGGGCGTGGCCAGGGAGGGAGAGCTGCCCAATGGCAGCATTGGAAACCCTGCAGGAACACGTCCCTGGAGGGTCTAAGTAGACAGTTACACAATTAAATCTTTGTGAATGAGCTTTACTATGATTTTGTATTTGTATCCATGTAAGAATCTTTCACTTATGAGTACTGAAGGGTTTAAAAAAAGTCTTCTACTGTCCTGTTTTGGCGGTTTCTTCTTTAGATGAATATACCATGGCTTTGGGTTAATAACCACCTAAGCAGAAGTATTTCTTTTTTGTACTGATGACAGCTTTATCTCTTCAAATAGTATGTGTGTTTTTGTGTCATGTCGTACGAATGAGGATTTCTTGTGCCAGAATAAACAAGCAAGCTTGTAAAGAAAGCAAGTGTATAGAAGCTAAATATAGGAAAAACTGCAGCTATAAATGACCCTCAATACCACTCCAAGCAATTTGTGGCACACTGTTATTTGCTTGGGTGTGGCGTCATGAGTTGATTTGTAACTCTGCCTCCTTTACAGCTTGAAGTTGTAGACTGTTCATGATTTACCATATATCAGGTTCTTCTCAGATTAAATGTGATCTTCGCATTTAAATATTCAGTTTAAAAATAAAAAACTTGTGAATGCAACGTGTGGTGTTCTAATGATCTGAGGGAATACATGGCCACATACAATTAAAAAAAATAAATTTTCATTTCAGGGATTACAATCACATTTTCTGATTGGTCAAATGTTTGAAATGTTACAATCAATGTACCACACACAAGTGCTTTTTAAGCATACCTGAAGTGGATTTAATAAGCATGCTGCTTATGTTTAAAGCTGAATGTTCCCCCAACCCTGCCCAGCCAGTAAGGAGACTTCATGCCCACCCATAGGTGGTGAAATATACAGGAATCTGACTAGATAGGGAGTGGAAAGATGCTGACTGCTAGAATTGATCGCTTTTGAATGCCAAAATGTTAAAGTACATTATGTCTTCCTATTCACTGCTCTACCCAATGCAACTTTATGATGTGCTCCTCTTACTTGGTCTTAGGCTAGGTCCACACTTGTCCCCTGCAGAACGGATCCGTTTTGTAAACCATTTTTTTTCTCTGTTTTGAGAGAAATGGGGTATTTTTGCAGGGACGTTTCCAGTTCATGGAGACGTCCCCAGTCCTTGCCGTGGGTGGAGGGCCGCCATGATGAAGGGAAGGGCAGGCAGGAAGGGGCAGCGGTGGGGAGGGGTCGGTCCTCCCTCCCTCACCTGGGTCCCCCCCTTCCCCGCTCCCTCTCCAGCTAGTTTCAATCATTTAAAAATCGTCTAAAATCAATATAATGTAGCAGGCAGGGAACTTCCTTGCGCTCCACTGCTTGCCACGTCCTTTCCTGTAATGCCGGCCAATGAACATCAGAGGACGGCATTACAGGAAGTGACGCGGTAGCAGTGGGACGCAAGGAAGTAAGTTCCCCGCTCGCCGCCTGCTACATTATATTGATTTTAAATGATTGAAACTAACTGGAGGGGTAGCGAGGACCCAGGGGGGCGCCCCCGCTAACCGCTGCCACCCTTCTTGCCTGCTATTACCCCCCAGCATGGAAATCCGTTTTCCCATTGCCCGCCATTACCCCTCCATGTATCAGGGTCCAAAATGGCGTGAAAATGCAGCAGATCCGGACCTTCAGTTCAGGTTTTGAAACCGGCAGACGGATCCGTTTTTTTTTTCAGACACTATTGCTGTCAAATAGACCAGCAGGGCTGCCAGGCAACTGGTATGATTTAGGAAGTGAATGTCAGCATCCATATCCTTCTCATTTCTGTTGTCATTGAGGCACTATGGGGTTCATGCAGTAAGACTGGAGAATATAATGGCACAATCAAACTGTGTGTTGCAATGCACCCAAGTTATGATGTACATGTAATACAAAATGCGCTACACATGTTAAATTGTGTGCTACATTTCAAAGCCTGCATGATGCCCGTGCAACTTGTGCGGTTTGCATAGATCATTCAAGCACTTGTATGCAGCACATTTGGATAACTGCATCTATTGCATTAAGGGGATCGGAACATGCCTATATCGTTGTGTGGGCAGTGCATTTATGTGCCAATTGGATAGTGTGAATAGCAATCTAAGCCATCCAGCCAACCTGGACTGAATTTTTGTTGCATTCTGTCTTAACCCTTGGTTGTTGTGCCAGAATATGGTTCATAGACAGGTATACTGCTGCACTTTACTGAGGATAGAGCTGGACCTGGGCAACCACCCCATAAGTCAAACAAAATTAAGAGGGGTCCGCTTCAATGTCGCATGAGTTTTATTCAGAACTTATCCCAGAACACCAAAGGAACATGTTGCTGACATTCAAGCAGCAAAATGATGTCCCGCTACACCGTGGGTTGAGTATAACATTTTCTTCAATTTTATTAGCACATCAGTAGATACACAGCAGGCTCATGCGTATTGGAGCTCTAAATGGCTCCTTAATCATAGCATGATTAAGGCTATGATTAAGGAGCCATTTAGAGCTTCAATACGCGTGAGCCTGCTGTGTATCTACTGATGTGCTAATAAAATTGCAGAAAATGTTATACTCAACCCACAGTGTAGCGGGATATCCTTCGTTTTGTTGCTTGAATTGAGACCATATGATCCCTGCTCCCTTGGGTCATGTATCGGTGGAGGTAACGATCCTCTCCTTTCTTCACCATATCGCTGACATGTTTCGGACCTGGATCGGTCCTTAATCATAGCACCTATGTGCTACCTATGTGCTATGATTAAGGACCGATCCAGGTCCGAAACATGTCAGCGATATGTTCCTTTGCTGTTCTGGGAGAAGTTCTGAATAAAAGTCGTGTGACATTGAAGTAGACTCCTCTTAATTTTGTGTGCCAGAATATACCATAAACAAACATGACGGATTTGTGGGAGCCTCAAAGAGGAGTTAGACTTATGAGCACTAGCTAGGGAGTAACGAGGTGCCTGCGCATAGGAAGCCATTCAAATTCAGAATTAAAATGAGGCTTAATTGCCTCAGGTGTGAGCATGGGAGACAGGGGTTACTTACCCAGAAGTCCAGCTTCTATGCGTCTCAATTCACTTGCAAGTATGGGCAGGGGTGCTATGTCTCATGGATCAATGCAACAGGGGAGAACCTCTTGTTCAGTCAAAAAAAAAAACCTTAATCTTATTTGATGGATCTAGTTCAGCTGTGACAGCCTTCGTACTGTAAGTCTAAGAGCTGGTCAATCATGTTAAAGTACATCCGAGATGAAAATAAACTGATGAGAAAAACTGTATCCATCCGCTTTCTCCTAAAAATGACTTTTTTACATATCCCAGAGTTTTATTATATACATTTTAAAGGGACCCTGAGCAGTAAAAATCAACAAAATTGGTACTTACTTGGGGCTTTCTCCAGCCCACCATAGGTCGGGAGTTCCCCGGGCGGCGCCCTGGCTCCTCTCCCGGTCCCTCCGCTGCATACCGCACTGGCGACACCGGGGTCGGGTGTCGGGCTCCCACTTCCTTAACGGTGATGCTCTTCGTCATCACGGCGGTCAGAGTGACGGTACTGCGCATGCGCGGCCGGCCGCCGTGATGAAGAGCGTCACCGTTAAGGAAGTAGGAGCCCGACACCCGGTGCGGTATGCGGCGGAGGGACTGGGAGAGGAGCCAGCATGTCTGGGGACCTACCGACCTACAGTGGGCTGGAGAAAGCCCCAGGTAAGTACCAATTTCGTTTATTTTTACTGCTCAGGGTCCCTTTAAATCTAGTTTAAGTTTTTACTGTTTCATTGTCTCTGTTAATTGACACCTTCATTGAAGTATGCCAGAGCTCAAATCTATGAATTATTGACCCTTTTTCTCTTCCCAGCTCTCAGAAGCCATTTACTGACAGAAAAGTATTTTGTGGCTGTAATTACTTATCAGTGAGGATTATGCTATAGTCTGACCCGATCCCGACCCAGACAGAAACTCACTAGCATGCCTGTTTAACTCTTTCAGGCAGAGAAAGAAAAAAACCCAAAGCCTAGTTATTTGTGTGCTTGGCACTATACATACATATGTCTGTCTCATCATGTCACATGTCACCTCGGTTGTCCTTTAATGGCCCATACACACGGGCTACAACTGTCGCCGCAACCACGTGGCACGCACGTGTTGCAACGACAGGTCACCCGTGTGTATGACGGGCGCCCCGAACGTCGCCCGTCGGAGCTGTCGCCAGGTGATTGGCGCGGGCAATCGCCTGCTACAGCTGTCGCCGCAACTGTCGCTAGTCCGACGTGTGTATGCGGACTAGCGACAGTAACGCACTTACCATCGACAGAGCTTCCGGCGGGGGAGTAACCTTCGGCGACAGCTTCCGCCGCATCTCTGTCCTTCTGTGCGCCGTGTGTACGGCTGCAGCACAGAGGGACCTAGCGACGAGCTGTCGGTGTTTTTTTTTCTTTTGCGACTGGCAACATTTGTGCCTCGTGAGTACGAGGCTTAAGTCTACTTTAAAAAGGCTATTTTCAATAGTTATATTGAACTGGGAACTTTGATCTCAGGGATGCTTGCACAACATATTCACTAAGTATGCCACTTTCCATTTAGTTACTAGCTGGAAAATCTAAAAATGTTATGAAATATTTACAGGAAAATATGGAACAAGCCTGTAAAATGTAAGTGTTGAAAAAATATTTTAAGCTCCTCTGCAAACTGTAAAAAAAAAAAAGACCATACAAGGCTTTATCCTTTCCTCCCCAAGGAGTGTCCCTCCAATCATTGGCCCATATGCAATTAACCTTTTCTCCTGTTTTTATTTCTGGGAGATAATCTTCATTGTCTCTTTTTAAATTAACTTTTCAGCATTTTACAATTGAAAAAGTACCCAAATGTTGAAAAAATACGATCAAACTTATGTTGAGTATTTTCTTGCTCATGTGTTTGAAAAGCATTTTATGACGAGGTGTGAAAATATCTCAAGGTATGTGTGTGAACTCAGGAGAAAAATTTAATTGTATATGGGCTCTTGTGACTTTTTTCTTTCTCTGCTTTGGACCCCTTATCCCCCTAAATGCCACCTTCACATCCACACAAGTGAGACTTCAATGCCTTTCTTACAGCTTCTGGAGCATCAGAGAGAAAAAAGAAAAAATGCATTAGGCGCTGCAGTTAATTCTGATTTAATAGCGTTTTCGTTGTAATTGAAATCACCACTTGTGCAAAAAATCTTGCATATAAAGAGGTAGGTACAAAAGGTCATGTGCAAACGACTTGTGCATTCAAATAATTGCATGAGATGGATGTCCTACCATATCAGAAAGTGACTTCTGATAGCTTCTGGACTTAGTATCCCATAGTGGCAGCCTGAAGATCTTCCCCCAGGGAAGATCTTCGTCCAGTGATAGGATTGGTCCCATTCAGAGGAGGTGGGGTGTCAGATGAGAACACCTTCCAGATGTAAAAGTGTTTTTACTACACTGGGCAGCTTTGAACTCTGCCTGGAGTTCTACTTTCGTGTACACTATATTAAAAAGCAACTTCTCACTGCAAATGCAAAACTTTTTTTTTTTTATTTTTCCTTAGTGCAGAAGTAGACTATATTCTGCAGTGATAGTGTTTCTTATGAATGTTTTTTTTTTTTGCTTGTGGATTTTTTTTCCTTTATCAAAACCAGTTTTGCTTTGTCTTGTGCAATGTGTGAACAGTTTTAAAATTACGCAGGTTTTTAATTTTTTTTTTTTCCTCTTCCCTCCTCCATTTGCAGTTCTTCCTCCAGTTCTTGTTCCAAGGCACAGCGAGTACAACCCGCAGCACAGTCTTCTGGCCCAGTTCCGCACCATGGAGCCCAGTGAGCCACACATGCCACACAACGCCACTTTTCCAGATTCTTTCCAGCAGCCGAACAGCCACCCGTTTCCACACTCGCCGAACAGCAGCTACCCCAATTCTCCTGGAAGCAGCAGTACTTACCCCCACTCTCCAGCAAGCTCTGACCCAGGAAGTCCCTTCCAGATCCCAGGTATGCATTTGTTTTGGCTTGCAATTGATATAAAATCTGTTTTATGTAGCCCAGCCTTTAGATGCTAGTGTTGTATGTAACTTTTGTAAAGTGCATCAGAAAGGGTTATTTGGCCTAGATCATCATAAATGGCTTCTTGAAAGACTGAATCACTTTTCTATAGATCAGTGCATTTTACATTTCATTAAATGTGGTATATTTCACGTTGTAAATTGGCTGCAGTGGTTTTCCTCTTTCTGATAAATATGCTGTGGCTTGTAGAGGTAGTTTTTGCAAGCTTTGACATCGGTTAAGTCTGTTTGGCTTTAGTGCCCATTTAGATATCAGAGATAGTCTTTCAGATATAAACCTTTGATTTGACCGACGATGACTGATCAAGAGACATCAGCTATAATGCTGGGTATACACGGTAAGTTTTATGTGCCGGATCGAGCCGCTTGCTCGATCCTGGCACCTCCCCGCTCGTCCCCGCGGGCGCTCCTTATCTTCCGCTTGATTCCCCGCTATTGTCCACCCACTGGGATCGAGCGGAAAGTCGATCCGGCGGGTCATTGGACCTGTCGGAAATTATCAATCGAGCAATCAGCGGCTCGATTGATAAGGAACAAACTTACAGTGTATGCCCAGCATTATTGTTACCTGGTTATGGCCCACATTAGCATTCCATGTTATTATGGAAGTTATGGGGACACTTTGATATAACTGAACAACTTCTTCATGTAATTGTCAACTACCATTAATGTATACCTGAACTGAGAAAGATATGGGTGGCTGCCATAGTTCTTTAACAATGCAAATCGCCTTGCTGTCTTGCTGATCTTAGGCTGCCGATGTGCATGCTTTTTCTGGGTCTATGGCTAATGCTGGATCCACACGGTGCGTTCGCGCACTTCGATTTCCCGCTCGATTCCCGTCGATTCGTTTATTTCCAACATGTCTGATTTGGATTTCGATGGATCGTTAGGTCGATTTGGCATACTTTGCATGCGAATCGACCTAACGATCCATCGAAATCCAAAACGGACATGTTGGAAATAAACGAATCGACGGGAATCGAGCGGGAAATCGAAGTGCGCGAATGCACCGTGTGGATCCAGCATAAGAGTATTAGAGGTGAAAGATCAGCATAACAGCCAGGCACTATTGTATTTGGAAGTAGTTTTTTTTTTTTAGTTTTTTGCTTTCTCGTACACTATCAATGATTACAAGACCTTACTTGCAAAAAAATATACCCTCATGGCATACATATTTAAAAAGCCAAGTTCTTAAGGTAACAATGTTTTTCTTTTATATTCAGTCAGTTTTTAATTTTTTAAAAGTATTTTATTTTGGTACAGAATGTGAAAAATGTATTGCTTTTGGTTCAGTTTGTGACTAAAGAATACACAAGACATGGGCCTCAACTGCAAAACTCTCAACTCTATTTTGCTATTCATCACATTTAAAATGTTGCCACGCATGTCTCTTGTAGTTTTCATAAAACTTTTACAAGTTTGATCATAATTTTGAAAATGACTTTATGTTGTATTGTTTTTCCCTACCTATTTTTATCTGACTTGGGCCCAAGCCTTAAGACACACCCCTTTGTCATGGTTAAAATACCACATGTGCCTCATTTCGTAACAAACAGGTGGTGATATGATTTGTCGTACTGATAATTAATAGAACATTAGTAGCAAAGAAAATGGTCTCATTTTAATTTTTAGATGTCGTTATATAAAAAAAAACAAAAAAAAAAACCATTGCATAGTTCTGTCGTATTTGCCATTACAAGCCACCCTCTGTATTTGAAACTATAAAACAAGCAGAGCTAATGACAGTTTCAACTTCCCTGCAGTAAAAATATTATCTAAATCTGTCTGTTTCTTTGATGTAGAAGTACTCCAGAAAACACTGCAGCCGACCCAAGTTGGGTCGGAGAGGCTCTTTTGTATAGATAACTGAAGTTTCTTAGCGCGTCCGGTACTGGAAACCATATTAGACTATTATCTGTGCCACTGTTAGCTGTACTACACATACAAATCATTATTGCAGAAGTTTATTTTCACTTAAGATTCTGCATTGTGTTTTTACATATTTTGCTAAATAAACCGTGCAAAGTCATAGATCATTTAATCATGACCACCTTTCACGTGCCACTTGGGATTTCTTTTTTTTTTTTTTATTTAAAAAACAAAAGCCCCTTTGCAAATCGCAACTATACTCCATAGGGATAGTGAATGGTGTGCGTGATTTTAAAAGGGGGATAGTATATCTTCATTAAATTGGACATGGCAATTTCTTGAGAGAGTCAAGTATGATTAGTTTGAATTATAGGTATGTGCACCTATCCATCCACACTTCTGGAACTTGTTAGACTAAGATCTTAGGGCCATTTAAGACTTGAACTGATGCAGAACAAATGGTAAGCGCATCCGCGAGGTGAATGCGTGCCGTCCATTCCGGATCCACATGCAACAAATACACCCGTGCATTAGAAGACTGTCAAGCATTACAGCTGCAGTAAAAGGTTTGTAGTTCAGTGAATTATTGATCCCATTTCTTCTGACTCTGATTGCAACTGCCCACTTGCTTGATAAAGCCATTATTTATCCCAGTGCATGGCTAGTTTCATTCTTGACTGAGGTCACTGACACATTTGGAGTTTTTGCACATTCTTGGCTTGGTGAATTTTGTCCTTGCAGGGACCCTTCCTAAAGTGTAACTGTAGGGGAAAAAAGTTCCCATAAGAGGTAATCACCTCGGTATGGGGAAGCCTCTGGATCTTCCTGTGCTGAGATCCGATTGACTGCTAGCGTATGCACGAACTTGCTTTGGCGGAAAAAGCCAAACCCCATTGGGTCCACTCCATGCTACTGCACAAGCCTTCTATACAGTAGCATGAAACTGATTGGGTTTGACTTTCTCTGTAGCCAGAGTGATTCATTGCTGCTGCACAGGTGTAGTGCGGCTGTGCTTTCAGGGTCCCTGATCGCAAACTGCTTCTCCCTCCCGAGGCAAGTATGTTTTGTTTTTGTTTTTTTCCCCTCCCATAGCAACTCACAAGTTTACTTTAAGATTGAGAGAATTGTCATATGCAGCATAACAGGTTGTGCAGGTCATTTTAGGGGTGAATGTTATTTTAGGTAAATTCATCTCTACAGTAGACTGGTGGTTTAATGAATAAAATGTTTGGTTTTCAGCGGATACCCCTCCTCCAGCTTACATGCCTCCTGAAGACCAGATGACCCAGGACAACTCTCAGCCAATGGATACAAATATGATGGTGCCTCCCATCCCTCAAGAAATTAACAGGGCAGGTATGTGATTCTTCTTGGAATAGTTTGACTCCTTAAAGTCAAGATTGTTTTTCTGGTTTATTTTTATTGTGCAATAAACCTTTTTATTCAGTACATTTAAGAAACAGGTTTACTATTGTGGAAATGCTTAAAGAGAATCTGAGAAAGTAATGTAAAGAATTGATGCTTACCTGGGGCTCCCTCCATCTTGTGTACAGTTGCCTTCCTCGCCGTCCTCCCCAGCCATTCCATTTGTTTGCAAACTCGCCTGATATTAAGTCTCCGGACACGCTACTCGGAGTGCACTTCGAAGTGCATTTACAGTGCACCCTACTGGCGATACTGGAGCCCTAATACCGGGCACCTTTGCAGACAAACTGAGTGGCCAGGGAAGATGGCGAGGGAGGCAACTTTGTACATGGAGCTAGTGGGAGCCCCAGGTAAGTATTCTTTAAGTTACTTTGTCTCAGGGACTCTAACATTTTAGTTCCGGTCTCTAAAGGTGCCCATACATCTAGCGATTTTACAGTACAATCGACCATTCGATTTGATTTTTTTTCCCCATTAACACTCCAGGACAGGTATACATCGAGATCTGGCCCCTCCCAGGAAACAGGAAACATCCAAAAGCCTCTCAATAAATTAAAAGAATTGTCAGGTGTTCGGCAGTACGGATGTTTCCTGTTCCAGGGACAGATCTCTCCATACCAGTGCTGCAGGTCCTGTAGAGCCTGGGGGGCTAAGGGCTGTTGGCGCTGGGATGGCATTTGGGATCATTAGACTGTTATCCTATGTTGTCCACATACCTCTCTGCATGGCATGGTGTCTAGTGTTCCTGGGGGAGAGGGCTGCAGCGGGATTCTTCTACAATGGCAGTTGCCGCCAGCTGGAGGAACGATCGAGCGCTGCTAACAAAGTGGAGGCGGAAGTTGCATCAGCATTCCAGTATCCAAGATGGCGGTTTGGATACTCCCGGTTGGGCTATTTTGTCACTTCCGCCCGCCGGATTGAAGAGGCTGCGGCGTTCCTTGCACTGGTGCAGGACGCGTAATGGAGTCACAAGCGGCAGCAAGTTCAGGAGCTGGCCAGGCGGCTGCTCAGGAGCCAGAACTCAGGGGGCAGCAGCCAAAGGAGGATACTAGTAAGGTATCTGTAACATTTGAGGCATTATGATGATTTTATCGAATTTAGAAGGAATGGAGTGTGTGCCAGAATTCCCAATCTATGAAAAGTGGCTGATATCATGTCGATTTGACCAGCTTACTCGATCGAGCAGGATGCAAGGTATCGGTTGATCACACAGGAATCTGCTACTGTTCATATATCCTTCGATCATTTTTTGCATTCAGAGCATGGAAACACAACATTGGTCAGATTAGTGAAGGTAAATCGCATAGGAATCGCTTGTAATGTGTGGGTCACTAGTCGATCGACTTTCGATCAACCATACTGAAGTCGATTCCCTAATAAACTTGATTGCTTGGTTGATTCAGAATCGCTAGAGGTTTGGTTACTTTAAGACTTTTTGGAATATGCTGGCAAGAATAACCTTATCAACTGTTTGTTTACACAACACTACAAGTGGAAAGCTGAAAAAAGGGGTGATGCTCTAATGCTGAAAGTCAATGAATTCCAGACTCTGAACATGTGGATCCTTCAGTCCTGTGATCTGTAGCATGATTTAGGCTATGACCAGCCATCCTTCTCAGTCTCAGAAGAGGAATTTCTGAAATGTGTCCACTTGCCTTAAATAACCAGAGGAAATGATTCACATATTTCATGTGAAGTTTTGTCATTCTGAGTTTTTATGTGGAGATGAGAACTTTGCATTTTTTAAATAGGAAAATGGGGCTGTAAAATAAGATTGGTGTGCTCATGAAAGGCACTAATTCTGTGGTTTTATAGGATAGAAACTTTCCCCCCTCCTAGTGAAATGTTAAATTGATGGCTTGGCATCTGCTATCTTTATTTTAATGTTGTTTTTTAGCGTTGCCTGTTTTCATTTTCTGTTTTAGGAACTTGTAATGCGGTTCCCGTGGGAACAGCTTTCTCTTGGCCTGAAACTTGTTCTACTTCCCTTTCTTTACTTCACTGCTCAACACCCAGCGTTCCATTGCAGGTCATGTGTCTGGCCACCTGACCATGTGATTGCCTTTACAGAAGACTATCTTAGTTATGCACAGAGCTACTGCACTGAATTCACATTCCATTGGAGTGACTTGCTTACGGGACTAACTTGTGTGGTGGTCAAGAAGCATTGCCAATTATGATTAAAACCATGCAGTACTGCCAAGCTGGTATTACGTGCATGTTTTAGATCTTCTTCAAAAACATCAAATATTCCCCTCAATTCCTTTTGCAACACAGCATGTGTAATCACATTTAAAACATACCCATCAATAAATGCATGCTACCTATGAATTTTCCATAATCTGAGCATTGTTTTGGTAGCTGCATGAAAGGACCTGCATGTGTAAAGGTGGATGCGCAAAAAATATCGCATAGGATACAGGACTCAATTTGGAGCAATAGGCCGAGTGTTGTACAAACATGTTGCAAGGCTTTAGTCTCGATGTATTCTGTTTCTATGGGGGAGGGTGGACTGATGGCGTGGTAGAAGCTTCCAGCATGAAGGGTAATTGGGACAACAGTGGCAGAGACCATTCGGCACTTCCGATCTCTCGATGACTCATTGGGTAGACCATACACATGCTAGATTCTCGGGCAGTGATGGCTCCATCCACTCTTGCCTCAGCCAAGAACCCTCTAGCTTGTGTATGAGGCTTTAGGCTGGGTTCCGACTACATGGGTGCGCAATGGTGAGTTCACAGAATACTCTTAGCGTATACGCTGTGCCCCTTCGTGTGACCAACATGTTTCTACTACTCACGGTTGTGCATCTGTTCCGCTCTCGGCCAGTATATAGATAGGAGTCCTGGCAGAAGCAGGCTCCCATTTGGAAGGGGGGGGGGGGGTCCTCTCCTCTGCATGCATCTGGTTGTACAATAAATACAAGTTGGTACTTTAGCCTGTGCCCATCTTAGGGTTTCTTTTTTCATCCCACTGGATTTCAATGAGAACCCTGCCTAGCAACAAGGATTATCATTGGTCCATTATTCAGTGCTACCCTGACCTATTGGTTAGTGGGGAAAAAAAAATTTCTCACAAATTTAGGGGCATTAGGGACTGTTCCCACCAGGGCAACACTTCAGTGAAGCCACTAGTAGAGGTCCCATGTGGGCAACTACTGGGCAAGGGGATTATTGATTTATGTGCCAAAATATTCTGTGGCACTGTACAGAATAAGAAACATGGGGTACATAATACAATGGCATACACAAAATATACACATTGGTACATAGTAGTACAGAGTTGATAGACATAGTGATTACAGTTACAAATACTCAAGTGAGAGAGCCTTGTCCATCCAACTCTTCAGATTCCGGAGGACTTGGCCACCCTCTGAGCCTTAAAGTACCCCTGAACAGGGTTAAAAAAAGATATACTCATAATTCCTGTTTAACTTCATGTGTTGTGACATGCCTCACAGCACCTCACTCCCCCTTCAGCGCCCCATCCCCTATTCTGCTCAGTCAAAATATTCGACTTGAGCAGTACGTCGATTATGGGCTGGGAGGAAGTGTCCATTCTTCCTCCTCTGCCTGTACTTTTTTTTATTTGTTGTACTTATAAAGCGCCAACATATTGCGCAGCGCTCCGCCACCTGCACCCCCTGCTTGTAGTTCCTGATGTCAGTACCGCACACAGCACTGTGTGCGGGCTTCTGATAATTGAAGTCAGAACGATAGTGTATATTAGTACGCTATCATTCTGACTTCAATGATCACAAGCCCGCACACAATGCTGCTTCCCTGCGCGCTGTGTGCAGTACTGACATCGGGAACTATAAGCGGCGAGTGCAGGATGGGCAGAGAGGAGGAAGTACAGACACTTCCTCCTAGCCCAATCCAAAAGACTCTGTGCAGCGGGGGATAGAGGGGGAGGGGGATCGTGCTGTGACATGTCACAGCAGAATAAAATAACATCTAAAAGGTATATTGTTCAAAACCCCGTTCAGGTGTACTTTAAGCAAATGGAGACATGGATACTCTCGCTTTGAGGGATGAGAACCTGGAGGCTGTTGGTTTTAAAAGCTTAGAGGGTTTCTTATGAATATTTATTTGGTAGCGTATACAGTAATTTTCTAGTAATGGTTAGGATCCTTGCATTATGGATCTCCGTCTATTTTGCTTGTAGACCCAGAGTAAAAAGACATTTCTTCCTATTGGTAAAATAGGTGTTCTACAAATGAATAAGCACTCTGTTGCTTGTGAATACCCTACTTCTCTAAACAGACTCTTTTATATTGGCTTATTTCACTTTCTTGGCTTTTCTTATGGTCCTGTAATTGCTTACATTTTTAACAAATGCCCCAATGCTGAACAGTTAACCTAAATCCGATTCCAAGTGCTCAGCAGCCTATTCTGCTGGAGATTTGTTGGTCCTGAGAGATTTCATTTAACAAGCTGCATCCTGTCGGTAGAATTGGGTGATTTCCATTGTTGGCCTTTGCTGGGAACAGAGAGACACATCGCACCTGCTCTGCATGACTTATAGCAAACGTAAGGAAGTTGTGTGAGAAATCTGTAAGATACGCTGCCAGCTGGCAATTCTTCTGGGATGAATCATCCCTCTCTCACAAAGTTTGAGAAGGCTTCAGCCTTGTTACTGGTATCTGATGTGTGAAAGTGAAGTAACCCTTAATAACAAGGATAATTTTAATTATGTTGGTGATGTGGTGCTGTAAGATGCAGCAAAATGACACAGGGATGGTGTCTGCAGTTGTAGCACTTGTCTGTTTTTTTGCCTTACAGGTGCATAATCTATGTACTGCAGCTTGTGTGTAGCTGTCTTATATAGAATCTGTTTGCTTAACCCATTCACAGCCATCATACGATTGAACTAAAATAGTTTGGATAATTCCTGTTAACTTGGTGTTAATGCAAAATGCATAGTATAGCATATATAGTATTTACTGTTGGTTGTGGACGTTCTTAGCTTTACTACATACTCACAATTGTCTCACAATCATGTTTAGATGCATTGCTAGGCAACAGCCAAGCAACACGTTCTGTACCTAAGGAACCATGGAGCTGCCAGAGGATCCCTGTATGCACATACAGGTTTTCAGCTGAGTCAGCCCAGTTTTAACCCCAATTCCAAGACTTTTCTTTTCGGAAACCTCTTGCTTCTTCCAACATCAAATGCCGGTAGATTTTTAAGTAGGGGAAAAAAAAAAGTTTAGGGATACGTGGAGCGAACATCAGGACTGCATGAGCAGTATATTGATGCACATAGCTGTGGTTTGATTTTCAAGCTGACTTGGGCTTCTTATACACTACAAATCACAATTAAGATTTAGGATTCAATTTTGCGTTTTTTTTTTCACTCACTGGATGCTAGCAACAAAATAAGAAAAACGCAGCATGCAGGACGTAATCGCATCAAAAATCTGAACCACAGGTAAAATCGCATCGGAATTGCATGCAGTGTAAAAGAGGCCTCATAGTGCATGTGATTTGCAACTTCCTGATGTGTATGTTTATAAGAATATTTGGGAACGGAATTGAGATTGCATCACCTTGTCTGCTAGGGTCACCTCACAGGGTGGTGATTACTGCAAAGGTAAAAAGCCTTAATGCGTAATTTTTTCTTATTGTGGCAAAATACATTGTAATTGGACATATACAAAATGTTCAGGGGAAGAACAAAAATTCAAATGGAGGGGAGCATGAGATGCAAAATAGAGAAATGAGGGTGTCAAGACCCAAACCCCAGAGCCTCCTCGGGAGCACCAATCCAAAGTAACAAACAGGTCGTCACCACAAGTGTATTTAAAGCTCTTTATTCCATGTGATACATGGCAGCAGTGACTGACATTATTAAAGGGAGCCCTATCCCGAAACAGCAGTCTATCACTGCTGCCATTTATCACATGGAATAAAGAGCTTTAAATACTCTTGTGGTGCTGACCCATTTTGTTACTTTCAGGGAACAAAAATAAACCATCTGAAATGTTTTTCTACTGTGGGAAAATATGTCCAAAAGTAACACTGACAAATGCAAAATGTGATGGTTTATGTTATGGCATGGCAAAATTTCTGGAGGTATACATGCAAGTTCTGCTTCACAAACTCCAAGCTGGCAGGAAATCCAGAACATGTACATCTGATAATAATGTCCTCCATCTTAGTCACAGCCCATGTCACAACCTCTGTTCCACCTTTTTCTATAGTAATTCTGGCAACTTTGTTCTATCTAGTTCCAGTATCATGTTGGAGTGCCCCACCCACTGAAATTCCAACTGAAATCCCGTCAAGGCTGTTTAAAGCGGTATAGTCACCATAAAAATCAAATTTCAACAGCAACTGGTCTGAGTGTATTAAGTGATAAAGATGCTAAGCCTGCATTCAAAAGTTTTTAAAACTTTTTCTGCTGTTATGATTTGGAGTCATCACATACTTAAGGAACACTGGCCCTTTAGTAGTCGTGCCAAGAATTGCATGCTGGGGGTTCTTTTTATCTATAATCTATTCCTCCTCTTCACTTTATTTCCCTGCCAGCTTCTTATCTGAAACCTAATCCCCTACTCACTTGTGTTTACAAGCAAGGCTGAGGCGACTCAGCGATTGGAGGAGACAAGAAAAAAAGTAAAGGGCAGAAATGACATCACGAGTTAGCCTTAACTGACATGGCCCCCACCAGGAACAGAATTCTCGTAATTTACTATATAACATTAACTGAAATCAAAACGTGGACAGTTTAATACATGTTATGTAAGTAGATTAAGTATTTATCTACTTATGTTTTTTTCCCTGGCATAGTATGGCTGATCCTACTGCTTTAAACATGGGTTTCAGTTATAAGTTGGGATGGAAGTTCGCCACAGCATGGGTTCACCAGCAGTGAACTTCCATTCTCTCATGACCTCTGACCTGAAGTCACTGTGGTCAGTGGCAAACTCTTATTTTACATCTGAATTGAGGTCCTGCTGGGCATTATGAGTTGGAACTACCATCTGTAGTTCTAGCACTTTGCTCATGATAAATGTATTCCACCCTGCACTTTGCTCCTTTACACTGTTTATATTTACCTATGTCTACTACTTATCAAAATGATAGCTGTTTAGATTTGTTTTAATGTAGGCTTTAACTAAACTTTAAAACAAGCTGATCAGGTAATATCAGTTCATTTAATTAGGAGCAACATATTTTGAGTGCTTTCATTGGCAATGTGCTGTAATGTTTTATAGATGAGGTAAGAAAGTGAGGAAGAGAAGTAATTTAAACTTAGTAATGTTGCAAATTTTTTACATTGATGCTCCTATGATGATTTTTCTAATGCAAACTAGGAACAATACTAAAAAGGTTAGTCTACCAATACTGTATTAGGCTAAATGAAAAACCTCACCTTTCAGACCAATGTGAAGTCCACCTTGGTATCCATGTAAGAAGCCTAACTATGACCTAATGGCATTATACAGTGATGTGAAAAACTATTTGCCCCCTTCCTGATTTCTTATTCTTTTGCATGTTTGTCACACTTAAATGTTTCTGCTCATCAAAAACCGTTAACTATTAGTCAAAGATAACATAATTGAACACAAAATGCAGTTTTAAATGATGGTTTTTATTATTTAGTGAGAAAAAAATCTCAAAACCTACATGGCCCTGTGTGAAAAAGAAATTGCCCCCTTAAAATCTAAATTCTGCATCAATCTGCTTAAATATAAGTGTTATTAATTGGGGCTTCTTCCTGTGTTACCATTTGCCTACTTCATTTCATTAGTCACAATTTGCATATCTTTAGACTGGCCCTGCCCCTGTGTGGCTAGAGTCTAGTGTCTAGTATATTCAAAGCTGCAAGCAGTCTGCTTGTTAGCATCAATCTAGTCAGGGATATATTAGTAGATCATATAGTCAGCATGACCTTGGTCAGAAGGGTATTCATTTTAAGGGTACTTTAGACAAACCGAATTATACCAGAATTGAGCCAGAAGGGAACAGAAGTGAACTAGCACAGACCTCTGGGCTGTTGTTCATCTGCTGATTTTCTACACCCTGCATAGAAGTACCTTCAATACCATATTGAATATACACCAGCTAAATTTAAGCACTGCACACCGCTTACCAAGCTACTGATGGTTTCACCGTGCCTCACCAACCAATCTTCGCTAACTGCTCCACTGCTGAACTCCCTATCAGCTGATCCATCGCCGACCTCCAGACAAGCTACATCATTACCAACCAGACACCCCATCTACCAATCACACAGAGCTGGATTTTTTTTTTTTTTTTGCCATCATTGATGTTCTGCCAACTTCACTGCTGATCTCCTGTGGACTACTCCTTACCAGATTGATTACTGATGCAACTTTGCTGAACCCCTTCAGCCACATCATTGGTGACATTTATCTCATCTTGGTCTAACTGCTGTCCCCCTGTCTATGCTTCCACTCTCCACACCCCATCCTACCTTATCCCATCGGTACAAAATGTTCCCTCCTATTCACTCCCTTACCCCTCCACCATTTCCAAGCTATCTCCCTCCCCATCTCGCTCTCCCCCATCACCACATGCTCTACCTCCACCTCCTTCTACACCTTGTCCCCCTTCTGTTTCCCCGCACCCTCTCCCCTTTTGTCCTTAGACTCCCTTTTGGCCCTCAACCCCCATGCACCTCCCTTCCCTCCCCCCCAAACTCTACCCACACACCCCCTCGACATAACCTTATTTCTATCCATCCTACCCCTAGGCATTCGCTCCGTGTTTCCTGTGGCCTCTGGAATGCCAGGTCCACCCGCAATAAGCTGCTCTCTGGAACTCGCTCCCTCCAGCCACCGGACTCGCCCCCACCTTTAATACCTTCACACAAGCTCTCAAGACTCACCCTTTCATGCTTGCATACCCCCCTACACCAGCACCATAATATGTTCTGTAATGGCCCATACTCACGGGCGAGAAATGTGGCCTGTCGCCAGCACACGTGAGCGTGTGGGCGACAGGCCGGCGACAGCTTCTCGCCAGGTCCCTCCGCGTACACACGCGGAAGAGGGACCAGCGGCAAGGCGGAAGCTGTCGCTGACGTTCCTCCTCCCCCCGCCGGAAGCTCCATGTACCTACATGGAGGTTGCTGTCGCTAGTCCGCGTACTCACGCGGACTAGCGACAGTTGCGGCGGGGGGGGGGCAGCGGCGACTGTCGCCATGCGATTGAAAGTTTCAATCGCATGGCGACATGAGCGGCGGGCGACAGTTCGGGGTGCGCGCGTGTCCGACGGCCCATACTCACGGGCGACCTGTCGCCGCAACACGCGCGCGCCGCGTGTTGAGGCGTCAAAAGTCCCTCGTGAGTATGGGCCATTAGACACCCTCTCAACAGATACAACTATTGTCTCCACCCCCACCCTTTAGATTGTAAGCCTCTGGCAGGGCCATCTCCCTTAGTGTTTCCAGCTTGATTATGCAATCTTACTGACAATCACCCCTCTTGTGTACTAGAACAGTCTCCATTTTGACCTATGACACTGTATTATCAAATCATTTGCATGATCTTGTTTTGTTGTGAGTTTCCTGTATGTCCTACCTTGTATGTTAACCCTTTTATCTATTGTGCAGCGCTGCGTAATATGTTGGCGCTATATAAATACAATAAATAATAATAATAATAATAATAATAACCTAATAACTGGTTGGGCCACCCTTAGCAGCAATAACTGCAATCGAGCGTTTGCAATAACTTGCAACGAGTCTTTTACAGCGCTCTGGAGGAATTTTGGTCCACTCATCTTTGCAGAATTGTTCTAATTCAGCTTTATTTGAGTGTTTTCTAGCATGAACCGCCTTTTTAAGGTCATGCCACAACATCTCAATAGGATTCAGGTCAGAACTTTGACTAGGCCACTCCAAAGCCTTCATTTTGTTTTTCTTCAGCCATTCAGAGGTGGATTTGCTGGTGTGTTTTGGGTCATTGTCCTGCTGCAGCACCCAAGATCGCTTCAGTTGACGAACAGATGGCCGGACATTCTCCTTCAGGATTTTTTGGTAGACAGTAGAATTCATGGTTCCATCTATCACAGCAAGCCTTCCAGGTCCTGAAGCAGCAAAACAACCCCAGACCATCACACTACCACCACCATATTTTACTGTTGTTATGATGTTCTTTTGCTGAAATGCTGTTACTTCTATGCCAGATGTAACGGGACACGCACCTTCCAAAAAGTTCAACTTTTGTCTCGTCGGTCCACAAGGCATTTTCCCAAAAGCCTTGGCAATCATTGAGATGTGTTTTTTAGCAAAATTGAGACGAGCCTTAATGTTCTTTTTGCTTAAAAGTGGTTTGCGCCTTGGATATCTGCCATGCAGGCCGTATTTGCCCAGTCTCTTTCTTATGGTGGAGTCGTGAACACTGACCTTAATTGAGGCAAGTGAGGCCTGCAGTTCTTTAGATGTTGTCCTGGGGTCTTTTGTGGCCTCTCGGATGAGTTTTCTCTGCACTCTTGGGGTAATTTTGGTCGGCCGGCCACTCCTGGGAAGGTTCATCACTGTTCCATGTTTTTGCCATTTGTGGATAATGGCTCTCACTGTGGTTCGCTGGAGTCCCAAAGCTTTAGAAATGGCTTTATAACCTTTACCAGACTGATAGATCTCAATTACTTTTGTTCTCATTTGTTCTTGAATTTCTTTGGATCTTGGCATGATGTCTAGCATTTGAGGTGCTTT
Source organism: Hyperolius riggenbachi (assembly GCF_040937935.1). Lineage (NCBI taxonomy): Eukaryota > Metazoa > Chordata > Amphibia > Anura > Hyperoliidae > Hyperolius > Hyperolius riggenbachi. The sequence continues at coordinate 191,156,944 of NC_090646.1, read as the reverse complement.
TGGTCTACTTCTCTGTGTCAGATAGCTCCTATTTAAGTGATTTCTTGATTGAAACAGGTGTGGCAGTAATCAGGCCTGCGGGGTGACTACAGAAATTTAACTCAGGTGTGATAAACCAGTTATTTTTTAACAAGGGGGGCAATCACTTTTTCACAAAGGGCCATGTAGATTTGGAGTTTTTTTTTCTCACTAAATAATAAAAACCATCATTTAAAACTGCATTTTGTGTTCAATTATGTTATATTTGACTAATAGTTAATGGTTTTTGACGAGCAGAAACATTTAAGTGTGACAAACATGCAAAAGAATAAGAAATCAGGAAGGGGCAAATAGTTTTTCACATCACTGTAACTGTTGAGGCTTGAATGCCTGAACTGAGGGATATGGAGGCTGCCATATTTTTAATTTTAAACAATAACTGTTGCCTGGCAGTCCTGCTGATCTCTATGGCCGCAGTAGTGTCTGAATCACACACCTGAAACCAGCATGCAGCTAATCCAGCGAGACTTCCAGGAACACCTGATCTGCATGCTTGTTCAGGGTCCATTGCTGAAAGTATTAAGGGGGCCATACATCTAGTGATTTTGCGGCTGATCGACCATCGGATTCAATATTTAAGATCAAATCAATTGTAAAACTGCTGCAGCAGGCATGTGTAATGTTTTTACTGATTTTCGGGCCAAAATTGGTCTAATGTATAGAATATAGGATAACGGAGGCGCCAACAGGATAAACACTAAGGGCTGGAACCCACAGGAGCGCTTTTGGCAGCGTTTTGGCAGCACTGCGATACGCTAGCAGTTTGCCAAAACGCTGGGCTAATGTTAATGGATGGGGCAACTTCCACAGGAGCGTTTGCGTTTCTCAGAAACGCAAACGCAGGACCTGCAGCATTTTGGGAGCGTTAGCGCTTCAATGTAAAGTTTTGAACCGCTAGCGGAAACGCTCAGCAAAACCTAAACTGAGCGGTTTTGCTAGCGTTTTGCGGTTCAGCACACTGTAACAAAATGAAAAATAATTCACAGGACCAATCAGGATAAAAACGCAAAACGCTACGCACCCGCTGGGCAAAAAAATACAATGTTGCAAAACATGACCAAAAACGCACATGAATCCGCTTGCAAACCGCTCAGACAAAACGCTAGCGGTTGCGTTTGGCGTTTGCTGATTTCAGTGGGTTCCAGGCCTTAAATAACTTAAAAACCCATCTTGGTAATAGAGGAGTTAGTGGTGGACTTCTTCAGAGGCGCTCAGCATTGATACTGGCAGATGCTGTTTACTCCTATCTGTTATTGCCTGATGAAGCTGGTTTGTACCCCACGAAACACGTTGCACTTTATTTGGCGTATCCAATAAAATTGTTTTGACTAAATATCCACAGTCGTATGTTCTGCTTGGAGTGGGTAAGTCCACCACTACCTCCTCTATTACCAAGATGGGTTTTTAAGTTCTTTTAGTGTTTTTTATCCTGTTGGCGCCTCTGTTATCCTATTACCTACATCAAGTCCACCCTTGGTGGAGGGTTGTACCCTTCCTTCTACAGAGAGCGTCTTATTAATCATGAGTGGGGTTAGGACAATCTCCCCACCTGCTTTGACAGTGGTTGCCTAATTGGTAACCCTGGATTGTGAGTATTAAATTAATATTTCTCTTCCAATTATACATTACCAGTACATACTACACCATATTGGGCTCTTGGTGTTAGCTCTCTTTCTCGTATCTATCAAGCAAGCTGGAGAATCTCAGGCCAACTTTGTCGATTGGGTGTGCAGCAGTAACATGGGATATCGGGATGAATGTGAAAGAACCCCTGGCCGCTGTGCCCTCAAACAATACTGTGCCTGTAAATTAAAATCTCTCACATGTCTGGCTGCCGTGATTCCAGCCGCTTCTTCTCTCTAACTCCTGCTCCCACATTACTGAAGTGACACATGCCATGTGCTAGGTGTGGCAGCCATGTGGGAGAGCACTTGAAGAGGGAGCATCTGGACATTTGAGATTGTGTGGGGGGGCATGCACATTAATATTTGGGTGAACTCGTTAGATCTATGGGCACCTTTAGAGGTAGAGGACTGGCAGGACAGCCAGGCACTGTGCATTATTTAAAAGGAAATAAAATTTGTCGGCCTCCATATCCCTCTCAGTTCAGGTGTCCTTTATTCATGCTGGGCAGCCATATTGGTTATTCATTTTTGTTCCTTGGGTTAACCTAAGGTGAGAAGTATACATAGACGGCCAAAAAAAAATCCCTTGTGATCTGCATATTGCGCGTGACCGGAAAAACATGGCTAGCGTAAAAAGGCACTTTCTTTGGGACTCCTTTTTCACTTCAGTGCCCTAGAACTAAATTACCGCAATTTAAAGAGCAACTGTTAGGCATAAAATACACAATACCATCTCTATTGCAGGCTGATCTATTAGTGGAAAGGATGCTAACCAGGCAATTCAAAAGATTAATATCATTCATTTTTTTTTTCCAGGCACATTTTCTCTCCCCATGCCCCCAGGCTCTAAGAGCGTACGCACGGCCACAGAAGAGAAGTGACCGGCATGCTGAATCAGCCTGATTGGCTAAAGCCTCTGTCACTCACTTCTCTCCTCTATTATTGGCCGCCTTGGTCTACCTTCTCTGTTGGTCCAGCCGCTGTTAGAGCGCAGGGAGGGGGCCAGAGGCCCTCTCCTGTCGCTGTCCTCTGCCCTCCTCCTCCAGTGGCATGTGCGTGACCCCCCCCCCCCCCCCGCCCTTCTGCCGCAGCTGCTTTCTCTCTTATCCGCACTGATCAATGGGGAAGGATAAAGGTGGCGCACACACTCACAGAATAATGGTTCCACGCGCTAAAGTATCCTTCTATACTCTCTGCACTACCGCCGGCGGTAGGGCAAAGAATAGATGGGAACGGCAGCGCTTGGATCCATTAGTAGGTGAGTCTGTGGCTGCTGAATTTATTCCTCCCCGCTGTGCACAGTATCGGGGGAGGGGAGGATATAGTCAGAGGAGGACACAAGATGGCCCCTGCCATCCACAGCACTGCTCATATTTTACTGCAGGAGATTGACAGGAAGCAAAATGTGGACACTATAATACAACTCTTATGTAAGTGGTGCAAGTATTTATCCACTTACATATGTATTTTTTTTTGGGGGGGGGGGGGGGGGGGGTCATTTTATACCTAATAGTTGTTCTTTAAAATGATTGCTTCTACCAGAGGTTTATCAGTTTTTATGTTCTTACAGACAACCTTTTTGATTAGAAATACAGCTATAATCCTGTGTCGTGGTCTTTTACAGATGTTCAAGCCGTGGCTTATGAAGAGCCAAAACACTGGTGTTCTATTGTCTATTATGAGCTGAACAATCGAGTAGGCGAGGCATTCCATGCCTCCTCCACAAGTGTGCTGGTGGATGGCTTCACCGATCCTTCTAACAACAGAAACAGATTTTGCCTTGGGCTCTTGTCCAATGTCAACCGCAACTCTACTATTGAGAACACAAGGCGGCATATCGGGAAAGGTAAATCTACCAAAGATGTTGTTGCAACTGTTATCACTCATAAACTTGTGTGGTAATCTTTCAGCGCATGGGGCTACTGAGTAAAACTATTTTTTCCTTTCACAAACCGGCTGTTTTTACTGTTCTATTTAGTTTTTGTACCAGTCTGCATAAAAAACCCAGAAGTCAGATAGCTTATGTATTATCATGTGAGGGGTGGGTTTGTTTGTGGGACGTGTTGACAACCTTGAACTTATAGCCATTTCACGTAACAAGCCTGCATAGTCGGTTACAGATGCAGGAAGGCCTCTGATTGTAACCTCTGATGCCGGCGTATCCCAGGAAACAGCTGTAAGGTAGGGGAGCATATCCCATCTGGCAGAGTCTTGTGTACTCGATGCCAATAAATACCTTGGTCTTATCCTTTACCTGTTACTTGATTTTATTTGATGCAATCTGAGATTTTCTGGCAGATTTACCATCCGATCTATTATTTCCAACATGCCCGATTTGATTTCCGATTGGTTTTTCGTTCTTCTATGGAAAACAGATCGGAAATCTGATCGGACATCCTGGAAATAATCGATCTGGCAGTAAATCTGCCAGAAAATATCATTTTGTGTGCCTAGTATAAGGTTACGGCAAACGCATACTTGGGAGTTATGTCCAGGGCTGTGGAGTTGGTACAAAAATCTTCCGACTCCTCAGTTTATTAAACCACGACTCCAACTCCGGGTACCCAAAATGGCTCAGACTCCGACTTCTTAGTCTAATACTTAACAGGGCTTTGGATTTTGTACAAAAATCGCCCGACTCCCGACTCCGACTCCTCAGTTTATGAAATCCACAACTCAGACTCCAACTCCGGGTGCCCAAAATTGCCCCGACTCTCCGACTCCACAGCCCTGGTTATGTCCTGCCTTATGTGAAAGAAACTCTTCACTCTCCCAAGGCAATATAATCTATTTCCTGGAGCATAGTACCATAGAATGCTTTTGTACTTATACTTTTGGGTGTTAGTTTATAGAAAACAGTTTGTTCCCACATGGAATAAAAAGATAAATTGCAGATTATGGTAAGGTTTGCTGCCAGAAATTCAGGTTTACATCTTGTGCCATTGTCATGGCTTTGGCTAGTATGAGTAAATTTCGAATGGGTGGCTGAAAGCATTACAAGCAGTATTTGTGTGTCAAGATTTTATGACCATTGGCTTCTGATTTTAATTTTACTTGTCATTTGAAAAAAATGTTGCTATTGGCCTACAACATATGCAGAGCGATTTTCTCCCTTAGAAGCGCATGCCTATGTCACATGCTGGTAATTAGTTGCATGGTAGAATGAGCTACAAAAAAGTGTCCATAAATGCCAGACCCTGGATTTCATCACCTCTAGAGTTGGGGCTGTCTTGATTGGATGTGGCTGTGCTTTCCAAGGGGCAGCATGACAGAAGGCTCTGGCTCAGTTTTGAGGTGGGCTTTGCAGGAGACTGTTATTTGAACCTGTTAGAGGCTGTGGTAGTGTGTTGCAGTTGCAACAAACCCTTCTGGCATCCAGAGCCTAAATTGCATAGGGTTTTGAATGTTAGGGCAAAGAGGTGTGGTTGGTAACATCTTAGTGGCAGACAGTATGTACTGATTGCAGGCAGTGAGTGTCCTTAATTGTATGAGCTGAATGAAGGATTTCATTACCTAGATTACGCCCACAATTGATTGCAATCAATTTTATGCATATTGGAGAATCAATCCCCTTTTCTTCTGATCACAATATTGACTGTGGAACTCAAAGTTTTGCATAAGATTTGGGATTCGCTTCATCCTTTTTTAGTTAATTTTCCGAGATCTGGAGAATTTTTTGAATGTGGATGGTATGAATGAGTGTGTATAATGCATAATTAGTAAGGGTGATTATATGAATTTTATACTGTTTTATTGTCATTTTATGGAAGAAAGTATATTTAGAATAAAAGAAAATAGCATATATTAGCGCATTTTCCTTGATTCATAATTTTCTGTTATTTGAACCTGTTAGAGGCTGTGGTAGTGTGTTGCAGTTGCAACAAACCCTTCTGGCATCCAGAGCCTAAATTGCATAGGGTTTTGAATGTTAGGGCAAAGAGGTGTGGTTGGTAACAGCTTAGTGGCAGACAGTATGTACTGATTGCAGGCAGTGAGTGTCCTTAATTGTATGGCCTGAATGAAGGGGATTTCATTACTCTAGCTATGATGTGGTTATCTTCTAACTAGGGTTGAATACAGCAGGTGTATTCAAACTTTTTAGACAGTCATATAGGTGTTTCTGAGATTGCCAGAGGGCCAAAAGAGCAAAATTAAACTAACTTTTTAGCAATTACCCCTTTGTCAGAAGTTCAGATCTTTGAGACATTGCTGCTGGCATTGTGCTAATCTGTTGCTACTGCTAGCTAGTACAGTGGCCACTGATAACCAATTGCTGCTGAAGGCACAATGGTGGATGTTACAGTTGTTGACATAGTGAAAGCAGCTAACCAGTGGCTGTCACTGCTGGAACAGTTGATGTTACAATTTCTGGCACAGTGGAGGCTGCTAATCCGTGGCTTTTAGTGTTGTTGTCACAGCGGCGGATGCTGCTGTAACAGTGGCGGCTGCTGCTAGCACATTGGTGACTGCCTCCTCCTTCCTCCACCATGTCTGAAGTTCTGCTACACACACACACACACACACACACACACACACACACACACACACACACACACACACACACACACACACACACACACACACACACACACACACACACACACACACACACACACACACACACACACACACACACACACACACACACACACACACACACACACACACACACACACACACACACACACACACACACACACACTCTTCCTCCACCTCACCATGCTACGGGAACACAGGCCTCAACAGTTGTAATGGTAAAAAGTAAGACTATTGATACTACTGCAAAATGGAGCATCGGAGAGACTTTTTTATTCATACAATGCAGTTGTCACCATATGCAGCAGACATACTGGCAAATATGGATGGTTGGTGCAGAGATAAAGCCTGTCTTATTATGCCAGTAGGTATATGCTGCATATGTTATAGACACCTGCATTGTATGAATAAAAGGACTGCTGTTGCTTCATTTTGCTGTAGTGCCAAGATTCTGTTAGAGAACCCAAGGTGGGGTTCTCGCAACGAAATCCCCATACAGAGGCTGGGTCTGCCTATAGAGCTCAGCCTCTGTTGCTCCTCAGATTCCCCCTAAGCCCACATGCGCTCTGCGAGACCCCATAAATCACAGCCGCGCTGTCGACACGCAGCGTGTCGCAGCGGGCTGTGTTTACCTCTCTAATGCCAGTCTTGCCGCCTCCTGCATCGTTACGGTCCCCTCCCACGTCCCTTCCCTCCCCTGCTGATTGGAGGGAAGGGACGTTGGCGGGGACCGGAGCGATGCAGGGGGCGAGGGGAGCGGCAGATTGACATTACAAAGGTAAACACAGCCGCACAGCGCGGCTGTGATTTATGGAGTCTCGCTGAGCGCAGGGGGGGGGGGGGGGGGGGGCTTAGGGGGAATCTGAGTAGCAACAGAGGCTGGGCTCTGTAGGCAGACCCAGCCTCTGTATGGGGATTTCGTTGCGAGAACCCCGCCTCGGGTTCTCTTTTATTTTAGCCATATTCAAACCACCCTTTCCTGTATCAGAGCACACTGCAAGGAGTATGTAGTCACTCACATCCACCAACGCTTTCTTTTATTGGTTATAATGATGCTTCTGGCGAGCCACATCACTTGGTCTCCAAGAAGTTGTTGCTCTCCTGCTCTGCCTCTCCTGTAGTGTTCGCTATATAGTGGCACCCAAAGCGCTTTTTAGTTTTTAATTTCTTGTGCTGCACAAACCACTGAAAAGTAATAGTGCCTTAATGACTCCCATGTACAATTAACAAGCTGACACATCATTGTATTCCAGTGGTTATGGAGGTGTGGTTACTTACAGGGACAGCAAAAGATGATTTTCATATTCAGCAGTAATGCATCGTGGGAGACATCATATGCTCACTCCTACATGAATTATTACAAATACCTTCTGTTTTAAGAAGGCAAACTTTTATTTTACCAGAATTGGAGACCGTGTTTTAACCCTTTTCTCTCTGAATGCTTTTTTTAAAGTCAGTAGTTTCTGCTCAGAAAGAGGCTTATCGCTCCCAAAATGCTACACACAGGACTTTTTGCTGTCACAACGCGATTGCAGCACTGCAGTGTGAATGCGGCATATGAAGATATTGCACCAGCGATTTGCCAGTCATTTGGCATATAGTTCCCCAATCTATGGGTACACCAGCGTCGTTCCAGGATGAGAATTGCCGTTCGATCGCTCACCAAACACGCAGTGCTTTTACAATCCCAACACAATCTAAACTGCAGTGTAAATGCTCCCATAGGGAGACTCTGCACTATTGATTTGCTGATCGCTGGTGATTGGCAATCTTAGCGCAATCGTCCCCCAATGTGAATCCGCCTCTTACAGGTAAAGAGGGTTTTTTTTTTTCTTATTACTACACATTCTGTGATCACTTCTGTGATCACTTTCCATTCGAGCACCGCCACGTTGAGCAAGCACAACCTCCCCACTTGAGCGTCCTCTTTCTTGCTGCTCTTTTGCACGCTATCCTTTCAATTTCCATGTTCACAGCCAGTCACAGACTCGCTGTCTATTGGCGATCACACACTTCCGGTTTTAAGCCAATCAATTACTTTGTGTGAGTGGGGTCTCAAGTCATTTGGGAACAGTATTTTGCCCAAATGGTCCTCTTGGGACATACGAGCCAGCAAACTGCCATAATAGGTCTGTTCCACACCATGTGAATAGCTATAGGAACTCAAAAATTTTGAGGTCCCGAGCTGTGGGACAGTTGAGGAAAGGGTTAATGATCCTGACAAGTGGGCTTAGGCATTGCAGTTCAGACCATGAGATGTTATAGGACCACTGTCACGAAAATCTTACATCTTAGTAAGTTTCTTCCAGCGTAAAATGAGCCATAAATTACTTCTACGTTGCTGTCACTTACAGTGAGTAGTAGAAATCTGACAGAACCGACAAGTTTTGTACTAGCCCGTCTCTTTATGGGGGATTCTCAGGGTTTTCTCTATTTTCAAAAGCACTTGATTGAATGGCAGTTGCTCCGTCCAACTACCAAAAAAATAGGCAGCAAGCATGGAGACTGGCCCGCATCTTTTTATACATCTTTTTCAAGGAGTGTCTTTATAGAGAATAAAGGCCATGCTGAGAATCCCCTATAGAGATGGACTAGCCCAAATCATGTCAGTAATGTCGATTACCTACTGTAAGTGACAGCAACATAGGAGAAAAGTAATTTGTGGCTCATTTTGCTTTGGAAGAATCATGCTACTTTGTATGTGTTTACATGAAATTTTAAATTTTAATATTTTCAAGACAGTGGTCCTTTAAAGGGAATGTCCAAGCAAAATAAAAAAATGAGTTTCACTTACCTGGGGCTTCTACCAGCGCCATGCAGCCAGCCTGTGCCCTCATAGTCACTCACTGCTGCTCCAGTCCCCCGCTGGCAGCTTGCCGACCTCGGAGGTCGGCGGGACGCATTGCGTACATTTTTACGCATTCCCGCTAGTGCAGGAACATCAACACATACATTTTTTACGCATTACTGGTTCAATGCGTAAAAATTTACGCGTTGAACCAGTAACGCGTAAAAATGTATGTGTTGATGTTCCTGCACTAGCGGGAATGCGTAAAAATGTACGCAATGCGTCCCGCCGACCTCCGAGGTCGGCAAGCTGCCAGCGGGGGACTGGAGCAGCAGTGAGTGACTATGAGGGCACAGGCTGGCTGCATGGCGCTGGTAGAAGCCCCAGGTAAGTGAAACTCATTTTTTTATTTTGCTTGAACCTTCCCTTTAAGCTGTTTTGCAATTGTAGCTGGTTGTGTGCTAGATGGAACAGAGGCATATACACGCAAAGGGTTTCAACAGGAATCTGATGTTTCATATTGCATCGCTGTCTAAAGGTTGTCCATTGTTGACATGTTCTTCCTCTTTTAGGTGTCCACTTGTACTATGTTGGGGGTGAAGTTTATGCAGAATGCTTGAGCGATAGCAGCATCTTTGTTCAGAGTCGAAACTGTAATTACCATCATGGCTTTCACCCTACAACCGTATGTAAAATCCCCAGTGGATGCAGTTTGAAGATCTTCAACAACCAGGAGTTTGCTCAGCTTTTGGCTCAGTCCGTAAACCATGGATTTGAGACAGTCTATGAATTAACAAAGATGTGCACTATCCGGATGAGCTTTGTTAAGGTAATTTTGCATCATGAAAGTTTTGTGCATCAAGTCATGTTTTTAAACCTCTTTCCATGCATAATATGTATAAGCTTACTTGTGCCCTTTGTCCTTGAATAGATTATTCCCCACCAGTGGTCTGGCCACCACTCTTACCTCTCTAGTGCAGAGTGAACTTGCTTAAAAGGGGAGGACAGTACAGAGACCTTTCCCCTTATTCCAGCCTTGGGGTTCCCTCCATTAAGAAGCCACTGTCCCTATGTCTTCTGTAGTGATGGTAATGAAAGCCCAGAACAAAGTTAAAGGGAGGGGGGAGTGGAGTCTAGTAACTTGTGTCCTTGGTTACAGTTGCTGTGGATGTTCGATGTTACGTGGTGGCGATAAAGTTCCCCATCAGGTCCTCTAGGTGGGCATGTGGTCTGCTTTATGGGAAGAGTTTTTTGTCACATGATGTTTAACCACTTGGCCACTGAGTTTTTACACCTTTAGGACCAGAGCAATTTTCACCTGTCAGCCCTCCTTCCATTCTTTTGCCGATAACTTAATCACTACTAATCACAACTATATGATCTATATCTTGTTGCCACCAATTAGGCTTTCTTTGGGAGGTACATTATGCGAAGAATTATTTTATTCTAAACGCATTTTAATTGGAACTAAAAAAATTCATTTTCTGTTTTTGGCCATTATAGTGTTAAAATAAAACATTCTACTGTGGATAAAAGCCACACATATTATTTGTCCCGGTTATTGCAACGTTGAAAAAAGTGCAATTTTTCAGTTTTGCATCAATCACTAATTACAAGCCCGTAAATTAAAAAATTAACAGTAATATACCCTCTTGACATAAATATTACAAAAGTTCAGTCCCTAAGATAACTATGTATTTTTTATGTACATTTTTTTCCCCCTTATACACACACGAAAAGTTTGGGTACTGTGGGAAGGGAAATGGGTAATTATAAAAGTCATTGTTGGTATTTTTAGTAAATATGTGGATTTTGGTGTAATTTACTATTTGGCCACAAGATGTCGTCAGTCATTTCCGTTTCACCTACATAAGTACATGAATCGGAAGTAATGCCTAGCACTGTAACAGGAAGATGCAATGAATACAGGCATCTCAGACGCCGGCGTTCATTGAATCTGGGACTTAGATAAATGAATGGGAACTGCGTTCCCATTCATTCATCTCTCCACTAACGGGCAATGACGGGAGCGTCCACCCGCAGCTGAGGACTTATATTCACGGCCCTGGTACTTCAAGTGAAGTTTTGCTGGGCCGTGAATATACTGCACAAGATGCAGTAAGTAGTTAAAGGGGGTGAGAGAGCTTGTAGCTTGATGAAGAAGGTTGTACTTAAAAACCGCGGGCTGTCACCGATACCAAGCCCACCGCTCGCATGTAATTTCAATTGCATGTTTTCGCATTTAAAGAGCCATCATCTTACGCACTGCTGCTGATGGTTCTTTTTTTTTATTTTTTCTCAGTGCATAGTATACTCTCCTTCACATTTATTGGTAAAATGCACAAGATTATTTTTAAATTCCTGTAGATGTGAATTGCATTTTGTGTATATGCTCCCATAAACTTTTGTTTACCTTGATTTTCAGGGGTGGGGTGCAGAGTATCACCGCCAGGATGTTACTAGCACTCCCTGCTGGATTGAGATTCACCTGCATGGCCCTCTTCAGTGGCTGGATAAAGTACTTACTCAGATGGGTTCTCCCCATAACCCAATCTCTTCTGTCTCCTAATGGGAATTGGACATTTCTGGATGCTATGGAGCTGTGCATGTACTTGAAGGACGTATGCATCAGACACACGTACTGGCAAAGGAGGGGACATGTTTCATTTTTCTTTTTATATAAATATACAGTTTGGGAGCCTCTAATACTTGATGTTTATAACCAACTCAACATGAAAGGGGAAGAGGGTCCCTTCTACAAGATGTGGCTAAATCATCACAGCAGCTAATGCTATTTTTCTTTTTTTTTATATATGGTTAACAGTCTAGCATTGTAATTTAAACCATGCTGTGTAAAGTATTAATTAAAGCAGATTTCTTCCTGGCTGTATAATAGATGACATTTAGTACAAACTTTGCTGTTCTAGTTTGGTGACATTCTCGGCACTTGATACTTCCACACTGAATAATAACTATTGGATTGAGGCTGTATTAAAAAGAGAAAATAGTAGTAGCTTTACATAAAAGACTAATTTGTCACCTAAATGTGTGCTGGACGTATTGCCATCAGGATGTTAGGAGGTGCTCCTTGCCATTTGTACAGTGTTTTTATATATAATTCCCGACACCCCCCCCCCCAACCTCAACCTCTTTTACTAAGCCTAAAGAATAGATAGGATGGACTAAGTGAGTTCTAATGGTTTCTTGAGGTTCAGTAGGTTCAAAATGTGAGCTCAGCTTTGAAGGCCTTTTATGGCTATGTACGGTATGTTATTCAACTCTGTTGGTTTGTTATAGAGCTTTATGCAATCATTTGAGTACCACAGCAGTAAATGACTGAATGAAGTGTAAGTATATTTCTTTGGGCGATAGGCTGCCTTGGCACCAGTCATCTTGTTCATAATGGCTAATATGCGTCACTGTCTTCTTGAGGGGTTTGCAGTCTTAAGACCCTCGTCCTACAATCGAAACACTACTGCGGTGTCCTCTTAAATCTCTGCTTTAACTGCTACTATAGGGAAAAAAACAATGGCTACAAAAATACTAAGTATTGCACCTCCTTTATAACCGCCTGAAAAAAAAAACTTCTGCTAAGCTTACAGATTGGATAAAATGGAGATTTAAACTAGAATCCAAGGTTTACTCACTTGCAGACTTATTTTTTCCCTTTTTTATGATGTTACTTTTTGTACTATTTTTTTGTTTTTCTTTTATATTCACAGTTAAGCTGTAGTACTTCTTGAAAGTACTTTTATTCCAAATCTAGTGGATGGTGTTTACTAGAAGTTTAAATAAACTGTTATTATTGCTTACCTGTATGAAACTTGTGGCTTTCTTTGATCCTGGACACTTGAGCACACCTGACTGGGTACAGACGGTTTTCGGAGAAACTGTTAAACCTCACTGCAGTCTTCAGTCACTATCTCGGGTACTGTACCACAGATATATGTTCTCTGGTTTACTTCATGGGTCTCCAGTCACAGAACAGTATTGCCGGTCTGGCTCCAATAGTCTGTTAGGCCTGGGACCCACTAGCAGTGCTTTTCTAGGTGCTTGTGATTTGTAAATTGTTTGCCAATGTAATGCTATAGGGATTTTAAAAAAAAAATCACTTCCCTTCAAGTGGGATCATACCCATATAATTATATTAGCAAGAACTTTTCAAATCACAAGGACTCAAAAAGCTTAGAAAAGCACTGCTAGTGGGTTCCAGGCTCTAGTCCCCACAACAAGTGTTCAGTGCTGTAGATGGTGATGGCGCATGCGCTGTCTTTGTCTGTGGAGCACCCACTAATGTTCAGACATTGGACGTGTCATAATAGCATGACCTATCCATTTTCCGTTCAATGTCTGTAAAAATCCTGTCTGTCGAAACAGCAGACCGGATAGACATGTGGGCTCAATTCTGACATGGGGCCCCTCCTTCACTGTGCTCTGTTCCATAAATTGGAATGCTTAAAGAGACACTGAAGCGAGACTAAATCTCGCTTCAGGTCTTATATATAGCAGGGGCACGTGTGCCCCTGCTAAAACGCCACTATCCCGCGGCTTAACGGCGGTCCCTTCACCCCCAACCCACCCCCCGCAAAAGTTGGTCGGAAAATGGTCGCTCGTATTCTTCTTCCTGGAGGCAGGGCTAACGGCTGCAGCCCTGCCTCCAGTCGCGTCTATCAGACGCGCATCGCCGCCTCTCCCCCGCCCCTCTCAGTGAAGGAAGACAGAGGGGCGGGGTAGAGGCGGAGATACGCGTCTGACAGACGCGCATGGGGCAGGGCTGCGGCGGTTAGCCCTGCCCCAACCAGGAAGCGCTCCCCCGCTGCACGGAGGGGGTTTGGGGGGACAGGGACCCCCGTTAAGCCGCGCTATAGCGGCGTTTTAGCAGGGGCACGCATGCCCCTACTAGCTATGAGGTCTGAAGCGAGATCTATTCTCACTTCAGACTCTTTAAGTGTAAACCAAGCATTTTTATTATATATATTCACCAAATTGCTTTACAAGCTTTAATGCTTTTGTAAAGCCTTGAATTTGCTAAGTCTAAGCAAAGAGCTGCGAGATGTTTAGATCTCCTATCTAAACTGTTTTCTTCCCTCCTTTATCTCCTGTTTCTTTGTCCTCTGAGCTTGTTTGCCTCCTTGCTTTCTCTTCCACAGCAGTAAAGCTAGACATACATCTAGCGATGATGGGCAGATTTGGCCAAGAGACAAATCTCTCTAATCGAATCTGATGAGATCTGTCAGCTGCCCATACACTGCAGGCTGATTCCAGATCAATTTCATGCTGCATTAGATCCGGAATTGGCCTTGTGACGCCGCATCAGACTGCCTCGCCGCCCCGACGCTATCCCCTAATGTTAAGTGTCCCCCTGGTGCCCAGTGCATGTTATACATTACCTGTCTACGACTCCGCTTTTCCTCCAGGTGCACTCTGTTTTGCGTACACACGTGCCACATGGTTGCCTAGCGACGTGGCCGCGTGTATGTCTGTCATACGCGCGCCCCTTACTAGGCAACTGCGTGGAGTGCGTGTGTATGGAGCGTGTAGTGTGCCCAGAGCCTGCGGGGACAAGCAGAGGCGGCGGAAAGGTTATGCCTCGAGTACCAGTGCCAGGGGTTTCGGCACGTTTCTTGATCGACTTGAAATTGTAGGCCACTACCGACGTGCACCCAATCCAGCAAATCGGTCCAACATCTTGCAGCCTCCGCAATCGACAATGCGACCCAATTTTGTGAGCGATATTGGTTGCATTGTCGGTCAGGAATGCACTTGGCGCCACTAATTTTAATTCGATTATAATCTAATCGGATTGTCGATTGGCCGCCAAGTTGCCTGATGTATGGCTATCTTTAACCTGCACAGAATAAAAGCCTGCCTCCTTAAATTAAATCCTTATTGTAGAGTTTTATAATGTATAAAAAGTAAATTAAGAACTTGCGAGCAGCTACTAAGACATTGCAAATTGTAACTGCTATAACAGAAAAGTAATTTGAGTATGAGAATGGCTATTCTATGGACCTGGAACACCTTCCTTAACTCTTCTATAAGGAGTAGATAGCTGGGATTGTATAGTACACAAGAGCAGCATAGTACTAAACTGTTTAGGAGACAGTGCAGTTTGTACAGCAACCACCATTGGCTAGAACAACCACTAAGCATGGGCCTGCTTTAAAAAAAAAAAAAAATTGCTGGTGATTCCATGTGACTGACCAGCTGACAGGCTTTATTCAGTTTTGGGCACGGGACCTGGCTGTCAGGTGGAAGATTGCTCTCCTGGTGTCAAACAGAGCAACCAAACCTCCTTCCTTGAATCAGTGGAATGGTGATAGTAATATTTAGAACTTTATTGGCATTGCATTTCATGGTAGATCATCTTGCCCTCACGTTAACACTTCTGTTGACTACAGTACCCCCTGAAAGCCAGAAAAGCTAAGTAACCCAATATGTCCTATAGTATAGGTATGGCATGCTGGAAACCCTGTGCTTGGCTTTTTTCACCTGCGGTTACCATGATGCTTGTAAACATTGCAAAATACCACAGGATTTTTTTTTTTTAATCTGCATCTGAGTATGACAACCATTCCTTGCCTGTCTGTTAAATTCCTACACCAGCACAAGTCACCTAATCATTGCCTCATAAAGCAGAATCATCACCTGAATTAAATAGAAACTGTGACAAAGGATTGAACTTCATTCCAATCAGTATCTGCTATCCCCTTTACCATGAGAAATCATTTTCTCAAATGGATCATGACGTTTGACATTGTATTGAAACCCCTCCTACAGTGTGATGTCAGGACCGTGGTGCTAACCTCACACTGTGGGAGCCTTGTTGCATTGTTAGAGATGACAGCTGTTTCCAACTGCCCAAAAATGTGGCGGCAGCCTCAAGACTGCTCCACAGTTGGCATTAATGGCTGCGGGCGGAGATTACAGGAGATCGCGCGCATCTCTGCATGAATGACGGAGCTCCGTCTATAAACATTGCACAGCGATGTACTGGGGACAGCCGTGTGACACAGGAGCGATCCGCTGTGATAGGCTGAAGCCTATCACAGCCAATCGTTGTGATAGGCTGACTGAGGGATGGAAAAGTCATAAATACATTTTTATATAAAAAACTGTAAAAATAAACATTGGGGGAGTGATCAGAACCCACCAACACAAAGCTCTGTTGGTGGGGAGAAGGGGGAGGGGAAAACACTTGTGTGTGGAGTTGGATGGCCCTGCAGCGAGGCCTTAAAGCTGCAATGGCCCAACTAAGAGAAAATGGCCTGGTCGCTGGGGGAGGGGGGGGGGGGGGTGAAAACACTGTGTTCCTCAAGTGGTTAATGGACAACTATATTGAGAAGTATATGGAGGCTGCCATAGTTATTTGCATTTAAACAATACCAGTTGCCTGGCAGCCATGCTGGTCTATTTGGCTGCAGTAGTGTCTGAATAACACCAGAAACAAGCATGCAGCTAATCTTGTCAGAGCTGACAATGTCAAGCACCTGATCTTCTGCATGCTTGTTCAGGGGCTGTGGGTAAAATTATTAGGCAGAGGATCAGCAGGATAGCCAGGCAACTGGTATTGCTTAAAATGAAATAAATATGGCAGCCTCCATAGCCCTCTTGTTACAGTTGTCCTTTAATCTTCTGTCACTAGTCCTCTTCTGAAGACTAGTGCATCTGTACTGTTTAAAGGGACTCGGAGCTGACAAATTAAAAAGATTTTATACATACCTGGGACTTCCTCCAGCCCCATCTGCTCCGATCGCTCCCACGCCGCCATCCTCTGCTGCCCGCAGCTTCAGGAACCGGGTCCCGTCACTGAAGTCAGTCGCGGCCAGCTACGCAGGAGAAATACGCCCTCTACCTATCTCTCCAGTGGCTGCTGGAGAGATACTCAAAACGGCGCACTTCTCTTACATCAGACTGGATCACACACACCTCTCAACCCTTTATGAGAGTAAATTACTGTGTTGATGGTTTACCCATCTGGTGGAGGGCTCCCTTTTAACATACAGATGGCTTCAGACCCCCCCATTGCTGTCACAAAAATGGTGAAAAACTGTAGCTGCCCCTCAAATGGAGTTCGTGCATCCTGTGGGCCAATGGAGAGTGCCTGTGTAGGGCATTCTGAACAGGTTCGCATGAAGAGGTGTGCCTACACAACTTTGTAATTTTTAAAGGGAGGTAGGTCATGGCCTGGCACCATTTTCCTAGATTGACAATATGCTGAGTATCTACCCTATATATTATGTTCTTTGGATTTGAGATTAAATGTAAGACTGTTATGGATACGGTCATCACTATCTTAAGGCATTCATTCTATCAAATGACTTGGCTTATCCAACTTGCAATTCAAAGGCTGGGTCTATTCTTTCCTGGTGTAGTGAATAAACAGTGTTTCCAGTTCAGCCTAATACATATGTTATACGGTGATGTTAACCAAGGACTGCATTGCGCTTATAAAGGAGTAAGATTTGCAAATACACCTGTATTGGGAGACCGGGCCCCTCCTCAAATTTGAGAACGGGTGAAGGACTTATTTTCTTAAACTTATGGATTGTTGAACTGACCATCAAGAAACCTGCAATATCTGGTTTTATAGACTTGTTACTGTTGTTGGATGTACCTTATTGTTTAATAAATATATTGTCTTATGTTAAACAAATGACCTGTCTTGTGGGCCTTGTCCTAGCTGCACTATTTAAAGATGGTTTATTTATTTTTTTAAATCCCCGAATGTCACTTGACCTTATCTAATGCCTCTACAGTATTTCATTTTGATGATGTAATATAAAGGGTATTTATCACTGGTTCTGCACTTTTATAGGTTATAGTGTTTACTACAGACTTTGACAGCAAGATTGTACTCTACACAAAGTAATTTGGGTAATCTCTAGGTAGAGACCCGCTTTATTGACCATTGTACCTTTCAACTCAGGTCTGATAAAACAATTACTAAGGCTGACTGGAGTTGGTATGGAATGGAACCCACTACCACATGAGTTTATACCTGAAGTACTTTCCAAATGACTATCCATAGTGTGATCTGGCTGGGTAGCTATAAGACCTGGGACCCACTGGTGCCACTTTGCAGGAGATTACAAAGCGTATGCGATTCCTGAGTCATGGAAGTGATTTTGGAACGTGATTCCTTGAACAATCGTGATTTGGCTTTGCATCCATTAATGCAATTGCTCCCAAAATGCGATCTAAATCTGCGATTGCAACACTGCAAGTAAAACCACACCACCATAGGTTTCCACTGCTGCAGTGCTTTGCCAATTGGCAAACACTGAAAAACTTTGCCAGTGGTTCCTAGCCTTCAACGGTAAAAAAATGTTTTAACATGTTCCTGTAGTGAGAAAAAGTGCCCCTGGGAGGTACTTAACTCAAAATGGAGAAGCCTCTGGATCCTAAAGAGGCTTACCCATCATCTTCAGCAGAGGGGATGCAGCTACGGCTCCCCCAAAAGTCTTGTCTGTGGTGTGTGTACTAGTGGCTCGGGCTCCGGCAGAAATAGCTGAGCTCGATCTGGTTCCCTCTACTGTGCCGGTGCGTGCCTGCCCGTGCAGTAGAGCAGACCCAGCTGGGCTTGGCTATTTCTGTTGGAGCCCTAGCAGAGAGCTGCTAGTGCACCTGTGCAGGCAGGCCACTGTAAATATTATTGCTGCTGTTGGCTCAGGGGCCCCAGCACTAAAACGAGCTGCCTGAGGAGGACAGTGAAGCCTCATTTGGCTCCAGAGGCCTCCCCCTTCCTGAGGTAAGTACCCCCAGGGGCACTTTTCCCTACAGGTTTACGTTAACTTTTACAGAAAAAGTTGCCCCTTCCATTATCATTCTTACAAACAGTGGAATATATGAATTACACATTACCATATCTAGATAGATACAGGTCTGGTAATATCTCCAAATTTCATTTTTAGAAAAGTTAAGGCCCCTTTAACTATGGGATGCATAAAACTATTAAATGAGAGCATCTAATGGTAAGAAACCGCATGCAGTGCATTACCATACTGCAACTCGTTATTTCAGAACACTTGTCACATAGGTTGTGCATTTGTAGTGTGGTAACCTGCATTACAAAGTGGCCATTACACTGCACCGTAACGCACCACTGTGAAATGAGGCCTAAGGATGGAGAGAAAAGGTAGGTGCTCTGTGTCCTCTGATATCCAGGCTTCAATGCTAATAGGCGATTGCATTATACCCCTTGATTACCAGTCTTATTTCACATGTAATATGAAGCTCCTTTCACACTATTTAGAATCTGCTGTCATGCAATTAAGCTTCAATTGCACTGCAAAGTTGTACTAAAGTGGATTTGCACCTTGATAGTGCAGTGCGCCCATACAGTGAGACATACAGTGCAAGTATGCCTCACTGCAATGTAAACACGCCCGTCATCCTGTTAACCCACTGCATGGCCTTGAACCTACTGCACCACCATCAATGTGACTATCATAGGACTATTGTTGCATTTGTCCGTTGTGATCTGACGTGTGGGACATAGTGTGAAAGAGCCCTACGAGCTGAGGGACTGGTTGGTGGAAACATGTTGGTCAATCTGTACATTGGTTTCCCAAAGTACAGGCAGAATACCACTGATGGGATACTGCAAGGCTTTGAATAGTTTGGCACTTCTGCAATTCTTCTAATAGTATAGGGGAACCGATTGTGTGTGCAAACTTTGCATACATTTAAAAATAATACAAATAAAAAATGATCGACATTTGGTGATGCACTGGTTCATGACCTTTTGCTAGGACTGTGTTGCATTGTGTATGCGCCATGTTACAATGTGGAAGAAAGAGCTTGGATTCCAGTGGCAGGCGGATGTGAAATCAGAGCAAAGGTCACTACGTGTCATGTAGACTACATTGATACACAGGCTCCAGATGCTGTGCTGAGCACTTCCTGCACACTTACTGCTGACAAAGGAGGATGGCCACATGCATGCATAGATCTGCTTCAACAGATGTTACAGCCGTCACAGCACAAGCGCTTTCAAAACAGAATATTTCATTGTTCCCATGGATTCCTGGTCTTCCTTCATAGCAAAAAGAAAAATCTGTTTTCTGAAGAGAAGCATGCCATAAACAGCTGCACGGCTTCTGAGAAAAATCTGATGTTACCACAAAGTATTCCAGCCCTGCTCATGTTGAGTCAGTATTACAACGCTTACCCTAGATTTGGACAGAGATATTGTGATAGAAAATTAACTTCAAAAACATTTTGCACCAACACAACTTATTACAGTACAAATGTGACAACCACATAAATGAAGGCAGAAAAAAAAAAGCTGGCCTGCAGATGTGCTTCATAATTAACCACCTCACTTCTGAGCCTATTCACATCTACATCCTGTTTGTGTACAGCCACTTATGACAGGATGTAGCTTTGAACAGTCCTGCTTCCCATTCTCCTGAAGCCTGTCATGTTGATTGGCTCATGATCCTGTGATCACTACTGTCATGGCACTGATCATGTGATCACTCCTTGCTGGGATTGCTAAATGCACTGCCAAGGAATAAAGCTGCGTACACACGTGAGATCAAAATGTTTGGAAAATGAGGAATCAATGGGCTACATAGGTTTGGCAGGAAGGCTTAAAGAGAACCCGAGGTGGGTTTGAAGAATATTATCTGCATACAGAGGCTAGATCTGCCTATACAGCCCAGCCTCTGTTGCTATCCCAAACCCCCCTAAGGTCCCCCTGCACTCTGCAATCCCTCATAAATCACAGCCATGCTGCTGACAAATAGCTTGTCAGAGCTGGCTGTGTTTATCTCTATAGTGTCAGTCTGCTGCTCTCCCCGCCTCCTGAAGAACTCCAGTCCCCGCCTGCATCCCTTCCCTCCCTGCTGATTGGAGGGAAGGGATGGGGGCAGGGACCGGAGCTATGCAGGAGGCGGGGGAGCAGCTGAGACTGACACTACAGATGTAAACAGAGCCTCACAGCACGGCTGTGATTTATGAGGGATTGCAGAGTGCAGGGGGACCTTAGTGGGGTTTGGGATAGCAACAGAGGCTGGGCTGTATAGGCAAATCCAGCCTCTGTATGCAGATAACATTTTTTAAACACACCTCGGGTTCTCTTTAAGCGATAGATTGTTCTAACGTTGTTGTAAAGTAAATGCAAATGACCCAAGAAATGCTTTTGTGGTTCGTTTACTTCCTTCACACTCGCGCTGCGCACACAGTGAAGAAATATCTGACGATATTGTACACACAATGGGGAAAAATCAGCTGGGATGAATTTGACAGCTTGAGAGACAAACCTTTCGTTGTTTAGGTCATTTAGGCCTTTTTTAGGTCGTTGAATAACATTTTTTTTACAAACATTCTCTGCCAATAGGTGTTTGATCGTTAATTTCAAAAGAACTGTTACGCTATGCTATGCTGTATCTATGCATATATGTGTTTTTTGTGAGTTAGGAGGTTTTGCGCACACGTGTAGGCGCATATAGAAATTTCTGAAATGTACAAGATCATTGGAAAATAGTTTTGTCAATTGTTGTCAGTGTGTATACATATGTGTATATATTCTTTTATTACAGGCGCACTGTATTGACCTGAAGAAGCGAGTCAGCACCCATGAAACAAGTTGTGCCTTTTAGTGCTTAAACAAATACATTTTTTTCCAATAATATTGGTTCTTCCTTCAGGAGAGGTAAGATTTATACTGCCTCTCCTATGCACAGTTGTTCATGAGAAACATATATACTGGATCTTAGTCCCATACCCCTGAAAGGGGTTGATCGTTTTATTATTCCACTAAAAAAACTCATAGAGGTGACCAACCAGCACCTTCACTGCAGACCTGGAAAACTGAACTGGGACGGTTATCTCCCGGTGGCTCTCACGATGGTTGCAAGTTATTGCAACCCACCTTTGTGAATATATACTTTCTTACATTAAAGGTGCCCATACACTCGTCAGATTGGCAGCAGATAGATAAGAAATGCATCTGATGATCTATCTGATGCGTTTTTAGAACATTTTTTACCAGGAAAGAATTCCAATAGATTTCAGTTTGAAATCTATTGAAATTCGATCTGATGGCATTTTTTTGCCATCAGATTTCCATTAAGGTCAATGCAAACTGATAAGCAATCTCATCAGATCGACCTAAATTTTCCACCCTGCCAGTTCGATGGGAATCCATCGAAATCGATCGAAATCGGCCATCGATCGGTCGATTGGCCGACCGATCGAACGGTCGGCCAAAAAATCGGCTGAGTGTATGGGCCCCTTTAGCCATCAAATAACCTACACTACGGCGCCATTGGGGTCCTGCTCTTCCTCAATTTCTTGATTCTCAGAAGTTACTGCTCACCGACAAGAACTTCTCCCTTAGTTAAAAAAAAAAGATACCTAGGAAGAGAAAAGGCTCTCCAATACTTAGAGCCTTCCCATTCCTCTGCTTCCCTTCGCTCCACTGCCTAGCTCATGTTCAAATCTTCCGCTGGCTGCGTCTTCGGGTCTCCGAGTACTTCTAAAGATGAACAGCTCCATACTGCATGTATCACTGTGAATCCAGCCTTACATGTGAGGTCTTGAGTTTGAATCCATGGCATGGCAAGACTGCTTCCTAAATAAAGGGTTACCACTTTCCAGCATAATCTTTCTTCAGCAAAATATACATGTACATGGAGAGATTACCTAAGCTAACTGGAGCGCAAAAGAAGCATTAAAGGAGTCATCAGTCTATATGTGCTACCCCATGAAATACTTACCCGGGGCTTCCTCCAGCCCCTTGCAGCTGACACGTCCCACTCAGCATCTCCAATCGCAACCGGCAGCCCGAGGTCCCTGCTGGTGCAGAGACCGACCTCCTCTACTGCACCTGCTGAGTGCCTCTGTCAATCAAGTCCACAATGTACTATGGTCAACGTGGACTTGATTGACAGTGGCGCTTCACGCAGACACAGTAAGGACAACCTCAAATGTCAGCTGCAAGGGGCTGGAGGAAGCCTGGGTAAGTATTTCATGGGCTAGCACATATTGACTGATGACTCCTTTAAATGAGAACTGAAGTGAGAGGGACATGGAGGCTGCCATATTTATTTTCTTTTAAGCAATATCAGTTGTCTTGCTATCCTGCTGATCCTCTGAATCTTATACTTTTAGCAATAGACCCTGAACAAGCATGCAGCCAATCAGGGGTTTCTGACATTATTGTCAGATCTGACCAGATTTTTATCGGATCATTATTTTATTTTATTTTTTTTGCAAAAAAAAAACCAAAAAACAAGAGAACAGGCATTGTAAATATGGCAACTTCCATATCCCTTTCACTTCAGTTGTCCTTTAAGAAAAAGACTAATGCAGTTGGATAAGATGGTAGTCTGCAATTGGACTCTCATGAGAGGTTTCAGGTGGGGAGGGCATCTGGGAGTTTACATACTGTATACCTCTGACTCCGGTGAGCTCAGGGCCGGGCCGAGGCATAGGCTGGAGAGGCTCCAGCCTCAGGGCGCAGTGTAGGAGGGGGTGCACAATTCATTCAGCTGTCATTCCTAATTGTGTTTGAAGCAGAGAGAAATAAGAAAAGGGGATACATAGCAGTGACTGCAAGCCAGATAACTAGATATTAAGGTGTTGGGGAGGTTGTGGGCCCTGTGGCCCTCTTAGTCTAATTGCAATCAGTGTGGGACAGCTGAGATGGGAGGGATGGAGGGGCGCACTTTGGTGTCTCAGCCTTGGGTGCCAAATGACGGCTCTCCCTCCTGCTGCTCAAATCCCCTGCAAGATTAAATACTATTCCCTCTCCGAATTGCAGCAACTCAGAGGGAGATGTAATACGGGGTCTGGCGATCGACGGATCCCAGAATTATCTTGCACAATATAGCGCTAGTGCTATGGCAGCGTCCAGCTTCATCGCTCAGCACCAAGATGACCCGGTTCAATCTGGGAAGAGTTAAAACAAGTGGTGTTAACTGAGATGGGAGGTGTGAGGGAGGCCTGGGACCCACTAGCAGCACTTTTCTAAGCACTTGTAATATGAAAAACTCTTGCTAGTGTTTTTTTTTTTTTTTAAAGTCACATCCTTCAAGTGGGATCACACACATAGCATTACATCAGCAAGAGCTTTTCAGATCAGAAGCACTTGAGAAAGTGCTACTAGCGGGTCCCAAGCCTTAGGGCTGCGTCAGTTGCAACAACTCGTCAGAAATGTAGTGTTCATTAGTGTTGTTTGATTTCGGCACGACATGGTTCAGAACATTAATACACACATTCAGCACGGAACAGCAGGACGGGTGGGTTTCATTTAACTCCGATATTTCCTCCTTCGAGCTTGGAAGGAGGAAGTATGAAACACACCCTGTCTTGTTGCATGTTGAAATGGTGCTGAATGCGTGTTCGGGTTTCGAACCACACATTGCTGTAGTCAAACACTAATGCTCATATGCATGGTGCTAGGTGCCCTGAGCGGTACCAGCCTACATGGTTCCTAACATTAGAGAGCACCTGATAAGAGCAGATTGGGTAGTATACCTTCTCTCCATGCAAATCACCCTCAACATTCCTAGCTTCGGTGGGGCCCAGAAGTAGGTGAACCTATGGTGCGTATGATGTTGTAGAAGTGCCCTCTCGTGTCGCTTGTTTTCAGTTCTTTCCAGCAATTTGCTTTAGTACCGCCACTCACTAGTTTTGAAGGGCCTTACTAATGATCTTATTGGTTGGCTATTTTGTATTAAAATTTAATTTACTTCATAGGCCCACTTTACTTATGTGTGCAAGTCTGCATGCTTTATATAAATGTACAGGATCACAATTTTGTCCCAAACAGGAAACCTTTGAAACAAAGGAGGCCTGTCCTCTTCACAAGACAATCTTCAGAGACTTGCTAGACTGCTTACCCTAAGGCCAAACAGAATAAACGTGTGAGTCATGATGACCATTCTAAAAGTCTCACTCTTTTTATTAGAACCACATCACTGGACGTAGACTATGTCTATGTTGTTTTTCAACCATGTTGATAAAAATGAACGATACAACACTGCCCATTCTTCAAATAAATGCACAACGCCATATGGATGCAGTTGTCTCTTCATGCAGATTACTATGTCTGCATAGCAAGCGAATCTTCAGTAACTTATCTAACTGGTGTTTGTGTTCATGAATCTGGGAATTCTCTCACCAGTTCAACAGATTTACATTCTTTGGAACATCAAAATCAACATAAAAAACGTTAGCTATAAAGCAAGACCAACCAATATGGGTACTTGCTGCATGACGGTGTATAGCCTCACTTGCAATGATCAGTGCTGTAGTTTTCAGAAGCTTTCAGTGGTGCCATGGCCGAATTTACCATAAGGCACTGTAGGCACATGCCTACGGGTGCCTGATGATGGAAAGGTGGCTCATTCCCCTCCCCTAAGCAGAGTCCTGAGCAGTGCATAAATGAGAGGTTAATCACCCGGCTTTCAGCTTTCCACTGACCAGATCTCCCTTCTGTCAGGTCACCACTAGCTACTTAATACTAAGGGTACCTCTGGCTACCTAATGCTAAGGGACACCTGTAGTAAGTAAATCAGAAGTGACAGCTGGGCCAGCCAGCACACTTGTGGTGCGGTTCAGCGGGTGTTTGTAGGTTCATGGTGGGTGAAGTCTAGGAGTGCCAGGACATCTGTGCCTATAGGCTCCAGTGATGTAAATACGGGCCTGAGTGGTGTGTTAACTGCTTACTTTTTTTTTTGCTTTAGTCATCCTTTAAAGAGCAACTCCAGTGAAAATAATGTAATAAAAAAGTGCTCCATTTTTACAATAATTATGTATAAATGATTTAGTCAGTGTTTGCCCAGTGTAAAATCTTTCCTCTCCCTGATTTAAGGCCCGTACTCACGGGCTGCAAATGTTGCCTGTCGCCAGCACACGTGAGCGTGTGGGCGACAGGCCGGCGACAGCTTCTCGCCAGGTCCCTCCGCGTACACACGCGGAAGAGGGACCAGCGGCGAGGCGGAAGCTGTCGCCGACGTTCCTCCTCCCCCCGCCGGAAGCTCCATTTGATACAATGGAGGTTGCTGTCGCTAGTCCGCGTACTCACGCGTACTAGCGACAGTTGCGGGGGAGGTGCGGCGGCGACTGTCGCCATGCGATTGAAACTTTCAATCGCATGGCGACATGAGCGGCGGGCGACAGTTCGGGGTGCGCGCGCGTGCGACGGCCCATACTCACGGGCGACCTGTCGCCGCAACACGCGCGCGCCGCGTGTTGAGGCGACAAAAGTCCCTCGTGAGTATGGGCCATTACATTCTGACATTTTATCACACAGTGACATTTTTACTGCTGACAAGTGATGTCAGTGGAAGGAGATGCTGCTTCCTTTTTTGGCGGTTGGAAACAGCTGTTGTTTCCCACAATGCAACAAGGCTTCCACAGTGTGATGTCAGCACCATGGCACTGACATCACACCATGGGAGGGGTTTCACCACAATATCAGCCATACAGAGACCCCTGATGATCCGTTTGTGAAAAGGAAAAGATTTCTCATGGGAAAGGGGGTATCAGCTACTGATTGGGATGAAGTTCAATTCTTGGTTACGGTTTCTCTTTAACCACTTGAGGACCCACCCTTTACCCCCCCCCCCCCCCTTAAGGACCAGCGCTGTTTTAGCTGATCTGTGCTGGGTGGGCTCTGCAGCCCCCAGCACAGATCAGGGTGCAGGCAGAGCGACCAGATCGCCCCCCTTTTTTCCCCACTAGGGGGATGATGTGCTGGGGGGGTCTGATCGCTCCTGCCTGCTGGGTGTTGCGGGGGGGGGGCACCTCAAAGCCCCCCTCCCTCTCCTACCTGGCCCCCCCTGGTGAACCGGGCTGCACAGGACGCTATCCGTCCTGTG
Source organism: Hyperolius riggenbachi (assembly GCF_040937935.1). Classification (NCBI taxonomy): domain Eukaryota; kingdom Metazoa; phylum Chordata; class Amphibia; order Anura; family Hyperoliidae; genus Hyperolius; species Hyperolius riggenbachi. The sequence goes on along the minus strand of NC_090646.1, from coordinate 191,130,119 downwards.
CAGCCAGTGACAGGCTGTCCCCTGTCACATGGCGGCGATCCCCGGCCGCTGATTGGCCGGGGATCGCCGATCTGCCTTACGGCGCTGCTGCGCAGCAGCGCCGTACAATGTAAACAAAGCGGATTATTTCCGCTTGTTTTTACATTTAGCCTGCGAGCCGCCATCGGCAGCCCGCAGGCTATTCACGGAGCCCCCCGCCGTGAATTGACAGGAAGCAGCCGCTCGCGCGAGCGGCTGCTTCCTGATTAATCAGCCTGCAGCTGGCGACGCAGAACTGCGTCGCTGGTCCTGCAGCTGCCACTTTGCCGACGCACGGTATAAGCGTGCGGTCGGCAAGTGGTTAAGTACATTGATTGTGCCGAATAACAACTGATCTTGATCTCCAGCGAGCCTGTCCTTGTTACAGATTATGGACTACCCAGTTAAGTTATGGAGACTGCAGGAGGTACAAAATAAAATAACATGCAAAAGGTAATTGCAGATTGTGTGCCTTTAAAGGAAACCAGAGACGTTGGGGGAAAGGTTTTATACATACCTCAGAATCAGAATCTTTTATTTCGCCAAGCACGACTGGGTCGTGCCCGGAATTGGGCTTGGCACGTACAGGGTACTGATACACAATATAGTTACAGATACAGGACAGGACATGCAGTAGGAACATAACATTTACAGAATACAGAACATTATATGACCTTTATGCGGAGGAGGACAGTGTGGCATAGGTTATAATACAAAAAAAGCCAAAAGGTATGCTTTAGCTGGAGCGCAGTCTATGTGCGGAGTGCTTCAGTGTGTGTGTCATGGTATTGTGGGGTGAGGATGGCCATTTCCATGGAGAGAGTTCAGGAGGTTGACAGCCGATGGAAAGAAGCTGTTCTTGTGTCTTGAGGTCCTGGTGTAGATGGAGCGGAACCGGAGCTTCCGGCTCGAGGGGAGCTGGTTAAAGAAGCGGTAGCCTGGGTGTGAGCGGTCGTTTGCGATCTTTAATGCTCTGGTGTTCAGCCTGGAGTGGTAGAGGAGGTCCAGAGTGGGAAGGGATCTCCCGATGATTCTCTCCGCAGATCTGATGACCCTCTGCAGTTTGAGCCTGTCGCTGGCGGAGGAGCTGGCGTACCAGACCAGGATGGATGAGCATAGGACGGATTCGATTGTGGCTGAGTAGAAGTTTGTCAGAAGTTTTTGGACCACACCGAACTTTTTCAGTTGGCGGAGAAAGAAAAGTCTCTGTTGGGCTTTCCTCTGTGTTAAGGCAGTGTTGGCGTTCCACCTCAGGTCATTTGAGATAGTTGTGCCCAGTAGGCGGACACTGGGGACTCTTTCTACTTCCTTGCCATCAATGTGGATTGGAGGTGGGGTAGAGGCGTGTCTCCTGAAATCAACGATCATCTCTACCGTTTTCGCTGTGTTTAGGACCAGACCGTTCTCTCTGCACCAGCAGCATATATTTCCGACCTGGTGGCGGTACGCCTTCTCATCATTTTTGGTGATGAGACCTACAATGGTCGTGTCATCAGCAAATTTGATTACCTTTACTGAGTCTGACGTGGATTTGCAGTTGTTCGTATACAGCGAGAACAGAAACGGCGACAGGACGCAACCTTGTGGAGCCCCTGTGTTTGTGATTCTAGGTTGCGAGGAGATGGTGCCTAACCTGACGACCTGGGACCTGTTGGTGAGGAAGTCCGTGATCCACAGGCGTAGGGTGGGGTGGACTCCCAGCTCAGCGAGATTGTCTTGAAGTATTTTAGGGCTGATGGTATTGAATGCTGAGCTGAAGTCCAGTAGGAGGATCCTGGTGTAGGAGTCTGGTCTGTCCAGGTGGTCGTAGACAAGCTCCAAGCAGATGTTGATGGCTTCCTCCAGCCCCAAAAGCCTGGATCGCTCCCACACCGCCGTCCCAGTGATGCCAACTCATCCCTTTAATTACTGACACATATGAATTATACAGGTTTCATGGCTAGGTAGATGCAGTTAAGGCACTCATTATATGTAAGTAGCCCCAGAACCTGTATTACTTAGATGTGTCAGTAATTAAAGGGATGAGTTGGAAACACTGCGCCGTCCTCCGCTGCCTGGATCCGCTGGTACCGGGTCCCATCAGTGCCACGAGTCGGCCAGTGGATGCGGCCAATTGTCCGCATCACAGGGGCTCCCCTCCATATACCTACGTGTGCGGCTGCATACTGCGCAGCCGCATGCGTAAGGGTATGGAGGGAGCCCCTGTGCATGCGGACAATTGGTCGCATCCGCCGGAAGTGACGGGGCCCGGTACCGGCGATACAGGAAGCGGAGGATTGCGGCGTGGAAGCGATCCGTGCTTATGGGTGTGGAGGAAGCCCCAGGTATGTATAAAACCTTTTCCAATTTTTCCCTAGCCTTCCTCTCTGGTTCCCTTTAAAACAAGACCCATAATTTATCAATTCCAGTATTCTGGTTCTGTGTCTCCATATCTTAAAGTGTACCTGAGGTGAAAGCTGTAACAAAAAACAGATACTTTCAGTGTCCTTGCCCCCACCCTTTCCGAGCACGGACCTTTGGAACATATCCAGCAAGAGGTTATTGGATGTTGTGGCTTGGCTCCCCATTGTATACAATTGTAGCCGTACTGCGCAAGTACGGGGGCGCCTGCAGAATAAGCCAGATGCTCATGTTACTGCGCAGACAGCCATGCTTGTGCATGAAGAGGAGCGTAGCTGCGATCTTCCAGAGGGCTGTGTATGGCAACCCTGATGCACAGCAGAGATTTGTAGCAACCAGATTGTGATGGCTGAGCTCATTGTTCTCCTCCTTACCCCAACCACTCTTTCTAGCTCCTCCACACCATCATCCCTCTTCTCACTCCATAGTGACACGTCTGTACATGTCACTTGAGGAGGGGGGGGGGGGGCCCTAAGAGGTGGCCGTAAAGGATTTTAAAGGGGTTCTGTGGGGTGTAAAATAAAACGGAAAAAAAAGTGCCACTAACCTGGGGCTTCTACCGGCTCCCTGCAGCAATTAAGTCCCACGCCGTTACTGGCGGCGAGAAACGGCGGAGGCTTTCGTGACACAGTGGGACGTAATAGCTGCAGCGGGCCGGTAGAAGCCCCAGGTAAGTGCACTTTTTGTTTTATTTTACACATCACAGAACCCCTTTAATAGATTTCATGCCGAAATCTATTTAAAGTAAATGTGCATTGTAGGGAAGTGATCGATCCCTCTCAGCTCAACTGTCGATCAGAGAGGGTTTAAAGAGAACCCGAGGTGTGTTTAAAGAATGATATCTGCATACAGAGGCTGGATCTGCCTATACAGCCCAGCCTCTGTTGCTATCCCAATCCCCCCTAAGGTCCCCCTGCACTCTGCAATCCCTCATAAATCACAGCCGTGCTGTGAGGCTCTGTTTACATCTGTAGTGTCAGTCTCAGCTGCTCCCCCGCCTCCTGCATAGCTCCGGTCCCTGCCCCCGTCCCTTCCCTCCAATCAGCAGGGAGGGAAGGGATGCAGGCGGGGACAGGAGTTCTGCAGGAGGCGGGGAGAGCAGCAGACTGACACTATAGAGATAAACACAGCCAGCTCTGACAAGCTGTTTGTCAGCAGCATGGCTGTGATTTATGAGGGATTGCAGAGTGCAGGGGGACCTTAGTGGGGTTTGGGATAGCAACAGAGGCTGGGCTGTATAGGCAGATCCAGCCTCTGTATGCAGATAATATTCTTCAAACCCACCTCGGGTTCTCTTTAAAGTCAATGGGAGTCGTGTCTAGGAAAAAAAAAAAGCTAGATACTTACCTAAGGAAAGGGTAGGCTCTGGGTCCTATAGAGCAGAGTTCCCCAACCCTGGCCTCAAGGCCCACCAACAGTGCATGTTTTGCAGAAAACCACAAACATGCACAGGTGAGGTAATTAGTGTCTCAGCAGAGCTGATTAACTACCTCTGTGGATTTTCACAAAACGTGCACTGTTGTTGGGCCTTGAGGACAGGGTTGGGGAACACTGCATAGAGCCTTTCCTCGCTTCTCCCGGTGCCCTCGGTGCAGTGCTAGCTTCCCCATTTGAATCCCCGATGCGGGGGACTTCGGAAGTCTTTGGGAGCTGAGTCCTCCCGAAGACAGACGGCTCCATATTTTGCACACACGAGAAGGGGCGCTCGCGCAGTATGTAGCAGCCCATCTTCAGGAGCATTTGGGGGCGGAGACAGCAGTATTTGACCAAATTGATTGAATACTGCTACGGGGGAGCTAGCACTGGAACAAAGGCACTGGGAAGGAGAGGGAAGGCTCTATACACAATTCCCATTGACTTCAAAGGTGCCCACATATCTAGCGATGATAGGCAGATTTGACAAAAAGACATTTCTCTCTCTGATCGGAGCGAGATCTCTTGGGCTGCCCATAAACCACAAGCTGATTACCGATCGATTTCAGCAAGGAATCAGTCTTGTGATGCTGCCGTCTCCCGTAATGCTTTATATGCTCCCCAGTTCTTGTGCATTTATATTCTTTACCTCTCTCTGCTGTCCCCCAGTATCCTCACTGTATTTCCTCATTGGCGCACCACGTTGCAGCCCTGATTATTTCACGTGGGGCACATGATGTCACACATGCTTCCCACATGCAATATGCCAGTAGTCACATGGGGCACCAAAGCGGGAGTATGGTGGACACATCGGTGAACGGCTATACAGGTAAAGTATAAATGCACGGGCACCAAGGGGACACATAAAACATTAGGGGGGACATCGGCTGGGGGTTTCCATCACTTTTGTTGTGCGCAATTATCACACATCCTTAACGTCGCTCATCCCATTGAGCACAACAGCCTGAGATATCCCAGCATGTCCGATTGATATATTCGGCCAATTCCAATCATGCTCTTGGTGGCACCTATTTTTATCCAATTCAATAATGATCGAATTGGATAGTCGATTGGCTGCCAAGCAGAGATGATCAGATACCTAATATTCGAGTTCGAATAGTGTCATCCAGCTCGCCTGCCACCCCCCTCCACAAGGGGGCGCCGGTCCTCCCGAGAGCTAGCCTGCCCCACGCGCTACCGCCACCTGCCACCGGGGGGCGCCGGGGCTCTCAGGAGGACTGGCGCCATCCGGCGGTGGGCGGCGGTAGCGCAGGGTGGCCCGGCATCCGGGAGCCCCGGCGCCCCCCGGTGGCATGCGGAGGTAGCACAGGGGGGGTCAGGCCAGCTCTCAGGACGACCGGCGCCCCCTGGTGGCGGGCGGTGGTAGCGCTGGGCAGCCCGGCACCCGGGAGCCCCGGCGCCCCCAGGTGGCCGGCGTCGGCAGCGCGGGGGGTCAGGCTGGCTCAACAGAGGACCGGCGCCCACCGTTGGCGGGCAGCGGTAGCGCAGGCGGGGGACAATGCCCGCAGCTAGCGAGGCCCAGCTGCCATAAGAACTGGATGTAGTCAGGGCAGAAGAGTTCCAGGTGCGGGCCAAGCTGGCAGGAGGAGAGGGGGGTGTGGCCAATGCCCGAGTCCAGCGAGGCCCAGCTCCCATAAGAACTGGGTTTAGTCAAGGCAGAAGAGTTCCAGGTGCGGGCCAAGCTGGCAGGAGGGGGGGGGGTGTGGTCAATGCCCGAGTCCAGCGAGGCCCAGCTCCCATAAGAAGTGGGTGTAGTCAGGGTAGAAAAGTTCCAGGTGCGGGCCAAGCTGGCAGGAGGAGGGGGGGGGTGTGGCCAATGCCCGAGTCCAGCGAGGCCCAGCTCCCATAAGAACTGGGTTTAGTCAAGGCAGAAGAGTTCCAGGTGCGGGCCAAGCTGGCAGGAGGGGGGGGGTGTGGTCAATGCCCGAGTCCAGCGAGGCCCAGCTCCCATAAGAAGTGGGTGTAGTCAGGGTAGAAAAGTTCCAGGTGCGGGCCAAGCTGGCAGGAGGAGGGGGGGGGGTGTGGCCAATGCCCGAGTCCAGCGAGGCCCAGCTCCCATAAGAACTGGGTTTAGTCAAGGCAGAAGAGTTCCAGGTGCGGGCCAAGCTGGCAGGAGGGGGGGGGGTGTGGTCAATGCCCGAGTCCAGCGAGGCCCAGCTCCCATAAGAAGTGGGTGTAGTCAGGGTAGAAAAGTTCCAGGTGCGGGCCAAGCTGGCAGGAGGAGGGGGGGGGGGGTGTGGCCAATGCCCGAGTCCAGCGAGGCCCAGCTCCCATAAGAACTGGGTTTAGTCAAGGCAGAAGAGTTCCAGGTGCGGGCCAAGCTGGCAGGAGGGGGGGGGGTGTGGTCAATGCCCGAGTCCAGCGAGGCCCAGCTCCCATAAGAAGTGGGTGTAGTCAGGGTAGAAAAGTTCCAGGTGCGGGCCAAGCTGGCAGGAGGGGGGGGGGGGGGGCGTGGGGTGGGGTGGGGGTTCAATGCACGAGGCCAGAGAGGCCATGCTCCCATAAGAATTGGATGTAGTCAGAGAAGAAGAGTTCCAGGTGCGGGGCAAGCTGACCGGAGGAGAGGCCGGGGGCATGGATGAGGTCCCTGGCAGAGGCCACCACTCGGGCACTCGCAGGGCAGTCGGATCGAGTTTGGCGGCAGCCAGGGTCCTCCGTCCCGGAGGCTCCGATGAGAGCGGATCTGGCCGGCCGCGCCCAGGCAGGGCTCCACAGCTTCGGACAAGCTAGGCACCGATCCCCCCTAAATGGGGGGTGGGTTCCGACCGTCCATGACCCGAGCCCGCCACCCTCGGGGAGAATGTCAGGAGGCGTTCCTCCGGCGAGAAAAGTGCCTAAACTGGAGCCTGCTAGGGGGTAAAATGTCAACTTTTTTCCCGCACTGGAGCCTGCTAAGGGGAAATATCACCTTTTTTTCCGGCTAACTTGTCCTGCCTGAAGCCTGCTAAGGGGAAATGTCAGAGTTTTTCAGGCCAGCCTGGCCCGCCTAGAGGTTGCTATGTGAAAAATGGCAAAGTTTTTCCGGCCAGCCTGGCCCGCCTGTGAGGTCGCGGGGCAAGCTGTCTCAAAAGAGCCTGCTCAACCCTCACTGATTTCGGGCGACTCCGGGACCTCGCTCCCCGGAGGTCCCCTGGAAGTCCCGATGAGAGCGGATTTGAACGCCCGGGCCGACCCAGAGTTCCATGAGGTCGGGTGACTTTGGCGGCCAGGCTGGGTGCGGCGCCCCCGGGTTCCGAACGCAGCAGACCCGAGCCCGCCACCCTCGGGGAGAATAGCAGCGTGGCGCTGCGGGGCAAGCTGACCGGAGGAGAGGCCGGGGGCGTGGATGGGCTCCCTGGCAGAGGCCACCACCCGGGCACTCGCAGGGCGGTCGGACCGATTTTGGCGGCGGGCGGGCTCCTCCGTGGCGGAGGCCCCGATGAGAGCGGATTTGAACGCCCGGGCCGACCCAGAGTTCCATGAGGTCGGGTGACTTTGGCGGCCAGGCTGGGTGCGGCGCCCCCGGGTTCCGACCGTCCATGACCCGAGCCCGCCACCCTCGGGGAGAATGTCAGGAGGCGTTCCTCCGGCGAGAAAAGTGCCTAAACTGGAGCCTGCTAGGGGGTAAAATGTCAACTTTTTTCCCGCACTGGAGCCTGCTAAGGGGAAATATCACCTTTTTTTCCGGCTAACTTGTCCTGCCTGAAGCCTGCTAAGGGGAAATGTCAGAGTTTTTCAGGCCAGCCTGGCCCGCCTAGAGGTTGCTATGTGAAAAATGGCAAAGTTTTTCCGGCCAGCCTGGCCCGCCTGTGAGGTCGCGGGGCAAGCTGTCTCAAAAGAGCCTGCTCAACCCTCACTGATTTCGGGCGACTCCGGGACCTCGCTCCCCGGAGGTCCCCTGGAAGTCCCGATGAGAGCGGATTTGAACGCCCGGGCCGACCCAGAGTTCCATGAGGTCGGGTGACTTTGGCGGCCAGGCTGGGTGCGGCGCCCCCGGGTTCCGAACGCAGCAGACCCGAGCCCGCCACCCTCGGGGAGAATAGCAGCGCGGCGCTGCGGGGCAAGCTGACCGGAGGAGAGGCCGGGGGCGTGGATGGGCTCCCTGGCAGAGGCCACCACCCGGGCACTCGCAGGGCGGTCGGACCGATTTTGGCGGCGGGCGGGCTCCTCCGTGGCGGAGGCCCCGATGAGAGCGGATTTGAACGCCCGGGCCGACCCAGAGTTCCATGAGGTCGGGTGACTTTGGCGGCCAGGCTGGGTGCGGCGCCCCCGGGTTCCGACCGTCCATGACCCGAGCCCGCCACCCTCGGGGAGAATGTCAGGAGGCGTTCCTCCGGCGAGAAAAGTGCCTAAACTGGAGCCTGCTAGGGGGTAAAATGTCAACTTTTTTCCCGCACTGGAGCCTGCTAAGGGGAAATATCACCTTTTTTTCCGGCTAACTTGTCCTGCCTGAAGCCTGCTAAGGGGAAATGTCAAAGTTTTTCAGGCCAGCCTGGCCCGCCTAGAGGTTGCTATGTGAAAAATGGCAAAGTTTTTCCGGCCAGCCTGGCCCGCCTGTGAGGTCGCGGGGCAAGCTGTCTCAAAAGAGCCTGCTCAACCCTCACTGATTTCGGGCGACTCCGGGACCTCGCTCCCCGGAGGTCCCCTGGAAGTCCCGATGAGAGCGGATTTGAACGCCCGGGCCGACCCAGAGTTCCATGAGGTCGGGTGACTTTGGCGGCCAGGCTGGGTGCGGCGCCCCCGGGTTCCGACCGTCCATGACCCGAGCCCGCCACCCTCGGGGAGAATAGCAGCGCGGCGCTGCGGGGCAAGCTGACCGGAGGAGAGGCCGGGGGCGTGGATGGGCTCCCTGGCAGAGGCCACCACCCGGGCACTCGCAGGGCGGTCGGACCGATTTTGGCGGCGGGCGGGCTCCTCCGTGGCGGAGGCCCCGATGAGAGCGGATTTGAACGCCCGGGCCGACCCAGAGTTCCATGAGGTCGGGTGACTTTGGCGGCCAGGCTGGGTGCGGCGCCCCCGGGTTCCGACCGTCCATGACCCGAGCCCGCCACCCTCGGGGAGAATGTCAGGAGGCGTTCCTCCGGCGAGAAAAGTGCCTAAACTGGAGCCTGCTAGGGGGTAAAATGTCAACTTTTTTCCCGCACTGGAGCCTGCTAAGGGGAAATATCACCTTTTTTTCCGGCTAACTTGTCCTGCCTGAAGCCTGCTAAGGGGAAATGTCAGAGTTTTTCAGGCCAGCCTGGCCCGCCTAGAGGTTG